>NC_061069.1:8512539-8845039 GCF_021917145.1 Hypomesus transpacificus
TGTTAGTAAGTTGTAAATAAAAGCGTACTCTCTGTACTTTTTGATTGACATAGAACTCTTTATTCTGCAACAAAGATTTTTCATAACAGTGAAATAAGTACATGTATCCAAGGTCTACATGAATATGACCTAATTGGCAGTCAAACAAACTGATTCATAAAACAATCAAGTTTTGAAAGAACATACTCATAAATGTGTGGCATATTTATACTCCATACTGAAGCTAATGTCCTTTGCCTCTGTAACACCAAAGCAAAATGTTTATAAATCTGACAAAACTTTGCCATTACTAAGCCAAAAAGTGTGTTTCAGTGCTGACTTGGAAGTCGTTCATGGCCACATCAAGTGTGTCATTAATCTGCATCAGGAGCTGTTTGACATGGGCTACTTGGGGACACTCAGTCACTGAATGAACACAGTCCACTGTATTAGGACGTACAGTGCTGTGCTTACACATATATCTGTCCACAGACAAACATATGCATACATGCACACAAACACACATCAGCCAACTGTCAGACACGGTTAGGTGTTTGGCTCAGAGCTGCTAATCAGAAGTCTGACTTCATTCACAACAAGCTGTTCAGGAATGACACCTCAGAGGGCAGGACCAGTTCCAGGCCAGACCCAATGTCACAGTAGAAAGGGATTACACAGCAACAACAACAGATAAGTGGACACCTCCTCTGTCCATACAGACCTGGTCTGCTGTGTCCTTCTAAACTCGACACAGGCTCTATCCATAGTCTCGACACTTCTATCCAAACTTCACTACACTGGCAGACCCGAACATTTACAAGCAGGTGCAAATCTGTGAGAAATGTCGACTGTGTACAGATGGCAGGAAATTCCAGTGAATGACAGTGGATAGAGCCAAACCACAAGATGGAGGAACACAGAGAAACAGACACACAAGGCCTGCATGGACCTATAGACTCTTCATTCGGTGCCCCTTCTGCTTGCCAAGACCTTGAAATAAGAGATGCGTTGTATGATTGTCTGTAAAAACCGATCCCAAGGTTATTTGTGTCCAACGTGTATCTGAGGGTTCTGATACAACTCTCCAGATAGATGTTTTGGTTCTGTTACAGTACTAGGTACAGAAAACTGAAAGCCTAAAAAGCAAAGTATTTGAGTCCAGTTCTAATTATATTCTGTTTCAAAGCTACAAGGTAACTAACTGCTAGGCAAGTTCTAGTTCTAAAGCAATGACATGCAGTTCATAAGGCTATGTTCGAAATGAACTATGTACTTGACAAGTTACGGTTGTGTTGCTAACACTGCACAAATGTTTAATGGGTAAATAGTTGGGCGGTGGCAACATCTTGACAATATATGACATCTTCTACTAGGAATCAATTGAACTCCACAGTCCACTCGCATTCACTCTCATTTGAGGCAACAGTACTGGTAATATTATACCCACTGAGCACAGTCATACACCGGAGCATATTTCAATTCAACATGATGTCATAGGAGTGCTATGGTTTAAAAAGGCATTGGATAACAATCTGGATTTGTGGTCTCAAGTGATCTGGAGGAGTGGATCAACTGGTTTTATAGATCTTATACATGATGGGAGGTAGGGACAGAGGGAGAGATAGATGACCCTCTTAAGAATCGGGAAAATAGATTACAAAGTTATTTATAGGTAACAGAATATATCATTTTGGGTCCTATAATGATTAAAGATAGAATACTTTAAGTGAAATTTAACTACAAAGTATGATTCTAGTTTTACAGCATGTGGGTTTGCTCTCACAGTTCCTACACTCCACCCCACTGAGTTGTAGGCTACATTCTAGGACTTACTGCTAACTCATATTGCAATCCATAAAGCATTCAATGCCTCTATGTAATGGTCTGGCTTTTCAATGTTCATAAATAAAACTTTGAAATGTAAATTAGTTTTACCCTGAGAAAAATATGAAACATAAAAGTTGAATATACCATACATCTTCATCTATCAGCAAAAACACATCAACTGCTTAGCGTTGTTGTTTTTTGTGATTGCATGTTAGTGTTAGATGGCTTCCAGTGAAAATATTAGTACTTTTCTGCATTGGCTCTCTTCACTGAGCATGGTGTACTTTTCTATGTGTGTGTCCCAACATTTGCTACTTTGCAGAAATGTGTCATTTAGTTTGATGTCAATTGATGGGTGTTTCAGACAGCTCAAAAACGGTATTAAATGTTTCACATAACTGACTTGACAATTATAATTTCTTTGAGAATGAAAATGCAGTCATCTTTTCAACTAGTCAAATCTTACAAACGAAGCAATAACCTAAGACTTGCCTTTGTATTCATTAATCTAATAGTATACATGAATATTCAACATTCAATTTTGGGGGGTTTCCTGAAAAGAGGATGTTCCTGCACCAATATGATTAAGAATTACACTGTATGGCACATTTCATTTGTGATCCTTCTCATTAATGATTTTGTGAGTTGTTAAAAAAAACGACATCTGTTTTAGATTGTTTTGAATTTTAGCACTGATCATTTGTTTTAATTACACTTACAAGAGACAAAGCACAGTTGTGTCACCCCAGGGTGTTGCAAAATACCCATATTCTAGCCAACATAAATATTTTGTAGTCTACTACCTAACATTCTCTTTTAGCAGGCTTATCCAACATGTAATGTACAATTAAGGGAAAAGATGTAAAAGCCTGCTGCACCACATGGAAACACATTTTTCAAAGACAGATGATCCGCTGAGAATGAAAAAGAAGACAATGGAAATACTGTTTCATTTCATTACTGGTTCAGTAAAAATACGTGTTTTTCAGAAGTAGACTACGTTACTGATCGAAATCATAAAAATACAATGCAAGGCTCAGTTACTGTTTTAAGAAATCTGAGGGCAGAAATGACTCATTCTTTCACAGAAAAATATCAAAATTGTACTTTGTGTACCCCGTTTTTACGTTCAGAGAAAAACAAGTAATCGTTTTACTCTGAAGAGCAATAAGCTCGCCATCTTTCCCACCCCCTGCATAGCTGTGTCATTCCAATTGTATTACACAAATCAGGGTTGCAGGGATGGAATGAAGAGAAACCTCTTCAGAGATCTACAGCCAAGACTTTGACGTTCCATTAGGCTTAGCATTTACATGTAAACTGGTATTGTTTCAAAACAACATTCGTTTAATAGGACAAGACCGCAGTGAAACGACTAATAAGCAGTCAACTCAAGTGATTTAAAGCATCTTAAGGTCCAATACTAACGTTGTGCATTTCTGTGTTAGATAATTGTCTATCGTCTGGCATGAAACAATATTAATAGTTACAGATTCTTGCTTGAGCTTGGTTGGAATTAGATAAATCAATAAATTCACAATAGTTTACGGTGCATGTACTCACCTTAGACCAATACTCAACTCCGTGTCGAAAAGTTTTATCCTTGACTCATGTCGATGCATGCGTGGGATGCGTTGTAGCCTACATTACTACTAGGAAAATGTAATTAGTTTGCTTATTCGGTCGTGTCTATAGCAGGGACATGTACACAAGTTTTTCAAGACGTTCACTAAGGTTCTAGCACTCCATTTCAACTGACGTGCGCCACTGTTGAAGTCGTGTATTTGTCCATCTCTGAAAACTCACATGGTCAGCGCTGAGAGAAATCCTCAGGTAAGTGTAGTAGTTTCGGCAATAGTACTCGATCAGTTTGCGAGGCAGCGACCTCTGCTGCCTTCATTATCTCCATGCAGACCAATGCTGTGGATTTTGTATTCTAGCAAAAGGCAAATGTATCTATTGAAAATATTTTATCTTGCATCTGGTTCACATTCCAAATTTGATTTCACTGAACAAAAGCATCTTACTCAACTCATTCACGTCAACTGTTGTACATGTATGACAGCAATTTATGCACTTTCAACATCCACATAATATTTTATATTACAGCATATTAACATTGTCTTTCATTAAACAAAAACAGAGGCACATATGGTGTATACCTCCTTTGTAAAATGTTGACTATTTGCATTTTTTTCTAAAGTGAAAAATGCTACCCAATCTCTGCATTAGTTGAGTACAAAAAGGACATGGGTTTAAGAATGTAACCAAAAGCAACTGTACATGATTTTAAATACAAAGCCCGTATTTATTCATTGCTTTGACATAGGTATTAAATCAAAATCAACTTCAACAGTCTAACAAATAGAACAATCATAAAATAGAGGGCCGGCACATTGCATAACCAACAACACAAACTTCATAGAGTCCAAGGGGAACAGCATCCACAACATACATTATTCTTTGTACTCCAGGAAATGTTGCAATCTCTTCCGATGCTCTGCAGACAGCTGTACAGCACTGAAGACAAAAACAAATTCAGAAGTTAAGTCCACAAAAATCATACCTGATCCACACCGCAGGTTACACTGAAATACAAGCATCCAACATATACAAACACTGGGATTATATTCAAACAAGTCCAGGACAGCCTTTTGTCCATAGAACAAAGGCAGCCTTACTTAAGGTGTTCCCTGAAAGTGGTGGTTATCCTGTAGATGGCAGTCATGAGGGTGGCCCTGAGAGCAAAGCGCAACGTTTTATAGCTGGAGTCTCCTATGCTGCAGGTGACCTGGCTGCCTTACTGGATGCATGGGGCAGCTTAAAGTGCCTGTCCACCGCCTGGAGAGGAGTGAAGCAAAGTCTATAATACTGGCATAGAGCTCAATGTGACGTGAAGAACTTCAGAGAGGAAGTCACAGAGTAAGTCAGTAAGACTTACAACACAAGCCTTCAGGAGTTAGTAAACTCCCCAGCAGCTTACCTCTTGTAAGAGCAGCATGCTACTCAGAATGCTGGGGAGGGAAGTCTGCACCACTCCAAACCTGTCCTCCGAGTACGAGGCTACCACCAGGTGAGACAGCCCTACAAGGGAAGGATGAGGGAACGAAACACAATAGCAGTTGTCCACTCAATAAGACACTGGTTCATCTTCCATCAAGCACATTTATGAATGATCCCACCATCGTTGATGGACGACGTGGAAATGTTATCAGCATGCACTGAATACACATGATATCAACAGACCTTCTAGTGCCCAAATGTGTGATTGGCTGGTCAGCGAAGAGGGCTTGACTAGTGGCCTCCGGGAGCTGCAGGGGAGATCGAGGAGGCACAAACAAGCCGGTCATCCCTCAACCTCATTTATCCATCCGGAGAGAGACTTTCATAGCAAGGCCTAAGTTACTTCAAGGTAGGAGTTCAGCTTAAGTGTTTTTAGAACTCAAATACTTGGACTCAGGTAGGCGGTAATTTACCAATCAATGTTTATTTATTTTGTACCAGCATTTCTCTTCAGCAGGCAATGAGTGTAATCAGATGGACAGGAATCATTGGATGCACATGAAACTGGTCATAAGTGACAGGGATGTAAACCATGCACTACATCTACAAGGGTGGCATGCACTACATACACAAAAACAATGTTAGGATGAGTCTAGTCCGACTGAGAGAACACTACCAAGTGTGTCACACTGGTTTACTACAAGGACAAAGTGACTTGTGCAGCGTTACTGGAGCTTATTCATCCAACAAGCACGAGACCTCCACCTCAAACCATCCTAGGCCACATGTTTGGTCAATCTTAAAAGTTAGTGTTCTTTAAATTGGTTGGCTGAGATCTATGGTTAATAGCGGAGATGCCTTTGAGGAAGAATCACGACTTCATTAGTATCCACACCAGACAGACAGGACAGCTATGAACTTGATGCTTTACTAAATATGTAAACTAATCACCAAGTAGATTTTCTGTGAGTTATTAAAGTCAATTAAATGAGCATGCAGCGAGCCACTCCCGGTCGGACGATTGCATGCACACACAATCTTACCTTGTTCAACAAATACATAATCAACCCACGTCTTGCCAAGAAATGTGTAACCTGAATGGGACAATCGAGTTAAAACATGAAGCTTTATGTCTTGCTGAGTGTCTTGCTGAGTGTCTTCCCCCCCCCCCCCCCCCCAAGGAGTGAATGTTAGAACAGTACTATCCATCATTTAGGTGGAGTTTAATAAGGGGACAGTACCTGGTCCTTCCTGTTCTGGAGGAACTGGGCCAGGAAGCTGGGCTTCTTCTCAGTCTGTGTGGGGCTGGGGGCTGGAGCCGGGGATGCAGGAGGACTGTCGTGGGGCTGGGAGTCTGGATACAGTCATCCATCAACATGAGTAAAACAATACACAACCATCTAACATGGAATTAATACACAATGATGTAACAGTAACAGAGGCTTCTGTTACCAGGTATTCATTAAAAGACTAATGTTTGTCTGCAGCATCATACATGAGCAAAAAAGCAGCTGGTTACATGCTCACACCTGTAACTGCCAGGGTAGGCTTATTTGGGCCACCCCTGTTATAATCTTGGTCCAGAGCGTGCTGCAGCATACTGCCATAACCACAAAGGCCATCGGCTACACAGCAGCTCCAGCCCAGGACCTCCACACAACATCAATCATGTCCAGGAAGCCCTGCAGACATACCTGTGGAGGCAGACCAGAGCTTGGGACACCTCCTCACGATGTGGGGGCTCTGGACCGTCCCAAACCAAGGGGATGAAGGCACCCTGGAGGCTGCCAGGTGCCGCAGTGCAGGGGAGGAGAAGGGGCTGTCCAGGTCAGGGGTGAACGGGGCGGTAAGAGGTCCCCGCAGACCCCCCATGGAGGAGCCCAGGAAGACAGAGCCGGGGGTTCGGATGAGAGCGTTGGGACGAGGGGTCTTCAAATCTTCTGTACCCGACGTCACTGCTTATTTATTTATTGAAAGAATAGCCATGCATAGTAAGTTCATCGTTCTATCATTCAGCCGGGGCTCTCATACATCAGTTATCATGTCTGTATTGGCCTGTACCGGAGCTTTCTGACGAGGTGGACTTGGTGGAGCTGCCACTTGACTGTGTCTTGGCCCTGCCGTTGGTGGCTACAGTCTCATGATGGGCCACCAGCCTCTGGGTCAGGTCAGCCAGCAGAAAGAGACACTCTTTACTGAGGGCATTCCAGTTATGAGGATGGCCACCTAGGACAGTCACACAACCATTGTAGTCAAATGGGGGGTGGGGGGTATTTATTAGCGATCCATCTGGATTTTGAGCAAGGTAAGGGGACAGACCTGGCTGGCTGAGACTGAAGACCTCTGATCGTCGTGACGGCGAGTGTTCGGACAAAAGTGCCAGGTCCTGCAGAGCTAAAAACTGGAAAAGACAACAGACATTCAAAACAGAAACTGACAGCAGACAAACTCATCATACACATATAGAATAAGATCATAGTAACGTCAATGGAACTTAATTTGGCACTGAACAAAGTCATATTGTGGTTACCTTTAATATCATTGGTTGCTTGCCGATGATGACTTTAGGTAGGCACTGATTGACCTCCTCAGCAAAGGTTGACTGTACTGGAAAGCTGTACACCTGTGAGTCAATTCAGACACTTATAACCAAAAGCATATTGAGGATGAGGTTGACAATATGAAAACAGTGCCCCTTACGGTTGCATTACCGATGGAAAGTAAAGATGCAGGAAACAAAGTAACACCAGAACAGAAAGTACGTCTGGAAATCTGAAACGGGCGGAGAGACTAGTCGGTCACCTCTGTGATGAAGATCCTGAAGAGCAGCACTGTGATGTACCAGGTGAAGAGGAGGAAGGTGGCGCTGGTCCACAGGTGGTACAGCAGAGAGAGGTCCAGGAGACCAGCCACTGTATCCAGAGAGTGGACAGAGCTGGGAGCAGACACACAATAATGTACAGCAGATTCAAAATAAATACAGATTTTGTTAATGTCATTGTAATCTGGCGTGTAATAACATACACCCCACTGACCTGTTTATTTGAAGATCCAGTGTTTTACAGATCCATGCTTTTGGGGCATATCCTGTCATATAGGGACAAGACACAACTTAACCATTGATTCAAATATCCACCAAAAAAACTAAAAATTCCCAGAGAGAAGCAAAGAACACTTACCCAAAAAGAAATAGAGGGCAATGAAGTTCCGGACTGAGTAAAGGGCCTGAGTGGCACTGCACTTTATTATTGAAGGTAGTGTTCCCTTAAAGCAGAGATATTTGTATTGCTGGAAAATATAAAACGTAATGAAAAAATATTCATGGGAAGTGCAGTTCAAACTAAATGATTAAATCAATTGCCGTTATGCAACCATGTATATGACACAGTTGACAGAGGGGGATTACCTGAACGGTGTGGAAAGATACGTAGTTCATGTTATGGACCACACCCACAAGGCTATGACTGTATCCAATGAAGGTGCCAGCAAGAAGCAGGAAGAGGTGGTACTCATTCAGGCACATCTGAGAGGAACTACCAAAACCAGAGGGTCCAAATCATAGAAATGTTGATTTAGACTAAACTGAATGTGAACACAAAGGATAATGTGGGTTCCATTGTTTTCGATGACTTACCCTTCTCCCTGTGTGCAAGGGTATCCCAATGTACAATATCTTCCCCCAATGGTGACAGCACAGCACCAAGACACTATTATTCCCAATACACAGTGGACCAGGGAGTGTACAAACTGCCGAGGATGGAGCAGCTGGCCCAACAAAGCAATCTTGGAGCAGGCAATAGATGGGACAACTGGTAGAGAGTAAAAGTACACAAGCTCTAATACCATGTCAATGTAAAAAGTAGGCCTCGTAGCAGGGCTTCTCAAATCCACTCTTCTGTGTTTCGCAGTTTTACAGTTTGTCTAGGCTGTCACTCACCCGTGTAATATTCCAGGTTGAAGAAGCCAACAACCAGGATCACACCACACAGCAGAATGAAGGAGAAGATAGCACTTGCACTAGTCAATAGGTCCAGGCAATCTGGAGGTAATAATAAAAAAGTTTGTAATTAAAATGCACTGAGAATTGTGTAAACTATGCATGACTATCAGTTCGGTATGCGTGTGTGAGTTGTTTGGTTACTTACCTGATATCCACTGAATAGGGTGGAGTAGGCTGAATCTACTCAGAACCACAAATACAGTTGTGGTTGGTGGCAACAGCACCACAGCCCAGGCTACACTGGCCGCTGCTCTCCAATATATAACCTGCAACCATACACTTTGAATACTTCATCAGCACATCAATCGTCGATTAGGTGTTTTAAACGGTGTGGCTAGCCAGTAGTAAAAAGTCGAATTCAAATTAGCCACCGCTGGTTAGCTAGCTAGTGCTAGCTACGGTCAGCTGGTAGCTCAACATTTTCAGCTCAGCAGTTTGCTAAATACCTCGTTAGCTTGCAATACCACTTCATGTGTGGTTTCATTTAAGATCAGTTGAACTTACCTTACGCACAAACCAGCTTTGGTCAACAGAAAACATGGTGTTAAGATACTGGCGAACCTAAACAAATGCCATTCTCTCGCTTGCAGGACTCTTTCCCATATCGCGCGCCACATGCACTCAAGGACCCCACAAGGCCCCCATTTTAGGTCCGGCCCTCATATTGCCTGCATTTTAGTGAAACTTCTTGGAAACCTGTTCCTAAAAGTCAGTCACAGTTGTTGCATGACTAGATGAAAGGTTTATGTAATTTATATAAAAAGGGATATATTCTTGGATATGTTAATTCAACAAATTTGCTATTTGTATAAAAAAGGTCCACGAAACAATTAACTATTTATTTTGATGCTCTTAATGCTAAAAAAACAGAGTCCTACACTGAAACACAAAAAATACATTTACAAAACGATAATCTGCAGTTTCAGCGGACTGACATTTCTATGGCATAAATCAATATTCAGTAAATTTCGTTGTTCGTTCGTCATTTTAATTGTCCCTATTGGTCGTGTTTTATAAAAAATTATATTATATACTATCGATTACTGTAACCAGTTAATCATGTAAAAATCAGGTTTCTGTAAATCCATACATTTTTGATTCATTTAGTGTCATCATGAACAAATGCAGTCTTGTCCCGATGATGATTTCCACTTCCAAAACCATTTCCAAATGTTGTTAAACCTCTTTTTTCTATCTTTTCTAAACTTGATTTTTTCTCTGTATCCCGGCGGAATGGTTTGGTTTCAAATGCGTTGATTGGAAGCTTCTGAGCAGGGTTGATTGACATCTCTGTCTGGATTGATTTATGGGCTATTGGTTTCTGTCCGGGTCTTTGAGCAATTGCGGGTAGAGTGAGCTGCTCTCTTTGAGACTTCTTGTCCTCCCACAATTTCAGTAAACGTCGCTGGTTGTTTGTCATGTCCTTTAGATTTTGCTGCAATGATTGCACCTGATCTTCCAACAGAGTTTTGGAGGTAACAGTGTTTGCCAACTCCGATGTTAAATCATCAATAGTCAAACTCAATTTTCCTGTTTTTTCAACCAGGGAACTGCACTGACGTTCTTTCTCATGCAAATCGTTAATTATGTCCTTTGTGGATTTACCATTGAATTTGGGACTGGCCTCAAGTCCTATCTCCTGCCGTAGAGTCTTGACCATTTTCCGCAGCTCTTTATTATCCACTGTCAAGGTCTTCAGTTTCTGTTTAAGTGCCTCTGTTGAACGCATTCTCGATTCGTATTGTCTCAGTTTTTCCCGAAGACCATTCTCTCTGAGTATTGCGTCGTCTCTTTCTTTTCGGCATTTTTCCAAATGTTTCAAAGTCTCGAATTTGGACACTTTCTCACCTTTTCCATTTGAAGTAGCCATCCTTTTTTTACCGGTTCTAAGAATCACACTTAAAACACGGTTTAAGTTATTCTCATACCTTCATCCACATCTGAGCCTGGCAGGGATCCTTTATTATATGCTGTAAATCACAGGAGTTAACATGTATTACTATCCATAGTTAAATCCACCTCTATAGAGGGAAACAGCTACCTGCATGGCTTGACTGAAGCAGTCGACATTCCTCTCCGAGGGTTATCAGTAGGAGCCAGCTTCAGTGTAACTCAAAGCTGGGGCTAGAATGACCATTAATTAGGGCACACCACCCCTTTGACACAAGTTTCAAGTGACACAATTTTTTTATTTTCTTAATTAGGTCAAATACTTGGAATCCCTGATATTGCTGGAAAAATCACTGAAGCACACATCCCTGCCAACTGGGATGTTTAATACATAATACATCTCAAAATATGTTGTGTTCTTGGTGGGCAGATAAGGATCGTAAATGATACCTTTGTTGTACCTGTCCTGGAGGCATCGTGTATGCGTAACAATGCCTACGGCAGATGTTATCAATGACCACAGACAAAACACCTTTTCAGAAAAGATTGCCAGATATATTGAAAACATCATCATATAGAAGTCCTTTAAAAAAGAAGTAGGTGCTGACCTTGAGACTTTGCAATTACTTTAGTCCCTATTAGTTACAATCTCTCCTTTAAATAATTCAGCTGTCAAATTGTATAAATGTACTTATTTACATCAACACAACTGACAACGGGTATAAAAATCCTCTTTTCCCGAATTTCCATCACATTACTAATGCAACTATTTTACTCACAATTACCCTTATTAATTAACCTTAAAAACCCCCATTATATTATTTGAGTTACCAATCTTTCCACACCAGATTTATATTCCCATGCAATTTGGTCCTACAAAGAATAATGTTCTCGCCGTTAAATAGGAAACATCAAAGCATGAATTGACAAATTCCCAGTGTATCAATCATAGCATTACATTTGAATGATAATAAAAAGCCCACCCGACAAAGACATAATTCTAGTTTGAAACTGAACTTTGGCATTACATTGAAAATACTTACATACTGAACAGGATAAGAAAAGCAGTTATATGTATATAAACTGTATTAATATAATACCCAATAAATCATACACTAAGCATTAGTTTCATTGTTGCTATATGCACATAACCAAGATTCAATAGACTTGACCCCATAACAATGTAAATAAAAAAAGGTTGTTTTATACATCTCATTCTTCATTACACAGTGTTTTATCTATATCACGTTCAAATAAATATTTAACATTAAAATATTTAGATGACGACTGTCTGAATTTGAGACCACTGCACCTTTTTCTTACTGAAAAAAAAAAGTTAAGGAACATTTTGCGTGAGGAACAGAAGGGTGCATTTTGCAGTGGCCTCTTAAATTTTACCCTTCTGTTCCTCACTCAATTGTCCTTAACCTTTTTTTTATTTTTTATATATATATTAAAGAAAAAGGTGCATTGGTGTCATTTTTTTCCAGAGCTGTACATCTTAAGGCAGTTTAAAATCCATCTCATTCAAAATAACATTTTCTACCAGTGTTTATTTTCAGAGGTCACGCCAACTGGACCATGTTTGTACACTTGTTTCTTGAGGACTAAACAGAGGGACCAAGTGTAGGTGAAATCTAGATGACCCATGACTTCATTGCCACAGCAATCGGATTCTCTCTAATAAGGCAACAGGAGAACCTGCAATTGAAAAAGAATCACACTTGCTTTGGGAAGGAGAAATCATGTTGCCCAGAGGAAGCCTGTATCAGATGTTGAACAGGTCATCGTGAAAATACATTATACTAGAAACAGCAAAGGACTTTAAGTCGAATGTCTACATTCATTTATATAAAATGTAGATAATGACTGATGGTGTCAAGATAATGTGTAAATGTGTAAAAAAAACATCCGTTCACAAAAACCTTTAGACAGCACACAGATTTAGTGTGCCAGTGTGACCAGTAAAGTCTTGGAGACATCAGCAGGGCCTTCAGCTTCTGGTGAGCTAAAGAAATAAGCCTAGAACAAAAATGTTGATCAATAAAAATCAATCATTTGGACAGCAAATCATTTCCAGAAGTTTCAATCACCTTTTCTTCTTCCTCCACATCCCTGACCACAACAGTATGTAGACTAATCACCTATGTATATGTAAGCAGACATCCAATACCCTGATAGCTGGCTGCCACCACACATGGGAGTGTACCAAATGGCTTCCTTCCATGCCAGTAGACAGCCAGGATCATTGTTTCCGTTGAGCAGCAAGCCTGCCGAAGGTAAACTACTAACTTGACACCCCTGGGTATAATCCTTTCACACGCATAGGAGGAACACTCCAAAAATGGCAGTGTAGTGTAGCGTCTAAGATCAAACACAGCTAGTTGGGTCAATGCCGTTGCCCACTAACTGAGGTAATTTGGCCCGGAACAAAATTAGATCATTTCATTATCATGTCATTACTTATGTCAATGAGGGCAACCAGGTGAAGAAAATTAGGTCAATCAAGATGGGGGTTGTCAAATCAGGATACGGGCATGGTTTGGTATGGATTTCCTCAAAGCCATTACACTGTATTATTTGGTGGACCAATTAGTTTAATCTCTGAATGCAACACTGAAAGTAACATTACCTTACAACCAACTGCCAGCAGTGTATGCAGAGCCACAATGGCTGACATGATCGCTATGGCAACCCTGGGGTGGTCATCCCTGACTGCAGGCCAAAACGTCAAAGCCAGAACAGAGCCAGAGAGACACAGGGCCACCACAATAGAACACCATCTCACCCCATCATATGGTATGATCCACAGCACCTGACATCAGCAAAATAGGACAAAACAGTTCATGAACTCCCTCTACTCTATTGTATAAAAAATGTATACCTCATTTGTAATCCTGATACAAAACATCAAAAGCATGAAAACCCAGTAAACCTAAATTAACTGAAATTGCTGCAGTATTTTCAACAGGAGCTATTTCAAGCACTTACCACTGCAGGTATGTAAATAGAAAGAGAATATCCATATACACAGACAATCTCCAGAAAGGAGTAGGACACCAAGTTCATGACTTTAGTGTTTCGCCACATCAGGAGACCCCAGAGAGCAAGAGGTACCAACCAAGCATAACTATATATAGCTGTCGCAGCTATGGTCACTGAAATATCAAACACATTTCTGTTGTTAAGCACATTTGTGTGACATATTTGTTTTTAATTTGCACCCTAATGAAAAAACTAAACAAACATAATACGTACCTTTCCGAAACTCTGGCACATATTTGTACTTTGGTTGACCCAAATGGACCAGGAAATTTGAGATATTTCCACTTATAGCAATGGCAAATACAAGAGTCGCACAAATCCAGAATGGCCCTAAAAGCACACACAAACATTTAAATAATTATAGAACAAAGTTAATACTTGTACATACAGTTCAGGCATTCATGACTGCATGTCTTAAAATGGGTCAAAGATTTAAACAATAAATTCATTTATTCCAATTCATTTTTTCTCCCATTGGGAGTTTTTCTGGGAGTTTTTCCTTGTCTTCCTTGAGGGTTTAGGTTGGTTGAGGGGCAGTTCTATGGGCGTATGTGAAGCCCTCTGTGACATGCTTGCGTGTAAAAAGGGCTATAAAAATAAATTTGATTTGATTTGATAAAATTGCTACTAACCATAGAGATCAGGGTTGTTGCGGATGTACAGGCAAACAAAGTTTTTTCCAGGCCATGGCAGTAAGGAACCAATGATTCTATCCTTCACCTAGAAGAATATTTTTTTTTTATTACAAGGTACTAAGGATGAACAACTGTATACACTTAACTCAAATGTATTTAGACACAGGATATAAATCCATGTTGACCCTATTGCATTGTCCTAAAAGGAAACACATTTGTGTGGTAGGCCTAGATCACTACCTGATGAGTTTCAACATCAAAAAATGTTTGGTAGTAATCAAATGTCCAGAAAGGAGCACTTTTCTTTTGACCAGACAGTAGCTGAGGAGACAAACATTAAAAGTGAACAAAGTCATTGCTGTGTGACATTTTCAAATCATGTGTACCAATGATTTAAAGATCTTTGACATTGGATGATTTATGTACATTCTAAAACCAGCCTCACTTCAGTCTTGTCATCATTTGCCAGTGTGTCTTCATCATTCTCAAAAGGCATGCCAGCATGCCTTTTTTGCTGCTGAGGTTTGTGACCAGCATCATCAATGCTGATTGTTGTTGCATCCCTATTACCTCCCATCAGGTTTTCAGCATCATCAAACTCTAATTGATTGGATATAAGCAGGAAGAACAAACTCAATATATACCAAAGATCAAATGTAACACATGTTCAAATGCCACTTTCAAATCACTCATCCAAAGTAACCAACCAAGTCAATCAAAGTAGCACAGTGTCCACTCACCTTGAAATTGCAAGTGAAAATCACTAGTTGTGGCCATTCTGGAGGCTAGGGTAATCAGACTTCCAGAGTAGCACCTGTATATGGATCCAGTACATCATGTTGTCAAATTTCACAACGTAAGGTCAGGCCTGATTTATAAGCTATAACGTTCTTTGGCTTAGTTTAGAGCACATTATATGATATAGCTAGTAGTACAATAAAATTAGATGGTGACTTTTTGTTGTTGAGAAATATAGAGCTAACAAAACACCAGCTACAAACACAGTAGACTATAGGAAAGCAAATAAAAATGCAGGCTTTTCAGTACAGTGTGTAGCTACGTAAACTAAGAATCGCCCTTTGCACCATCATTTTGGACAGCAATCTACAATTGTTTACGTGGTGACATTTTTACAACCCGCTAGTTAATAAATCATTTACCAATTTACTCGCTAAATTTGACAAACGTTTGATTTCTTCCACGAACACAAGCTCAAGTTGGCAAGTCCAAATATGTAAACAAATGCAAACTGTTCCGTTCCTGTTCCTGTTCCGGCTAATTTATTTTCAAAATGAAAGTCTGCAATATAATCAGGAAAACAACTGCGTCCTATAGCGGATATATTTAAGCTACATATAATTGTAAAATTGTGTGGTAACCAATTCCTGTTATTTAAATAAAGATCTATATAAAAGACGCTTGTTAGGAGGAGACATCTTAACAAACCATAAGAAACCTTTATTTTGATAAGTAGCTAAGCGCAGCTCTTCCTCTACAGAAAAAAATGTATACCTATTGAGTATGCAATAATGATGCGTCGACTGTTTTGTAGAGGGCTGTATGAAACTTTCCCAAAGACTTAACGTAGCTACAGAGCTAACTACCCCTGATAGAAATATACCTTAAGCAATACGACAAGTAGTGAGTCAACGGGTCCGGTTAGTTTTCCAGTTTGGGTCTATCGTCAGGTTTATATGGTCTGGGTAGGCTATTTGAGATTATGGTTGATTTAGATTCTGCTACTGTCTACGTTCGCGAGAGAGGCCAACTTCGTCGCATCAACGGCATAGTCCTCGCGGAGACTAAACAAGAATCATCATGCAATAGACCGACAAATCCTCTTAGAATGAAAAAAGAACACTTCGTTTTCACGTATAATAAAGAGGGCAGTTTGAGATACACGGCCAAAACCCTATATGACCTCTCTTTGCTGTTTATAGCGGACAATATCCATCATGTTGACAGCCTTGTTGGTTTCCCCGAACAAGTTGGAGACAGACTTTTTGTTGCCGCCGAGGAGAAGCAAGTATTCTCGGATCCAGTGACTGCGCCCCGGGCTCTGCAAGTCTTCAGCGACGCTTATGGAGAAATTGTCCTAAGCTCCCTTTGTCTTCGAAATAGGTGCGGTATTGCAATCTTTCCTTTTATCATTACACCACCCAGCTTTCAGTTGACAATAACCCTGCTTTTTTATTGAATTCCACCAGGTTCCCTTTACTTTCAGAAAAGCTGGAGGAAATAAAAAAGTTCAGTAGTTTAAAAAGTCTAGATCTCTTTGGCTGCAGGCTAGGAGACAACCACGACATTTTCCAACATCTCACGTCTGACTTACTGTCCAGGTAAGAGTAGACGCAGGGCACAATGGCGAGTTGTTATGGTTAAAAGTATAATCTAAAAGGCCTGTTCTTTTTTTCCAGAAGTCTTGCTAATCTCTTCCTTGGGGGTAACAGTCTCTCAGATGAGGGCCTTCAGAGACTGACTGCACCTATCAGAATGATGAAGAGGGGACTGAACAACCTGCAGCTACTGGGTCTGTCCTGTGAGTGACTGCAATACTGTCCTCTTCAATCTTGGTTCTGACCATCCGTAATTGTGTACAGGCAAATCAGTGTTTTGTGACTGAGTCGTTTCTCTTTTCCCCAGACAACCCTGTCTCAGAAAGGGCCATAGGATATCTCGCATGCCTTCCAAAGCTTCAAGGGCTGGATTTATCAGGAACAAATGTGAAGGTGAGATTTATTTGCAGGGTGTCCGTCACCCTATAATGAGTAATAATCTATGATTCGGTCGTTATTTGAATTTACAATGATATTTAATACCTTTCCAGCTCAGCACATCAGTCAAGAAAAAACTGTGGGAGGCAACTGGGTTGATTCTGTCTGAGAAACCACTACAAGTATTTGACCATGTGTGTTGTAAAACTGAAGGGTGGGCAGAACAGGCAAGTCTACAAGTGTATTTAATGTACATTCACAATGTAACATTTTAATCAGTGTACTTTGTACAACAATGTTTCAAATCATAACAAATTTGACAGGTAATAAACCAGTGGGAAACCAGTGCAACACAGCTGCCAAAACAGAAGAAGGCACAGGATTCAAGTACTGCAGCCTCTCACTTTTGTACGTTAAATAACTGTTTAACTGTTGTCATATTAGTATTTTAAAGGTGGTCCGGTCTCTATCGCAGTGACCATATTTGCTGTGACCAAATTTGCAGTTTGACCCCAATTGCCATCTAAATGTGTGCTGTCCAGTTGGTAGGAAAAAGTTCATCCGAGGAGTACTGACTGCATCGCCTTTGGTGTGGAACAAGGAGGACGAGGACACCGCGGAGAGGCTTCATTTTCATAAAGCAACACACGCCCACACACATGGGGCTGAACTTCCAGGAAACATAAATAGCCACACAAAGCCATTGTCGCAGAAGACTAAGAAAAGGCAGCATAAACCGGAGCTTGGGGAGAGTGGCCCCTACTGCCCCTCGGCAAAACGTTTCTCCCCTTCAGCACTCTCTGAGGAGGACTTGAAGCTGTTGAACAGCTACTAATGCATACATCCAACAGCCTTACATACTCACATATTTTACACAAACTGGTGTAATAGCATTTCCAGCCCAAGGTGCTTAGGATTTGACCACATTTTTGGGTAATATCATGCACTTTTAGAAATAAAATTCTTAAATGAAAATGAATCTTGAATTTGTCTTCAATGAACCAGGTGCATAGTGGCTAGCTGGGTTTAGGGCAGATGTACTCATCAGACCAATCAAAGCAGTTCTGCTGGCCATTTCGGCATAAACTACGAGGAATGCAATTGCAGTACTGGAATTCCACTGGGGTACAGAACCACCATCCTACCCTACAGGTGGGTGGACATCCAGCATCTATAGGAGAGGATGGACCAGTAAGTATAACATATTTTATTTGATAGGATTTATGTAAACTACAATGGTGGTCATTATGAATATTTTAAAGGTAAAAGTAAACTCACAGACTCCGATCTCATCGGAGCAGTCCCCACAGTCATTGATGTGATTACATTTTTTGTCAATAAAGATCCAAAACTGAGGGTTTCCACATCGAAACACTAGACCTGCTGGAAGGCTGTCAGGTAGATCACCTGAAAAGCATTCATCATCAGAGAGCATACTTGCCAGGGTGTGATTCAGAAGTTAAAGGTAGCTCCTGGTTTTTGAGGAGAAACAGACATAAATTGTGAAAATGGTGATTTACTGCACATGTCTTTGTCCTCGTCAGCACCGCTCTGACAGTTCACAGCCCCGTCACACAGATCAGAGGGTGGGATGCAAGTCACTCGGTCATCACACAAGAACCCTGTCCTGTTGTCTGCTGTCCTGCAGGCACGATTCACTGCATGGCATTCAACAAATCATTTTACTTAATCAAAGGTGAACACCAATTCTAACACTTAGCATTAAACTTGTGTTAACACACTAAGCTTGTGTTTTGCTCCATATCTCAACCCCATATCTTACCAGGAGGACGTTTTGGAACACCAAAGATTAAAGTGAGAATGACACCAACCACTGCCAGGGCAAGAACCAGTAGTACAACAGAGGAGATACAGATAGCTCTTCTGCTACAACACTGGCAACCATCACAATCTCCACAGCAATCTACAGAGAAGGGGGAGAACATTCAACTACAGAATACTTTTAAAAGCAACTTAAAGTTCTGCTAATTAAGCAATGGGTATTTTTCATGTTTGATTGAACCTGTTATTAGGGCCCAATAACATAATTATTTACAAAAATGTAAAGGTAAGGAGATCGTCTACATTTGACAGTGTTGTAATTAGTAAGTGTCCTCACCCTCCTCTGCTGATTCGAAAGAATCGTCAACAAAAGCTCTCTGCTTTAAAAAGGGAATTAAACACTTTATTTTGCTAATACAGCAATGGAGCAACAGGTAATATGTATTGGATTTGATTGCTGGTAAATTATCTTAGTTTAGCTATATGCTGCTTTTACAGAAAACACATTTTTAACTCAAATTACCTGTGGATGGGTCCTGTTTGATTTCATAATTGCTTAATGTCTTTAAATAAGCATTTATTCCGTCTTTGAAATATGTTTTACTTCTCTTTGGCTAAACTCATCAGCTCCTAAGTTTACATGATTGGGAGGCTCAGTGATGGTTACTTGGTAACCATTTACAAACAGTCTCCCCTTTGCCAGCTTAGACATGCCCATAAAGACCATTGTAAACATCTTACAAGTAAGTTTGACCGTTGAGCTTAAAGTACAGCTTGATAATACACACATTTTAACAGGAAAACAAGAAACAATTTCTACCAATTCAACTCATCAATTTATTTATTCAGATTAATTTATCCATAAGAATACAGAATAGTGAAATGACAAATACTTATGCGCTGTAAAGTCTAAAACTAATTGAAGTTGTTGTATATCACAATTAGAAACCCGTGTCCACTAAATAAAACACAAAAACACAAAAAGAGACCGAATTAAAAGCAAAGCCCACCGCATACCCAATTATTTGAAACCTGAACTTACAGGTCGAAAATAGTTCATCAACACAGCATCATTCAATAATATAGCACACCAAGGTCTGTGAAAACACCACAAATTAAAGAAATAATTCCTTAAAAGCTACTTGCGTCCTCATTAAATGTAAAGTTTACTGCCTCAATTAGCTTATTCCAATATACAGAAATTACCACCACTCCAGATTCCACATTTTGAGAGCAGGACAAGAACAAGGACAGCCATTAGAAATAAGCTGGAAGCAGTTATTTAGACAGAGGGTCTAGTGCAAAAAAAGTAAGACTACATGAGAGATTTAACCCCTAGATGTTGGACTGATCCAGATTCACTTTAGAGGGAAGAGGTCCGGCTTCTTCCTCGCCCCCTGGGGAGCTGATGATCACCAGAGAGGATGCTGGGTAAGGAGTCAGCTTCTCTTCATTTGCATACTCCATATCTCCATAGATGCTCAGCTTCTAAAGTCAGAGACGGGTAAGGAGGATTTGATTGGGTTTCAGCCTTTGGTTTCATGTTGCGTTTTAATACTCAGTTTGTTTGATAGTTTTGGATTTGGCTATAGACTGACCTCTGCAGGTACATATTGGTCCACAGCTGTCGCCACTGTAGCACAGCATATCCAAATCAGGACCAGAACAGACAGTACCAGGGTTGTGGTCAGAATCCACCCAGGCAGCCAAGGGTTCCTAAGATATCAAATAAACAAAAGCACAAACATTTAGGAATCAAATATTTGTACACATCCTACTTAAGACTGCTTCTAGTCCACCTGTTTCTACAAATCCTTGAGTAGAGTACTAGGTACTAACAACATCCTAGCCAACAAACCTTGAGAGGCAGCTGAAGAGGTTGTAGTCATCCTCGCCGGAACTCCGGCCTATGAACATATCCCTGTCCCTCTCCTGGATGAAACTACGGTGGTAGTCCTTGTATACAATGTTGCTCAAAGCTTCATTAGGAGCAAGAAAGACAGGTTGTTCCTATCACTGTTCACATGTCGATTACAATTGTATTGTCTTCATTAAAAACATTTTTATAAGGGTTTAACTTTTGTGCTGCCTTCGGGTCACGTGACCTTCACTTGTATGTGGTAAAGTTGTTGCAATACAACGGTGGGTCACAATGACTGATGGGTCACAATGACCCAAATATAAAACAAGGTTTAAGACAACACAGGAGGGCTTACGGGTCTGTGGTGAATCTCCTTTATCCTCCTCTTTCTGCAGCTCAAACTGGGGAGCAAACTGGAACTGTGGTTCTGACTGTGAACCAGAATGCAAACTAGATTTTCTATAGAATTCTAAGAGTTCAGTTGTGGGATATTTCTTGTTTTGCATGACAAGGCACACTAGCCACACATAGTATATTACCTGAAATATGACTACTTTGCCGTCATCTGCTTGGAGGTAGAATGTCCATGATGAGGTAATGAAGTTCTGGGCTTGGCTCATGACATCATCCCAGAATCCTCTGACCAATGTCATGGGGTACAACAGGTGGATCCTTGGCATCATGGCCAGCAACTATAAGGCAACCAAACATTGAGAAATTGGACTCCATCTTGTGTCAAGTTTGTTGACATTCCAATCCGTTAATAATGTGGTGGATAATCTGAAACGGACTGTAACCGTTACCTGCTCTTGTCTTTGTTCAGCAAATGGGAGCTGATTCTGGCAACCCAAGTGGCATGCATATTGCTCATCTGACTTGGTGTAAGCTTCACGACAAGCTGTGAAAAACAGTATACAACAGAACTCATTAATTTGAACAATAATAATGTCACGGATAGCCCTGTTACTGGTGATTAACAAATTCACATATTACCAGACTCATTTATTTCCAAATAATAATTTACTGTCAAAATATTGTTATTGTCATAATACCCGTTTCACAGGTATAAGCCAATGTTTTAAGGTCTGGTTTCAACCTCATGTACAATTATTTGATCACAAAACTGAGACAAATGTTAAATTCACATTTTAAATACTGCTGTTGATAGTCTTACTTGAATCACACTCGGCTTTGGTTTGATTCAGTTCGTCGCTGTCGCCAACAAATTGGCAAATGGAGAACAGACGGCAACCCCTCTGACAGGCGTAGAGTTCCTCCTCCTGCAAAAACAAACAAAAAACAAACATAGCTACCGTACAGTAGCTGGCCATTGAGCGAGTAATCATTTTTCTTCACCATAATTGACACCATAATAACTAACACCAGCAATTGTTTGCTGTCGAATGTTGAAGACTATCAAACACAACCTCGGAAAGTACGTTATAAAACATTTGTATGAAAGCTAATGGTTTGGGTGGATTAACGTTTTTAAATACGAAGTACTGGCTAGCTTAGTACTTAGCCATCAAAACAACATTTAGCTAGTAGCTAGCATTAGTAGTTTCGTGTGCTAAACCAGTAAGACAGGCTTACTAGCCTAGCTAGAGCTAGCTTGGTTAACGTAACTCACTCGGGGATAAGTATGCAAACTGTATGTCATTTGACATGTTTTGTGGCAAGATGCAGTATTTCCCAAAACGCCATCAAACACATCTCCAGACGCAGTAGTACATGCAAGCACGAAGCACAACATTGCAATGCAGTCGAAGATCTTAAAGCTCCCCATTTTTGCCTCGCTGAAAATCTAAACAGTGCCAGTAACGAGTCTTCTTCCTTGTACGTTTGGTTAGGTCTACTCGTTTTGTGTTACATCATTTTTCAGGAGGAGCGGAACAGACCTCTGAAATCGATGAATGGTCTGGTCCTGAGTTGGAAAATGTATATTGCATAACCAACCATCCCAATGCACATGAAGTAAACACACAATATAGTTGATAATGGCTCGGTCATTACCCACAGTAGCCTCAACTAGTATCTGCCCGCACTCAACAGCGGCCACCCGTCAATGGGGTCCTGGCTTACAAAACGAAATATTTGATTTTAACGGAAGTCTTGCAAGCAAACAGCGCATTGGACCTACACTATTTTTCAATGACTGTCTACACAATCCACTCTGGTAAAGCTAGGAACACGGAGTTAGTAAGTAGTACATTTATAACCGACAATATACAGAGTGTGAATTGAATGGAAATGGACAAGTTTGTCGTGCGACTACCCATCGGGAAAACAACCAAAGAGACAAAAGACAAAGAAAAGGTTTATCGACAAGCGACTATTGAGTCTCTGAGGGTAAGATTTATAAACAGTAGCCTACTAAAGCTGTAAAATGATCATTCTCATAACGACCGGATACAAATGCCAAGAGGGTAATTTGTTCAACAGTGCTTACAGTCTCCCCTTAGTAGTTATCACTCCTTCACAGATAATTGTTACAGGGTTAGACAATTCTACATCGACCTGGTCCATGTAACTTCAAAGTAATTTTAGAGACCTGACGAGAGATTGGTCAAGGGATCAACTTTTTGAGATGTACCATTGAACCTGAGATAAAATGTCGTGAAATTCAAAAGCCTAATCCTTCACCATGTCTCCAAACCAGAGAGTGGTTGTTATAGAGGACTTTGAGCGGTACAAGGCAATGTTGCAGCTGCCAAAACAGACCAAGGAGAATCTGGTGCTTGCCCTGACTGAGTTAAACAAGAAGATGCCGTCAAAGGAGATTCTGAAGTCAACAAAAATAGGTATGGATCCCCTGTTTTGTTTCTAATATTCCACATTGGCCAATTCCTTCAAACACTTTACTGTAGTTGACATCGTAAGGGAGTTCTGTAGAAACAAGGTCTGATGAAGCTTCTCCTTCAGGTCACACTGTTAACAAAATGCGCAAGCATGCTGATCCAGAGGTGAGCTCATTGGCTAAAGAGGTCTACACTCAGTGGAGGACATTTATAGAAGAGAATGCCAATAAGCCCTCTATTGAGGTCCGCAGTGACAAACAGTCTGAAACACTCAGAAACAATGCAAGGAGACTTATGGCTGAAACACTGGATGTGAAGGTGAGAAAACTACTGCAGCAGAGTATAATCCGTATGCTGTTAATACAAACATTACACTAAATGTCCATTTAGTGCCCAGTATTCATCCTTTGATGCAAGATGTGGTGATCTTAACTTGATGTAACCCTTTCAGGTTGATTGTGGGCTCGTTGACAACATAGAGAGAGAGGTGTTCCACCAGAGCTCGCGGCTGGTCAGCGGCTCATACAGACGGACTGTGAGAGCATTGGTCTTTGCTTTCAAACACAAGCCTGTGATCAGAAATGAGGTAAAGGACAGCAAGATCTCAGTCAACCAGCTGGTCGCCAACCACAAGAAATAATGTCTGTGCCTAAAGGCCAGCATAAGACTCAACGTTTAAGATATTGGCGGAAGGGAGTCACCCTTTTAAACATTCGAGAAGATAGTCAGAGCACATACTTCTTTTAATTTCTTATTTTTTATGAGATGAGTGTTGCTAAATATTTGTGTCAGTTACACTTGCATTTGTATGCTGTCATGCCAAGAATGTGGATGAAGGATATGTGCCATACATAACATTAGGATGTTTTGTACATTTTAGTAAAAAATAATACACTTTTTAATGAAAATATTACGCTCTACAATGTTCTGGCTTAGATCTTGGAAATGGGGGGAGGAGAAGGAATACACTAAAGCAGCACTAGCCACACAATGGCGATCACCATAAGAATGACAGCCAGCACACAGATGCTGATGAAGACGATGTCACTGGGATCGTGAGGCTCAGAGTTTGGCGCCCCCACCCCGCTGCTGGCACTCTCCGCCTGGCGAGCCAGCTCGTTGTAGCGGTTGCGCTCTTCCGTAGATATGATGGACACGGTGGCCTGTTTCTTCTGGGCGTCGCACTGCACCTCGTACTCCTGGACATTCTGCTGCTTCCCCTCAGAGAAGTCGATATATAGTGTGTTTACCAGCATGGTGATGTTCCGGCGTTTCTGCAAGGGTAAAAGCCATTGGGTTATTTAAATTGTATTAATTTAGTAGACGTTTCCTTCCAATGTGACGTGCAGAACGTACAGTAGAAGATCAAGCATCCGAAGTGCAACAGTTCTACAGTATTTCGGTGGTCACGTAAGTGAAGTGGATGATGTCATTTGATAAAGAATCTGTTTTGTGACTGAAATGGATTCGAAGCAAACTGGTGTTCTTTTTAAATCCCAATAATATATAGGCTGCAATGATGTGTAACAAAGTGATAAAGTGTTGAAAAGTGAGAGAGGAATGTGAAACTTACCTTACCTGCTGTGCCACAATTGACAAAGCGGGCAAGTATCTTGTAGGTAGTTGCTGTCAACTGGGCAGTGCAGGAGGGGTTCCCCAGGTAGATATTCTCACGGCCCAGCTGAGGCACAGACTGCTGGGCTATCAGGATGGAAAATTCTGTTCTTGTGCAGCTAATGTTCACTGGTACCACTTGGGTTGAGAAGTAGAAACAAAATGTGCAGTTAACAGCCATAAGAAAAAATATGTTTTTTACCCTCAGGTAGTCTTTACATGTTGGAAGGAGACAGGATACATTATGACAGCAAATGGGGACAGTCATGAATTAGACACTCACCTCCAATATAGGAGGCAGAGAACCCTTTATAAGCATAATTTCTGTCAGTACTGAGGACAACGAGCAGCTTGTTGCCCTTGGAGATCAGATAGGGAGGGTGTTCAGAACCACACCAGTGGCCTAGAATTGGGTCTGTTTGGCTATTCCCGTCAAACACTGCAACAGAATCGTAGTCACACTCGTCTGTTAGGCTGTTTCTTTCCTCTAACTCTATGACAGGGAAAGAGAGTTTGATCCGGTAGCCCTCTGCCAAGGTAATGATCCAGTGGCAGTTGATGTTGTTGGGGTAGATGTTGGGGTAGTTTGGGCTGGTAAAGTTGTCATTCACTTCAGAAAGGACCTGCTGGCATTCACCTGACAATGGACATTCAGTTGATCAATCCATGACAATAAATTGGTTTGTAAGTAACTCAAGAACATTGTCATTTAGATGTAGAAATACAGATATTAGTGGTGCTACCCTACTTACCTGAGTAGTAGTAAGCTTTGAACCCCCTTCCACCAATGTTGAAGTCGGAATTAAAGACCACGAGCAGTTGGTTGGAGGTGGTGACCTTATTTGGAGGTTTGTCTCCCCCACAGTAGTTCCCCAGATGACGATGGGTGACGGTGGGGCCATCAAAGAGGGCCACAAAATCAAAGTTGCAACCCTCATTGTTCTCAAGCTGGAAGTCCAAGAAGACCAGGGTGACCACACTGCGATTGGATACGTGAATAGTCCAGGAGCAATTAGCATTGTTGCTGTATTCCTGAGGGTAGCCCGGGCTGGAGATGATTCCCGACAGGCCAGTTAGAACTCCACCACACATATCTATAGGGAGAGGCGGGATGTGGTTACTGTGGTAACACAGCAACTGACTGAGGCTGTATACAAGTCCCACATTAAGATGCATAGTACTTCAATATTTAACAATATTAAACAAACTTTCAAATAAGAAGACTCCCCTACTGTAGCATACTCAGTTATATTATTAAGTGATGTATTATATAAACAATTTAACTGTAGCACTCCAGGGAAATGAGACAATTCCCAACATGCATATCCACCTTTCCTGTAGCCCACAGAGAATCCCCTGTGGGCCACGTGGCGGTCTGAGTGGAAGATAATGGACATGATGTTCCATGACGATGTGAACTGGGGTGGGGAGACTTCACCACAGAATGTCCCCAGGAGGTTCCCCTCATCCTCAGAGACGCCATTGTAGATTTTGATGTAATCGTAGGCGCAGCTGACATGGTACTCCAGCTCAAAGTGCTGGAAAGTGAGGAGGACAGAGGAGCCTTCTGCGACTACAATCAGCCAGGCGCACTCGATGTCGTAGGGGTACAGTCCAGGGAAGTTGGGGCTAGATATGTTGCCAGAGGAAGCTGAGAGGATTCCACCACATTTGACACCTACACTTTTAAGAAATGATTGAAGAAATTAGTGTAATGTACTGTATTCCAATATCACAACATGGCCTGACTGGTAGCTTGTAAGAGGTTGTACATTGTGGCTGTGTTGTATCGCAAGCCCTGCATCCCACTATTAAACAGATACTGTTGAGGTTCTAATATTTATTGGCAACTTAATCAAAACATAGTAGAGGTATGTTCTAAAAGTGTGCCTGACACAAAACACAAATGTATATAGACTAAGGGGCATTAACCAGTTAAAATAAAATCACACAATCTAACCACTCAAGTGTATTATCCAATGCAGTACTCCTAAAAATACATAAACGTACCTTTTTTTGAGACCGACTTGCCAATAAATAACAGCAGCTGAACAAGTACAACCATCCAGAAAGTCATGTTACTGTTCTATTGGTTTAAGAAAGCCTTTGTATTCAGTTGCAACATCAGAGAAACGGCACATCAGTGTCCGAACACAGCCACGGGACGTCTGCAGAGGCGCCAGTCCATGGAACGTTGAAAAATTAATCTGCTGCCTGCATGAGGAACTTGAGAGCTGGGCCATCCTTTGCCCCATTCGCTAAATTTTAATGACCGCTATCAAATGAGCGCAAGTGGCTTGTTAGGACACTGTTTGGAGAGAGGGCATACATGTTTTATGATGATAAGACAGGCTGGACACCAGTTGCCATGGAGCTGGATACACACAGCAGGCACATTGATCTCAACTACAAATGCCTTCATTGGTAAGACATGAGTGAGACAGCCACCCAGCAGTTGGTGTTTGGGTAGCCTTCACTACAGTAGGCAGACTGGACACATTACAGGGAAAGATCCATGTAGTGCCAGGAACTACTGTATGTTCTGTTTATGTTTTAATGACAGCCAGGAGGTTAGATGTTCGCTTGTTGAAGTGGGAAAGCATGACGGATGACATATTTCTATACTTCTAGTAATAGGAGGCCTGAGTACTTGAATGATTTTACACGGCATTAGTGTTGTTGTTTAGGCATCAGTAAAGAGCAGATAGGCAGCGTGTTCTGTTTGTCCTTCATCATTCCTCAGTGCCAAAGGCAGTTGTCAGGGAATCAGATCATACTGTAGCTGTAATAGTCTTGGCCAACACTCAACGCTGGAGAGAGCTGCGGGAGATGAGCTCCGTCAGAAGGACTAGCAGCTGCAGCCAATCCTTAATGTAGGTGCCAGCTCTGGAACGCTCAAGCGCTCTGTTCTAGCGTGGCTGTACTGTTCAAAGTGAGGTGAACCAAATGTGTATGAAGTCTTCCACAATATTAAAGGGGGAGATATTCCATTTGTATTTCCGCCATCCGTAGACGATGCCACAGAAACTGAATGCAAAAAAAAACAACTACTTGTGGTAGTGCGTCCATACATTGCTAGATGGCACTGTTGTACTGTAAGATCAAAGGAGGACTCTGCACTGGCTTATAAAGATTAGATGAAATAAATAATGTGATTAAAATCACTCAAGTGATTTCCACCACAACCATTCCAGGAACCCAAATGTGTGGCCGTCTTGTTTCCTTTCATTCAAAATTCTGTGAACTGAGAATATGCTTTGCTTTAAGCTTGACTTTCTGCAGGCAGTGAGCAAACATGATAAAGAAATGTGTTTAAGCAAGATATATTTTTTTCTATGCAATTAAATCACTTAATGACAAATAAGTACTTTCCTATCAAAACCCAATTAGTAATAAATGTTACGTTCAGGCATTTTAATTAAGTTTTCAATCAGAGGTAGGGTTTTAGACACCAACCCTCTTGCCTCAGTGCTCACTTGAAAGGCAAATACTGAGTTTACCTTACCTCTTTCTTTTTTTGAGATTCAGGGTTTGGAAGACTTCTTTCATCAGAATGGTTGCTATTCAGTCATCCTTTATCTCAAGACTACAATCTTGTGCCTCCTGTTCCCAGCTTCTCAACTTGATGAAGTCATGAATGCTTCCAATGCCACAATGAACAGTTTGCCGCACAAAAGCCACAGTATTAGTTCAGGTTGGAAAAAGGTATTTTTTTTGTCTTGCACAATTATCTCTAACCTGTCAATCCATGTTCACATGAGAGGAAATTGCTGTCTGTGCCATCTGACTGTTGTGTGCCTCTCTACTTTACCACAGTTACCAGTGAGTTGAGTGCTTCAAGTGACAGGCCAGGGTAAACATGGCTATTTGAAGCTGTGAACGAGGGGGAGTTGTTGTGACAATTCCAGCTGGGTTGTCCAGACAACTGCCAGTGTCTGCTTTAGGGGAAGGCGGCACAATTTTAATTAATCGTTGTGTTGGAGCTGTGGCCGTGTAAATACTGCAGATTAGCAGGAGGGTGAGGTAGGGAGAAATGAGAACTCTGGGAACATATACAGAGTATGATGATGTCCCTGCGTAAGAGCTCCTCAGCAGGCTGCTTTAGTGCCCTGTACGTTCTGGGTACTAAATTTCTTGTTCAGGATGTCTCCACTGTATCAGCAAATACCTCTTGCCACGATCCCACATGAATATCCATATAAGTAATTTAACAGCAGAATAGAGAGATACATTGGAAGGGGACTGTAATTAGTACGACTATCAAGTCTTGGGTAATCTTATCACAAATGTTAAATTGGTGAATTAAAAAAGTTATATGGTTGGAAATGTCAAAAACAAATAAAAGCTCCCATATATGTCCACATCGTGAACTGACTCATCATAAATTAAAAAGGAATTAAGGACAAGTAAAATGTTTATATACAAATAACCCGTAAGGGACAAGATGTACTTAGAGCAGACCAGAGGTCATCTGTCAGTTTGAAAATGAAGGATGTCTGCATGGGCGTGTGACTAACCGCATACCCCACAGTCATAGTGCCTGCATCACTGAGGGCGTGTGTAACCGCATACCCCACAGTCATAGTGCCTGCATCACTGAGGGCGTGTGTACCCTTACTGGGACCTTCAATGGCCACAGCACTTCTAACTACAACTGACCCCTCTAGTCCTTTTGGCCTGTTCAGGGCTGGAACTGCCCCTCTCTTCCTGCCAGATGGCCTTAAGTAAAAACCCTGGCCAGGTTTGTGGGTGGCGCCAGCTGTGTGTACAGACTCACTGTTAGCTCAGCTCATCTTCCTCTTCATTCAAATGTGTCTCTGAATAGATATTACTTCACTACTACAAGTATTAACATACCATGCATGAAAACAGATTTCCAACATCATCTATAGCAAGGAACTTCAACAAAGGCCTCTAGTGAATTGTACCTGCTTTGCTGAATGGTGTACAGAGATGAATTACAAAGCACTGAAAAACTCATTCATTCTCAGAAATGTATCTAATTTGATTATAAGGACATGCTTTGTCCAAAGAGTCCAACGCTATCCTTTGGGATACGAAGGCTCCCATCCTTGTTGTTATAGCATGTGAAGCTGAATTAGATGGTATTTTTATTTCTAAGAAAGGAGAAAAACTGATTACTTTGCCTCACATTTCCAATTTAGGTACAGATATGTTTTGTCATTGGATATAATTGACTCATTAGTGAGACATTTGAAATTCTACCCTGGAGTCCTTAAAGGATGAGGCTGCCCACCAGAAATGCTAATGGTGTTAAGGATGAAAAAGGGGAATGGGTTAACAGCTACTGGACAGTGGGCTCCTGAGACACAGAATGACCAATTACTTACATTAATGGGGTCTAATTGAACAAGCATTCCCAGATATATCAGATAAATGTTTCCGAATTAGCAAAACAGGAAATATATCTATTTAACTGTGTAATTATGCAATTATTCTCTCTGGAGTTGTACAATCCAGGAAACCAAATGGATTAAGAACAATGTCCAGTCTCCCATTGATTGTGTGAAACCGACACACGCCATGCCAATCGATCACAGCACCGTAGGTCATCGAATACTTACATGGGACATAATCTAAGCTTGCTGATGGATAGGAGCGTGATGAGTATGGCCTAGGAGTTGTTTGCACTGTGCTGCGTCATACATCAGTGGTTCTCTCTCATCTCTAATGGCCACAGAGACTCCATTAGTCCTCCACACTCTCCTGATTGATGACACCTGGGACAGAGGAGGAAGACTAGGGCTGCGGATCCAAAAACGACAGTGTTCTAGTTCCTACACCAGCGAATGGGAGATTAACAGGTTGATGGGGTAAGCCTATCATTTGAACTGACTGGAGGCTAATCTGGGAGCTGAGAAAATTGTAACTTGTGACGTAGAGTTTACTCTATAGTAACAGCCATATTATATCAGCACTGCACTGCACAAAATACATCATTTGATGTAAAATACTCAAGATGAGTGTTTTGAAAAGTACAAACACGGAAAGCTATATGATGTAAATGGCTGCTGTGTCTTGAACACTTCAGAGCCAGCTAATTTTTGAAGTCATTTGGTCTTTGAAAGAGATTTCTCTCATCAAGGGTAACTTTTCGTCTCTCGTGTGAAGATGGTTTCTGCCCTTTACAAGAGCTTTCTTTGCCTCTGCAAATGTTTGTGGCTTGTGACTTTTTTCATTTCAGAGAAGATTAACCATATTTTTTTGTATCATATTTTATCTTCATGTGTAGTATATTTATGTGTGACACAGCCAATGTCACCTTGAAATCCTACAATACAGCTCGGATATCTAATTGCTTACTGCACATAATGATAAAAAGTCCTATTTTAGTTTCTAAACGCAACACAGAATTATGACTGTTCCCATACATTAACCTTTACCATTGTGTCCAAGAGAACAGAGAGCAAGATTAATATGACATCTTCTAGGCTTCTAGTGATAAGATCTTACATTTCATCAGCTTTCTTTTGGGGCTGCATGTGATATGTTCTAGGTTGGCCTGTATTTGTAAAACTAGGATCCCTGTGGGTAAATTGTGCCTTAGTCCATCATGAGATCCAGGATTAAATCTAAATGGAAACAATGTTGGCATGGAAGAAACATATGAATATATTTGCAAGTTCCATATTCAGCCCTGTGATTTGCTGTTTTTTTTATATAGTACTTGTTCTACAGCCCTAGGGTTTTAAGCAATGTATCTGAAGAGACATTGCATGTTTTTTAACGGATAGAGCATTGGGACTGTACTATCTGTCATGTCAAAATCAAGATGTCATCCTTCAGACTGCAATATGTGATTAATAATTAACAAGTCACCAAAGCCTTAGGTATTTAACCAGAAAATGTGTTTATCTCCCAAAAGCAACTACTATTAACAGTCAATAATACACACATCATGTTTTTAACATGACGTCATAAATTATGAATCAAGATGTGGTGTTTTTTGCAACCACAAAAAGAAAGTACTTTGGATATCCTCCCATGAATTCTTTTGACTCACAGTTGGAGCTGTTTGAGTCTGTCTCATTGCATTCATGAAACACCAAAGAATAGACTTTCTTGACCTTAGTTGTTCAATGATTTATGAAAAATGTTTGGTCAAAATAACCTTCAGAATACTGAATGTTGTTGTGCTCCTGTTGCCATGTTGTACTTGTGGTCCATATGTTTTCCTTTTCTCACAACCTTTAGATCTGCTGCCTCTGGCCATGTTCTCATACACCCCATTTAACATGCGCCCCAAGCCAACAAACATTATAACGTTACAGAATGTAGTAACTCACCCATAATTCCTATGATATTGTTGTGTAATATCCTCCCACACCTATCTGAGCTAATATAGACTCAGGTTCAGATAAATAATTATTTCTAAAAGGTCAGTCAGAGGTCAGCTGTACTAGCTGTATAAGTAATGCATCACGAAGAAAGGGACAGGAGGGAGAAACATGATTGTTGTCTTCGCATCACTCAGAAGAGATAATTGTGTTGAGTTGCACTAGCCTTCTCCATTTTTATCCTGGGGCCCTACACTGTCCATTTTAGATCTGCCAAGAACACGAAACTGTGGACAATCCAACATGTGCCCTCCATTCATTTAACATTGAGTGATGTCAGAAAGTTGCAGAGTTGCATCACAGCTGAGTAGTGCAACTCCTGGTCCTTTGATGAGGTTCAGAAGGTCAACCATCGCTTATTTTATTTATTAGCTGCCTTCAACTGATAACTCTCTGAAATGTTTAATGGTTGTGTGTGTGTGTGTTAGGCTAGCATGTGTTGGTCTGCCTGACCCGTATAACCACCATTAAAAGATGACCATGCTGTGCAGATGCCCTTTTCAGCTGAGCGGGATTCAGTCCTAATGTCACCTTTGTCACTGTGACTGACAGCGTCACAGAGTGCATCTGCCACCCAACCGAGGACCACCTGTCAGAGCCAGCAGGCTCATGCACAGTGATGTATGAGAGCAACCAGGGACACAGGACCTCACTCCTGTTCATGGATGTATGCTGAATATCCTCAAGGGTGGAGTGTTCATTAGCTGTGTTAAGGTTTAATAATGAAGTTAAATAGAGCCGCACTTCCAGCTGGGAATCTTCGTCTTCACGGAGCGCCCTCCTGTCCCTCTGAGGTTCAAGCACAGATTCTTTTTTTATTCTTGAAGACCAAAGACCAGATTCCAGGTGTGATTGAGGGACCTCTTGGTTAGAGTCCCCATTTCCCTTACCACAGCAGCAACAGCTCCACGGTCTCCATCAATCTCTGTCCGTGCCGTATCGCTTCATGTGTGATGTCACCATGTGAGGTATTTCCTGGGGACAAGGGGTCCCTTACTGCCATAGGGGTGCTCACTGAAGCAGGAAATTGAAAAATAAAGTAGCCGCAGATTTATAGTACATCAGGTGTAATAAGCCTTGTTTGCAAGGAAAGAAAAGTGAGTGCATTCATTTCACGCTCTAAGGTTACAAGTGTCAGCCCAGTAGCTGGCCCTGCTTAACACCTAACAGGACAGCTGACAGATTTCCATCATTGCTTGGGGAGAGAGTGGATGTGGGGGACAGATCACAGAACATCATCCTGGCCTCGTCTTGCTTCACCCTGTGTTGTGTTTTACGTACTGTGGGCATCAGAACTTCCCCCTTCATGATTTACTGTCACATTACGTTTGCTTGTGATGTATGTATGAGTTCAGCCACCACAAACAATGTGAATCACACATACACATGAAAATATCTCTTGCATTTCCTGACTCATAAAGCTAAAACTGTTGCCCTTGTTTAACAGGAAAGTACCCTAAATTCAGGACTAACATTTCAAAGGATAACAAAACGCTGTTCATGTATTTATTTCCCTCACTGTCACTTTTGTCGGTGTCACCATGGATGTCATATTGTTGGCACAATCACACAGGTCCCAAAAAGAGATGTGCACAGTAGAAGATGAAAGTAGCCAGCTGTCAGCAACTAACACTGTCAACACAGGATACTAGAAGTCAATGACCAAGCTTCCCACAGCAACCATCATGCTGTCACACCCAACTGCCTGACAAACCAGCCACAGAAAATTGAAGAAAACTCAATCGAGTTTTAGAAATAATCAGGAAGAGGGTGATAGAGAGAGAGAGAAAAAAGAGGGAGACAGTTGGTGCTGGGTGAGTGCTGCTGGGACAAAAACGGGTCATGCTGCAGCTTCTTAAAGCAACTGCTTTTTGCAACTGCAAAAAAGTCATTTTTGGGGGAATAGAATTTCTAATGACATCAAATGAAAACAGAGCTGTGAATGTGTGTCCCCCCCACCTTGTTCTTTCCTCACCTCCCAGCTCCCCTGGCACCATTACTGCCACTAAGAGGAGAGAGAGCGCAAGGAGGATGGGCGGTAAAAAGCAGGGTTTATGGTAATGACTGCCGTCGTATGAAAATCACATTTTATTGTGCCTTTTATTCAACTTTACGGCAGCTGATGAAGCTCCTGCCTCCCACAGATGATGTCATTCATTTAACTGAGTTTAGGTTGGAGACATTTGTTCTTTCAGTAAGCTACCTTATTTATCGCCTCTGCGGACTGTTCCTGTGGATCAAAGTCATGGATGCACCATACAGTTAAACATCGTAATAGATTTGTGTCAGTCATGTCCCACAGCATTTCTTTCAGAAGAAAGATGTATGAGAATGTCCTTCATTTTGTATGAGATGCTACTCCTCAGACGTTCCAGCGACATATCCTTTGACAAAACCTGATTGGAGATCATTCTGGAGGTGATCTGCCAAGCAAAACATGTTTGAACATGTGTGTGTCTTCACCATCCACTCGTTAACTAATTTTGAATCATACTTCATGTTATGGTTGCACTCTTGTCTACAGCCTTTGCACCTCTTTGCATCACCAACTGTCTCTGGAGGAGGGGATCCCTCACTGAACGGTTACTCCCAATGAGAAGTTTCTCCTTGTATTTCTTGATGGTTTAGGTAGGTTATAGGTACTGGTCTGTAGGCATCTATGAAGCCCTCTGTGGTGCAGTGCTTGTACAAATAGCTGTCCACAATTAGTTCTTTTGTTGATTCATGGACACCAGTGTGGGTCGAGGAGACGGTATTGATTATTAGACATGTTTCATTGATATCCCAGAACTTGATGAACAGCCTGCTCTTCTCTCAATCATTATGATTTGCTGTCTCACATCTTTTCTGCATCTGTGGGCTGACAGGGCCAACTCCTATCCAAGTTATATCATCAAGTCAAATGCTCTTCAATATATTTAAAATTAACAAAGAAATTAAAACAATTGAAAGTTGATTATCTCTGAGTCACTCCAACCTTTATACGCACTTGAAGCATTTTATAATCTACTTGATTGTCTTTGAAGTGACAGTCATGCATAGTAATCTTAAATTATGATAATGTCCCTCCCACCGCACCCCCCACACAGAGAAGTGGAAGATTTCTGTATTAAACAGGTAGAGCACTGCAACTGAATGCCTAAATAGGAACCACCATTTCCTGTTGATATATATGAAGTGTATTGATGAGAGGTGTATTCAGGGGCCCAGGCCATTCTTAACCATCTCCTGCCATGTTACGAGCTCTCACCATGGGAATTCTACATATTTGTCCAGATTTGCTCATTTCCATTGAGGGAAGTGTGTGAACTGTGAATTGCTTGGCTGGGAAAGGAGACCGTGTGGAACGAGTCACATGGTGGCCCTCTCCCCAGTCTCATCTGTATTTTGGAAGTGTAGAGGGAGAGGCTCAGGTCCCAGTTGCCCCATGGCTTCTCTCTGAGGGGAGGAGGGTGGGGGGGGACGATGACGACGACAAGGCAACACCTGATATAACAGTCAGAGCACTTTTCCACGCCCGCTGCTTTCACCTGTGGAGATAATGATTGCATCTGATGGCTGGGAGAAAAAAAAGACCCTTGAATTTTGAGTTTACACACATTTCTTCTACCTTATTTTCTTGCATGTGGACATGGTGATATTACTTTCTTTACCTTTCTGTGTTTGCCTTCGACATACAATATGGCCCAATCACTCTACCTACAGAGTTAATTCCCTACTCGCAGGTGGTGTGCTATCGATCAGCAGTAGGAGACAAAGAATGAATCTCTGTCAACTCATGCAGTGGTCCAAATAAAGACCCATAGAGTCTGAGGAAATGCTTGAACTACATGCATCCTTTTTCCTAACCGTACTGGAAAGTACTACTAGACACGTCTAAAAGCTTTTCTGAGATCTAAACCTGTTTAGATTTAAATTAAATTGCATGTTTTCTCTCAAATCGCTTGTAACGTATTATGTAGCCAGTTCAGTTGGTGTGGTGAGAATATACAATTTTTAGACTACATAGGTGAAATGCTGTGTGCTTGCCCGGGCACAAACATTGCACAACAATGTTCCTGTGCTCAGCCAGTCATGGGAGCAGCTCGAAGGCATGTGTGTTTACCATCCTACTGACAGCCATCTCTAATCAGCTGAGCAGCAGATGTATTAACATGCTACACGTGGAGCTGTGTCAAGCATTCAAATGCTACACGTGACGAGGAGGCAAAGGAGGTGTGGGAGGGAGAAGATAAGGTCAGTAGTTAAATATTATCAGTGGCCACAGGAGAGAGACCTAGATTTGATGGAGGAGGGTATGCGGCGTGCTTAAACGGCTCCATAAACGCCAATCAATGAGGAATAACCAGGTTCCCCTGAGAGCAGGAGTCTTCTGCAGGCTCCAGCCATATCTGGGACCAGAGAGACCTGCATGCATGGCGATTACTATCTGACTGCTCTTCACACCTCAAATTTATGCTCAATTCTCTTGGTGTCTTCTCAAATCAGATTCAATAATGATTATGTTATTCTCTATACACCTGTCATTCCAGGGGGATTGTCATGTAGATAAGCAGTGTCTTAGGATGGAGGGTTCCACATTCTGGTACAGTTGAAATCTTCTTGAACAAGGCCTATAAGGACCGTAGGAGAGGGAGCTAAGCAGAAGTAGTTGAGAATGGGTTTCTTTTCAAATATGTTCTTTTCTTTATTTTATACTGTAGTCTATGAAGACCCATGTATACATTCACCATGGAGCAGAGTCAAGGCTGTAGTACATTTCTAATGCCTGCATCACATTTTGTAGATCTCTCTAATAAGCACAGGTCAAATTGGCCCCATAAATCATAGAAACAGTACTTTCCCCTGTTCTCTCAACATCAGCAGCCATAATGGAACAAGGAGCCAAGATAAATTGTTATTACTGCCCCTATACCAGGCACCACGAGAAAATAAAATCAATTCTATAATCACTGGTGGAGGAGAATAGGAAAGGGCGACATTGAAGCGTTCCTCTATTTCAGGTTATTCCTCTCATGGAGGCTTAGAGCCGTTCAGCACTCTGGGTAAAGGGCGTTAGAGAGAGCACTCGGAGAAATGATTCATGCTCAACAACCCTCATTCCACTCGAGTACCAGCGAAAACAGGTAGGCCCTATGCCTCTTAGTCGTTTGCAGTTCATTTGTTTTTACAGGAAATAATTTTCATTAGCAAAACCAATTTCCATCTGACTCCCCAATCGGAATAATAAAACCAACTCCTGCAGAGCAGGAAAAAACACCCTCGATAACTCAGGCAGTACATCAACACTGTTGTGATTTTCACTCTCTGTTTGGGCTCCAGGTAAAACGTGTCATTCTTTGCAGAGCGCTCGGTAATCACTAGCCTTGGGAGAAACCTGGCAGAGAACGAATCATTAGCAACCTGTCGGCTTACAGGAAGAGAGACGGTCCTTACAGCCGAGTTGGGGTGTGGAGTCTTTGTTCAACTGTATCAAGTGTCCGTCAAACTAACTGCCATGCGGAAAGACAGCGACTTTTCATCAAAGCCTCTTGCATGTGAAGCTACCACTGAATCAATGATTAAAACCAGTTTTCCTGTAATCACTTGACAATGATGTGTATGCTTCTGTTAGCAAACTTTTTGCTTTGTTTTCTTCGATTTTTGGGGGGGGGGGACTGTTAGGACGAAGCAATATAAAAGTTTTTCATGCCATACTTGAAATGTACACTATGGTATATAGGTACATATCCACATTCAAGATATTGTGTTAAGGTCTGCTTCCCAAACCCAATATAATGTCTCCCTCAGTTACCACAACACAGCATGATTCTGCCTGGCTTGGTTTCATGGTAACATAATAAACAGGCCCATTTACTGAATGTGGATGCCCAAACTACTTCAGAGCGGGAACCTTTTCTTCTACCCTGCCAAGTTGAGTTTTCCAATCATAATGGACCATTATTCTCAGCTCCAACCTTTTTTATGATCCCAGTTACACTCTCAGTGGTGTGAGGACATTCCCAGTGAATACAATCTCATGTGTTTGTATGTGTGATCTTAGACACTGTGTCCCGACTGGTAACTTATTTCACATTTTATGACACATATTATAGCATAACACCGAAAAGCAATAGTAGACAATAGGCTACAAATAGTAAAAGTGAGATTAATATTTGCAGAGGACAGTAGCCATTTTGAAACTGAAAAAGAATTATGGGTAAAATATGTTAGGTGATGGCACGTTCCTTGCAGCCAACTATTCACTCTGGTCATGATGACACAGGGAAGTTTGCTAAATGTAATCCATATTCAGACAAAGATTGATGAAAATGGCACGAAACTGGTCATTATCTCAGAAGGACAGACTGGGATGAGGTGGGTGACCTGGTTGGGCAGGGATTCAAAAAGTTTTATAATGTGACGAGTGATAGCTACCACTGAGCTGCTGCTGCATGCTGCTCTGCCATTGTTTGAAAATGGGAGGTTATAATTCTACCCCTGCTCATACAATTTTCTGATTTATAACTTTCTCCACACAGGTTTGTTCAGAGAGGCTCCCTTCACTATTCATTCTATTCACTGCACGTAAGACATGTGCTAGCCTGCCTAGAATACAGATAAGATAGTAAATCTCCTCTATACTAAAGTCCTGCCTCGTGGTCTCCTGACTTCTCAATGGCGAAGAAGGAACAGATTTTTTTGTATATTTTGATTAGTGCTGATCAAATCCTGATAGTTCATCTTTAACATTCACAACAGCACTGTGCTAACCACCTGGGGGTTGCCAGATCAAATTCTCAATTAGGCTGCATGTATCTCTGCCATTGACCTTGAGAGGAACTGCCTCTCTACTTGCACTACTTGGGTAGAATTATAAAGTGATGCAATTTATCTGAGTATACATAGATTGAGATAATGATTACTTATCTTGAAGTTGCCAGTGTTAATTCTAGGAAAAGTGGCTTTTAATATATATATATATATTAGTATATATATATATATATAATATATACAGTGCCCTCCAAAAGTATTGGAACAGTGAGGCCAATTCCTTTATTTTTGCTGTAGACTGAAAACATTTGGGCTTGACATCAAACGATGAATGTGAAACCAGAGATCAACGTTTCAGCTTTTATTTCCAGGTATTTACATCAGGATCTGATGCACAAATTAGAAAATATCACCTTTTTGTTCGAACCCACCCATTTGTCACGTGAGCAAAAGTATTGGAACATATGACTGACGGGTGTGTTTTGTTGCCCAGGTGTGTCCTATTACATACATTATTCAATCAATAAATACCACTGAATGTCTACACTCAGGTTCAGATTGGGTAAGATAGGTTTTGTCTATGCAGACTATATTCAGAGGTGAAAACAACATGAAAACCGGAGCGCTGTCTTTGGGTGAAAAACAAGCAATTGTGAGTCTTAGAGAAGATGGAAAATCAATCAGAGCCATTGCAGAAACATTGGCCATAGCCAGTACAACCATTTGGAATGTCCTGAAGAAGAAGAAAACTACTGGTGTACTAAGTAACAGACGTCGAACAGGTAGACCAAGGAAAACATCAGCAGTTGATGACAGAAACATTGTGAGAGCTGTAAAGAAAGACCCTAAAACAACTGTTAGTGAGATCAGCAACAACCTCCAGATGGCAGGAGTGAAGGTATCACTATCTACTGTTCGCAGAAGACTTCATGAACAAAAGTACAAGGGCTACACCAGAAGATGCAAATCACTCATTAGCAAGAATAATAGGAAGGCCAGGCTGGAATTTGCCAAAAAGTACAGAGATGAACCTCAAAAATTCTGGGACAAAGTTTTATGGACTGATGAGACAAAGATTAACTTTTACCAAAGTGATGGAAAGGCTAAAGTTTGGAGAAAGAAAGGAACTGCTCATGATCCCAAACACACAAGCTCATCTGTGAAACACGGTGGAGGTAATGTCATGGCTTGGGCTTGCATGGCTTCTTCTAGGACGGGCTCATTAATCTTCATTGAGGATGTAACACATGATGGCAGCAGCAAAATGAACTCGGAAGTCTACAGAAACATTTTGTCTGCCAATTTAAGGAAAGATGCAACCAAACTGATTGGCAGAGCCTTCATCATGCAGCAAGATAACGACCCTAAACACACTGCCAAAACAACAAAGGAGTTCATCAGGGGCAAGAAATGGAAGGTATTAGACTGGCCAAGTCAATCTCCAGACTTAAACCCTATAGAGCATGCATTTTACCTGCTTAAGAGGAGACTGAAGGGAGGAACCCCACAAAACAAACAACAACTGAAAGAGGCTGCAGTGAAAGCCTGGGAAAGCATCAAAAAGGAAGAATGCAAAAGTTTGGTGACGTCAATGGGTCACAGACTTGCTGCAGTTATTGAAAGCAAAGGATTTGCAACTAAATATTAAGTCTTATTCACTTAAATATGTTTTAAGTATATCTGTTCCAATACTTTTGATCACATGACAAATGGGTGGATTCAAACAAAATGTGATATTTTCTTAGTTGTGCATCAGATCCTGATGTAAATACCTGGAAATAAAAGCTGAAACGTTGATCTCTGGTCTCACGTTCATTATTTGATGTCAAGCCCAAATGTTTTCAGTCTACAGCAAAAATAAAGGAATTCGCCTCACTGTTCCAATACTTTTGGAGGGCACTGTATATATATATATATATTAATATCACTGTCACTACTGCTAGTTGTCACAATCTTAATGACGATTATGAATTGCCTTTTGAGCCTTTTGAGTTTAATCTCCATGGACTTTTGAACCAGACTAGAATACTGGACCGCCGGCCATGACCAAACCACTTTGATGTCACTGACTCGAGTTTCGTCCTGTGGATTGACAGCACATTGTGCAACATCATCCTAACCCCGTTTACTCACACACACACACACAAACACACACACTCTGTTGATTTCTACTAGATAATTGGATCTTAATGAAAACTCTGTGTGTTAATAAAAGCAAACACTCTTTTTAGGAGTGATAAACTTCAGAGGGAAGTGATTAAACTCATTATTAAGAAGGCAAGGCAAGACAGTCTAGTAATAAATTCCACACAGTGTCACTTTCACTGTCTCCCTCTAAAAATAAAAGGAACATAATTGCCAATTTACACTTGGTCTCTTACATTTTGCTTTCATTTATTTATTTATGCACCATCAATTAGCAACACAAAGGACATGACAACAACAGAAGAGGGAGAAACACATTTTTCGTTTCCTGTAAGGTAAGGAAATGGGAAGCAAGCAACACAGGCATGTCTAGAAAGAGTTCAATTTTAAGCAATTAGCCTGCTTAGTTCAACTGTGATAAACACATTATCAGATTGGGGTTTTCATTAAGACCAAACGTTCAAAAAAGAATACGACTTATTTCTTGTCTTCTGGTATCATAGTTAAGGCGTCTACACACATGGCTTACATATCATAGCATGTTGTTGTGTTTTGCTTGCCTGAGCCAAATCTGGCAAGAGGACCCGGATAGGGAGTCCATTTGAGAGTTAACCAGACTATTGGGCTTCAGAGCTGGACTCAGGTGGTCACATTAGAGCCAGATACATTAGTCTGCATTACGGGAAAACAAATTAACTGCATTCCAACTTTAATGAGTGAGCAGAAGCCATTCTGGACTCACATACTATGGAGGGCTTTTATAGGAGAGAGCTGCTATTCTGGACTCACATACAATGGAGGGCTTTTATAGGAGAGAGCTGCTATTCTGGACTCACATACTATGGAGGGCTTTTATAGGAGAGAGCTGCTATTCTGGACTCACATACTATAGATGGCCAGCTTGGGAGAGAGCTGTTCTGGTTCATAGGGGAAAAGGAGCAGAGGGGCAGAGAAGAAACACAATATGGAATTATGGAATCAGAACTCCTGAAACACTCATTGCCATATTGACCTATGATGACCTCAGAATCGGAGGACCTGTCTTTGCCTGCAGATAGGTTTTATTTGATCTCATAGACAAATGTTCTATACTTGACTGTTGAATTTTCAATTGTAGCTAAAAAATCCACTCCAGTGCAGAAAGGTGAACGAATTTGGTCTTCTTTCCCTCTCAACCACCCCAATTTGAAGACTGGAAACTTAATTTCCCTCTCACCCACCCCATCTTAAAGACTTCAACCCCCCCCCCCCCCCCCCTTACCCCCACCCCCACACACACCTCAACCCCACCTCTCCTGCCCTAGAGTGGTTTTGTGTGGGTAATGGCCTACTGGAACTATATAATTGCTTCACAGCAATCACAGTATTTCTTATGTGAGTTAAGTAAAGTGGAACCAAATGGATGTCTTCCTTTGTGCTAATAGAGTGACTCTATCTCTGCCTTCTACAGTCTGCTAAGATTAATACTTCAGGCCAAACCCTTCTTAAGGTTCATTCATTACCAGTAACTCATCTCCTTACAGACAAATATAACACCATGAATTACTGCTCCTCCTCAGTTGGCGGAGAAATCTACCTGTTGTTCTCCACTGCAATTCCAGTATGAGGCCACCATGACCACTAGATTATTAGACACTGCCACAAATGGAAAGCAGACATAATGGCCAATATTATTTTCAGCACTTTAGACACAAACATGTGATTCCTGTGTTGTGAGCATCATGTTTAGCATTTACAGTATCCTACAGTGAACCAGGAGCAACTTCTACTACTGGACAAAGGCATTTGATGCATGTGCTGTCCATAAATGGTTTCATTAGGTTTATGCTGGATTTGACCTTAGCCTCGATGATCAATGATCAGTTTGAAGTTCTCCACTTAATAATGGTTTTGTAATAAGTGTACAATATTTCTGAAGTATATATTTACATTTTATTGTAGGGTCCATGGTTTATCACTTAATTGACCCTAAATATTGACATTACTCATTGAAATAAATGTATTATATAGGCAGGTATGAGTACATTTTTGGTTGGAAAGAAATCATGGAATTCAATCACCTTACCAGATCACTTGGCAACAATTAAAATAGTTCTCTACTGACATGTAGAGATAGATGCTAGCTGATGGTATAACATACTTCTTTACAGGTCACAACAGAACCATTGACCTCTCAGTGTATTTCATTCTCCTCTAGTTTCATTCCACACAAACGCACACACACCTCCAGCCTATCAATCGTACTTGGGAGGAATTGTAGGGGATTGTAGGGGTGACTCACGCTCCTATCTCCTATCCTGCTGTTATCAAGTTCATTTGCATTCCCCTCTCCTCATAATCCAGTGTAAACCCAGTCTGTGATCCTCTGGCACATCAATCAAAAGTGCAAATGATCGTTTAAGCACAGGGATGGCTGATGAAAAATAACTGTCCTCATTCAAAAAACATTAGTCTCTGTACCAAGTTCCTCGTTATCAGCATATTTCCTCCTATCACACTCAATTTAATATATATATATATTTACGTGAATTATACAACTTTATTACTGAAGGAAACATAAAATTATGGGTTATTCCAGAATACATTGGATCATACCCTACCCCCTGGCCCAGTTTTTTGTCCGTGTGCAGGTTTACACGGCTGATTAGGTGGCTTGGAGATCGACAACTCATGTAAATAATTCCATCTTAACCCATATGGTTTTCCAGTTCTTTCTTTTTTACAACCTTTATAGTACATTTTACAAAGTGGAGACTGAGTGTTTTAACCACACAATGAACACATTCAAAGGTGAAATGGTTCAGTGGTGGAGCATTTGACTGTCGCAAGAAACATGATTGACTCGAAAATCACCGTCTTCTAGGCCAATCGGGGCTGAATGTCGATTAGTACATTTCTACCTGAAATGGAATATGTGGATACACCATGCAGTAGGCCCTACCTACACATTATGAATGTGATTGTGAGTTGGTGGGTATGTTTTATCCATAGCTGATGTCGGTGGTGAAATATTTTGGTGGCCTCAGTTATTAGATTGAGCCATCCATCAGTGTTTAAAGACCCCCTAAATGAATTTCTTTTTTCCCCTTATGTTTACGTCCTCTAAAAATGTCTGACCTTGACCATGTCTGACTTGTAGCTGGGCAAAGTTTGTCTTAGAGAAGTGTTTTCACATTCTTCTGCTGAAATGGGAGATGTCTGGACTTCCCTAAAATCTGAGATTCAAATGTTTCCCGGGTAAAGTAGATTTGACACGTCACAAATTTGAAAGTCAATTGCTGTCCAATCTGTCAATGCTGGCAAAAAAAACCTGAAGCTCTAGCGAAGAGTGGACTTGTCAGTAACGAGAGTTTTCATTAGCATAGTAGTGAAATGTTTGACAGAAAACATGGTCTAATGTGCAGTCCTTGGATGAAAACCGAACCCTGGAGTTTAAGCTACTTCCACAATCTCCCCAAAAAACTGACAATGCTGCTGAAATGATTGCAATTTATTTATCAGGCTCACATGCCTACCATCCTGGAGGGACTGCGAATTTAAATGCTATAGTTCACCGCTAACAGTGTCAGCCACTGTTTTTACAAACTAATAAACATAAACAAATGAAAGGGATGCTGACCACCTGGAGCCTACCATTCTTATATGTCTGCTAGTCGCCGATATTGGTGCACAACAGATCTCCATCAAAGTCGTGGACTGACTCAGTCAAACATGCATGGCTGAATCTCCAATGTTTCCTCTAGAAATCTTGATACTCTTTCATTGGTCAACTATAGCCCGCGCAGCGGTGTTGTTGGAGAGGAGTGAGGCTGTGATATTTGCAATTTGAATGTTTACAAATCCAGAAATTCTCGAGGGAGAAAGAGTAGATGTGCTTCCAAACCCATATTAGATTTTTGTAAATGTATTAATACATTTTACTTTTTTGGGAGGGAAAACCATTTTTAACAAAATATGAATCCCTGCAAACTATTTTTGCATGCTTATAAAAATTATGACATTAGGGGAACTTTAAATCTTCAGATGTGTCGCTGAAGTGTGTTACTTAAGCTTGACATTGTTATGGGAACAAATGTGTAATCACATTACATAAACATTACATGTTTATGTAAAAGCATGCATTGTTATGACCTGAGCATCTCCCAGACTTTTTACATGTCCAAGGGTTGCTATAAGTTACAACTCTCCACCAGGAACCCTGGCCTGAACTGGCTATCCAACAGTCATTCTTCAATGAAGAATGTAGCAGTCTCATCATGTAGCTTATGGAGTGTAAGGTATAAGGATGGATTGGAGAGACTTGTGGTTCCAAGCAGGAGCTAGGCACAGTAGAAGGGATTTGTGTACAAGGCAAGGACACATCCCCCCCCCCCCAATATTTAAATCTGGTCAAAATTTCCCCCTCAATATATTGATATATGCTATGTGCTATGCTATGACAGCAACCACGCATGCTGTCCGAAATTATCATTAAAAAATGATTTGTCCCCCCCAATGTTGGTAGTAGAATACAGTTTAGTAGTAGAATACAGAACAGAGAGGATAATAAGCAGACCTCATGAGCAATTTTAAGCCTTCATGCTACATTACACAAACACCTCTTCAAGCAGAGAGGTTCTAAGAATCCTATTTTGTTGTGTTGACTGAGTTCCAGGCCAAAGCCTGGGAAACATATTTATGAAGAATTTTGACTGCAAAATATTCTCGGGTGAACACACTCTTGAGACACTGTGTGTTCCGTTTACAGTTCCGTTTTCAGTAAACTTTTTGAAGGCCATCACATCCAGTAATCATGACGATGGATTCCAAAATATTTTCAGGTTTGCTTGGGATGGAAAATGGCTTAGAATACAATGGATTTCATTGTGTCATCAACAGTGTGGCTTCACAGCAACCTAATGATGGTTTCTTATACGTGTGAGCCAGAGCAATTATGTGAGCTGTTACTATGGTGTTCATATTAGTTTGTTCAGAATGAACAACTAAGTCCTTGATCTGAACGTTTCCAGGGATCAAGAAAATAGTCTCTGGTCATTTTGATCATGCTCATCAAAACACATTGACGGGTGAAATAAATCCCATGGTGACCCTGATTTGAATGACAAGTAAACTCTTAATACTATGCATTAACAAAATATATCTTAATACAAATAACAAGAAATACAAATTGTTTTATTTTGATGGACATTTGTTGATTGATCCATGATTGGTGAGGGGAGACACTACTAACCATGCTAACAAACGTTATTGTTAAGCTTTTATTGAACTGTAAAGTAACATTTTAAATAGTTTAGATGCATAAGCATAATTTGCTTCATTTTGTGACACAGCAAACATGGAAATGAAAATGTATTCATAAAAAATGATTAATTACCAATTTTCACATGCAGTGCTGTGGAGCGGTCAGAATCTTTAGTATTCAGAAAGTTCTCCTGGCACTTATCTTTTCTTTAATATATCTACTCTCTGAACCCATTCAGTAGTGAGGGGATTGGATTTTCTGCTCCCTCCCATAAAGCATTATTATGATTTCATAAATAAACCAGCACCTCAGTCTGGTTCGGTGAGTCCCAGAGCTCTGGCTGATTGTTGGGAAAGCTTTTTTGGGCGAGTCAGGTTTCATGTGTTGCTGGCAGAATACCTGAACAGCCGCACACTCTTTCTGAATACAGGGTGGAGAAGAAACCTTTCCTTTCTACCATGTCGTTTTATATTTAATTAATCATTTTCCGATGCAAAGAATGCCTTTGAAGTTCCCCTTAACTCACCTTCTGCTGCTTCTTCTGTCATCCTCCCCCCGGATAGAAAACATGTTGCAACATAGGATGCTATGGCATGATGAGGCCTTTCTATTCGACCAACAAGCCTGTGAGGGTAGACCTGCCATGTTCATTTGTTTGAAATTGAAGGCAACTGAACTCATTACACATTAAGGGACACTAACTTCGGAGTATATTAGAGACTGTAAATGTGCAGGAAATCAGTAATGATTTGTAAATGGACCTACCTCCAAATTTCTCAATCTAACTATTGGCTGCCAAGCCACTTGGGGGCAGCAAAATCAAATCTGCTCTGTCAATCAGTGGGCGGAATGGCATCAATAGTGGTATTATAACTGTCACTTTATATTTTGTTTGTCGGAGTTGCTGGACTAGACCTAGTCTACGGGTCTGCTTTCTATTATACAGAGAGAAGCCTGCTGTATGAACCCTACACTTGTTTTCACCATTTTAGATATATTTAAGGGAGTCAATAGCCAGTGTGTCTCTCTCACTTTCTTTCAAACTCAGATTTCCAACCAACATTGGTTCACTTAACCCTCCTAAGTACCAGGTAGAATATGGTAGCCACAGGCTTTCTAGTCTAAGTGAAATGCCAATCTGAAATGGTCAAGGATGATTAAAGCTTCTATTTCAGATCCTAGTTAATAGGTGAACAAATGAGGTCTTCACCTTTATAATATTTGAGTTCCTCTCTCCACTCAAAATGTGCCATTCAAAGCCATCCAAAATTGTAATTACTTGGCTACAACGTCTATGGCCTTCCTATGCTCATAATCACTGTAGCATCACATTTACCAGTCATTCTGTACAGTGGTCATCCAACAAGGGAAAGCACTTTCTGCACTGTCTGCTGTCTTGTTCTTCAGAGGAGACGGTTCTGAGCACCTCCGCTCAGATGCAAAGCTCCTTCCTGGCTCTTACCCAGTTTCCGGCTGGTTACTCCGCTATTTCCCACCTCACAGGCAGATTTGTGAATGTTCACTGAGCCTGGTGTGTGCATGTACTGAGCATGAGCATAACCATTGTACGGTATGCACACACCAATTGTACGGTATGCACACACCACCTCCAATTGGAGGTGTGTCCACGTCTATTTCTTAAAAAGCATTGGTTTCTGTACTGTACCACTGGTCGAGCTTAATCCATATTCTCTATAATATTATGCCAAAATAAATACAAAAAGGAAACGTAGCCTAAACATAAACCTTGTTGACGGTGAAACCATGCTTTCCTTCAGCTCACTTATCTTGTGAGTGACAGCTGCATGACTGGGTGGCTGTTTTCTCTGCTAACACTCTAACCACTAGGGATTCCTGGACTGAGCTATCCTAAAGTGTAGGTCATGGAACATTCCTAATAAAAGCAATTTTCTGCTTTTAGGGGATCCAGTCGAGTAAATGGTATGTGGTTCTCTTGTTGTGGTGTGGTTTTCCTAATTCCATCTTTGCTTTAAGAATCCGTTTTACTGCGTTGTTCAGTGGGAGATGGGAAGTCAATAGGCTGCCATAGAGAGAGTGTTTGCGTGTGAGTGTTTGTGCTTATGTGCTTGTGTGTGTCTCTACACACACCTACAAGAGTGGGGTTAGTCATTTGCTTTGACTAAGAACACAGCCCTAATCCTCAAGGTACAGCACTGTGCTGGATAAAAGGAGGCAGCAAAATGTTACAGCTATGAGTGTGCATGTGTGAGCATGTGTGTGTGTGTGCGTGTATTGGTGTGTGTGTGTGAGAAAGAGAGAGTGAGAGAGAGTGAACACGCGCCCTGAGGGGCTCAGATAGTGGTGCTGGAAGTCTGATGAAGAGGTAAGTGCAGCTTTTACCACCTGCTAGGAGAAGTGCCTTATGTGAGACTCAGATAATGTGATTGAGACCAAACCAGTCACTCTTATCTCACAAAACCATACAATTCTGAGCTGTTAGAGTTTTTTCAACGCATTTTGGTGATACAACAGTTAAACCAACATTGTGTAGTCATATCATGTTTTAAGACTACAACATTTGATAGGCTACAAAAGCATTACAGAAAAACCATTAATACCTAAACTAAATGTGGTTTTCCCTATACATTTCCAGATGAAACAGAACCGTTAACTAATATGTGTTTATAAATGCCCAACTAAGACAATTCCCTAACGTATACAAAAATGCTTAGCAACAGTTTGCTCACTGTATGTTTAGGCTTTCATCTTTTCTGATTAGGGTTAGGTAGGGTTAGGTGGATTTCAACAGCACAAGCACTTTGCTGACACCATTTTTTTACTTTTACAGCACACTAGGGAGATCTGTAGTGAGGCCTACAGATCCTTCAGAATAGGAATTGTCTCTCACTAAATGTGAACAGAAAGTATTTATGTTTGACAATGTATGGAGGGTCAAATCTAGTTACTGATTCTAGAAGTTATTGAAGTAAAACTAGATATAAATACAAAATATCTACCTTTTTTACTTTATTATTTCAAGTGCAGACATATTTTTCTTCAATAGTGTACTCTTTTGTTTCAGTAAAAAACATATGGACATTTTGTGACAATTTCGATTTCTTGTCATACTGTAAGTTTTTCAAGGAAGAACAGGCTGTCCCTATCATCACAGTTTGTAATCACTCTTCCCTCCCCTTAGTTACGCTGCCATGGTGATGGAATGCAGGTCTCCAGTGACGACAGGGAGAGTGCACTAAGTGACTGTTGCTGAATGTCAGACCACTGTCAATGTGTCCATGATAACCCACTCTAACAGGTCACAGGTCACCTAACACAAATCTTCCAAACATTTCAAGAATGACTGACGTGTTTAATTTGAACAAACTGGACAAAGACAGGATGCACTATGTGATAACCCCAGGATCTCGACAAAAGGGAATAACACAATATGTACGGTACGTTAACTAATTTGACCTGAATGCTTTCTCATTCTCACCTCCTATGAATTCACCTCTTCAAATGAAACCTAAGAGATGCCCGTACGAAAGAAGACTAGGCCCCAGAGAGACACCAAAACTCTGGCTCGCGTCACAGTGCTGAGGTGCAGTAAAGCTGACACAGAAGAAGCTGTGGGCTTGGGTGTGCCAGTGATTCATTGGGCGGCTGACCTTCCTGGGAGGGAGATGATGAAGCGCCCAGTGCCAGACCTCAAGCTCCCTCTCCTCAGCTGTCTGCTGCCTCACCTTCAGCTCACATTCAATCACTCTGCAGGCCGGTCGCTTGATAAATACCCGCCATATGGTCACCTTGCTCACCTCTCACTCCATCTAGAAAAACAAAAACAGAACGTACTGCTCGGTACCTCTGAGATGCCACAGTAGCCCAGTGGGAACCCGAGAGAGACTACCCTACATTTGCCCCCTGTCTGATAATGGCCATCATTACAGGAACTAATGGATGAGATGAGGGACGTATCTGTGCTCTTGTTGACCCACCCAGCGTCAGTCTTGGAGTGGTGGCAATGTTGTATGCAGTACCACCTGGCAGCTTTGTTCAAACAGCATATACTTTGTTTCTTTTATGTTGCACCTGGAGTTTCCTGGTCGTGAGACCTGGCTGGGAATACTTGTCTCCCCTAGTTCGAGGGGGACCCCAAGGGGCCCTTGCTACCTTGGATGCATGGGAGAGACGTATATATTTTTCCTTGTCTTAAGAAGCCAGAAACAGTGTTTGACTGCAGAGGTCGTCTCCAACAGCCTATGGAACATGTCGGCCTCTCCGCTCATGATACATCGGAGAAACAAAGGACAGGCAATTAGGGCTGCTGATGTATTCCAGCTGAGCTTCTGGGATGTCGCCTGGGCCGTTGTAGGATCCAGCCACCCTGCAAAATGTATACCCCCCACCCCACCCCCCCCGCATGCTTAAACTACAACATTATTCCCAATGACAGCTAAACCTGTACAAGTCGAGGTGAAACAGTGAGGGATAATAAGAGAGGTGTGGAATGTAATATGAGAAAAGAAAGGAAAATAGTGCGTATAAAAGACTTGGCCACAGTATAGCCTGCTAGTTGTAGACAATGATTTTCTTTTACAGTTTTTCAGTCTTTTGAATTACATACTTAAATGCCTGGTCACCATGTTCAGGTCAGTATAAATATGACCAAACATGTTTCCTTCATAAACCAAGACCACACATGAAACAATTAGGCTCTCAGGTTTCCTGGAAAACACACATTAATTATGATGGCCCAAAATGAATGAACACACAATGAGCCATTGGCACGTCATTTTTTAATGCATCTATTTAAATGCAAATGTTGCCTTAATGACCCCAATTGAATAACAATGCATAGTTCAATTTCATGACTTGCCTTTGATGTGCCTTTGAAGCCTTTATGTGTCCCTTTTCAGCACCATGGTTGCTGTTGTTTATATGTGTTTCCCCAGATGTATAAATCTAACTCTATATGAATATATATATATATATATATATATATGCAGACCTTTTGGGTTTGATAACAGTTTAATAATTTGCCTATCTTATAAATAATAGTGTCATGCAAATTACAGAAATAAATCACAATGTTCATCCAATGTATCAGCCCTATGCAATGTCATAAATACAGCTCAAATGAACAACACAGGTAGAGGAGTGACAGAGGTTTCCATTCTTGATGATTTTAATCTCTTTACAAATGTTGTCGATAAATCCATTCAACATTTTGCTGCAACAGAAGAGAAACCAGCATTCTCTTTTTGACATCTTGTTTCCTTCTAGTGTTGTTGAAAACATGGCTCTGTTCTAACCTTACTGACTCTCAGAGTCCGTGTAGTCGGTTGTATAACTACTAATCAGTGGCTTTAACTTTTATGTAAATTGCTTGGGTTTATGAATCTTTAAAAAGGTGATGTCAAAGACAAAAGGAGGTGGGAAGAGGGGAGGTTGAACACTGAACATTCTGACATACACACAACCACAAATGGTGCCAAAAGAGGTGCCATTAGTACAAATAATTTATAAATAGATGCCAACACTTAATACTCTAAGGCTTTGGATTTAACCAATTGCAATTGGTTATAAGATGCACTATTCAGTTGTCAGCCATCACAGGCAACTCCTTTACGCCTCTAAAATGTGTCCACCAAATGGACACATTTTAATATATTGTTGTTCTCTGTACACGTGATCTGTGTATCACATTCCAATATATATATATTTTTTTTATCTTAACTATTATTCACCTACTATGTGGTAGTTAACTGGGTCAGGTGAGAGGTGTTACCATAAAAAGAGCTTTCACATAGCCATGCTCCTAAGAGGTAGTCATTATTATGCACTTCCATTTTACCAAACCCAAGGGGCTTTCTCTGAAGTATCTCCCACACGATGTTGCAGCAGACTTATTTTATAATGCAGGTCAACAGGGGGCCTGAGGCACACTAAGTCAACCCTCCTGTCTTTCATAGCATCATTTGTGTTTGAGGAATGACACCTCAGATGTACTAGACTGCAGACTACAACTTTTTTACAGGCTTGGCCTAATGTTCCAGCTGCAAGAAATAACCCCAATATATTATACACAGTGTACAATAGAGTTACTGTACTCTTAAACGTTCTCCTGAAACGTTTTTTATAACATTATCTTTAGACGACCAACAGAAGATCTATTAGGTCACCTGAGAGTAAAATAATTGGAGACAGGTGTCCATTTATAAATCCTTTACATGTGCAAAGTACACACTAATCTCTACTTCTTTTTAACCCCCCCTCCCCTCACCTTGATGTGTTCTGTGATTATTTTATTGCCAACATAATCAGTCCTGCCGTCCTGTCCATACTGGTAAAAGGTTACAGGAAAATGCTACACAGCTGTCCACTGACTCGGTCATAAAAGACTCAGTTCACTACTACATCCGATAACAGATTGTGACCCCAAAAACAACTCTGTCAGGGCAGCCTCCATGGTGTTCTATGGAGTCCTAGGTCATTCATGCAACAGAGGGTGAACGAATGCTGCATTATTGACAGCTAACTTATGTCATTATTCACCCCCAAAAAGTGTGCTTTCAGGATTGCAAGACAGCAAAAGATATAGGGTAAGTGCTCAAAGATTGCATTCTCCTTTTCCCTCACGAGACAGCCTTCATGCATGCTCAGGGAGATTCTGTAATACAGCACTTTAGGGGTAAGTTCCATGGTATTTTGGGGGATTTCATCTTCTTGAAGCTGTTCAGCGTAACTTGACATTTTCAGTAAAAAATAAATACTGGTAGAGTGCTACAAACCTTTTCAAACAGATTAAATCCTGAATTTATCGTAATTTTAAAATATTCATTGCAAACATTGCTTTGTAAATCTGTTCTTCTTTCTCTACTCATAATTCCTTGATGCACATTTCATAACTTCCTAATCATGAATACCACTTGTATTAATGTTGTTGAGAGGGTAACAGAGATAATTACTGGGGGCACTAAAATGTAAAAACAAAAATTAAAACGGCTGTAAAATGGTATTCTGAGGAATGATAGACACACTTTTATGTGAAAATGTACCACTGAGAAGCTTAATATAAATGCAATGAAAGATTTGTGTTTATTTCCTTATGCAAGCTTCTTTATTAAATGTGTCAATAAAAACAAAAACATCTCTCAAAATGTGAGTGCATGTACTTTATAAACAATAGAATTGAACAAACTAAGCACCAACAAAGACTGGAATAACATAACAGGGAGAAGTCATTCTGTGGGGCAGTGTAGGCCTACATCAAGCTATGTCTTTGGAATACTTCCTCCATCCTCTTTACCGCTTTTTTCTTCCAGACTCTGAGATTGGGTGTTGTCAATACACCAGGGGCTTCATTGTGAGCACTGATGCTGAGGGATCAGTAGAGGAACATTAGGCAGTTGACCTGACAGAGTAACAAAAGGCCAAAGACTGGAATCTCCCATCAGAGCAGGCCTATTTAACTTTTAACTTAACATTTGCTATGGTTTGCATCACAGTTCCCAGGGGAACTGAAGTGAAAATTGGATTGTGGGTGAAGGCTGGTCGACCCTTCTTACAAGGAGGATCATGGAGAGAGAGAGAGCCTGTCAGCTCAGTCTTCTGTTCTGTTGTTTTGTATATAGTTAACCAGACAACAGGAAAGGTAGAATTAGGATATGATTGGATTAGGTGAGGAAATGGTTGAGTGTGCAGTGCTCTTGTTGTAGACCCTGGAAACTATAGCTTATTTATTTCTCATTTATTTTCTGCTTTTAACATCGGCAGTTCTACTGGTTGGGTGACCGCCAGTTCAACCATAATTGGGCATTGAATTAAAATTAAATGTGACATTATTCTCAGGCAAATGCATTATTAGTAAGAATGTATTGAAAAGATACCTTTGGTAAAATTAAAATAAGTCCATAACAATGTTTCTTGAGTTTTCAAAAGTTATACACAGTTAACAAAGTCGATTCTTTCTATTTCAGAGTTTAAAGTATAAATATCAATGGATTCAAAAAAAAAGTTGAGAGGATGGAGAATGAGAAAGAAGAGATGAAGGTACACATTCCTGTGTTTCTTGTCAAGGGAATTCTTATGATCTTTCAGAACAAAGGTTCCATGTAAATAAATAAAATAACAACATTGAGCTTGAACACAGCATATTTTAGAAACACAGCAGCACACAGGAGAGTCAAAGAAGCCAGGTTGCAATTAGGATCTATGTCGAAGTGTGTTCCGGTTAGGTGTGGCATTGCAGGCACATTTTCAGATAAAAACAGAGATTCTGAGAAGATGATTTGCTGTATTGCAATGCTAAAGGTATATTTGATATGCACATGCTACATTATATATAATTATGTATGTTTTACATGCAGTTATTACAATTACAAAATGTACATCCTTATTGATGTGTCTGTAATGCAAAGTGCCCCTTAAACATTATTTGACTGTAGTCAATGGGAGAGGTACAGGTGGCAGTGACCTGGTTGGCATCTCACATGTTAACCTACAGTGTCTTCATTTTCCCGAATGCTGAACTGGCATATAGCTGACAGTGAAACAGAGGCAACTAGCACTGTAACAAATGGGGAAATTTAATAATTTAGGTTTAACCATCCATTTAGCTTGCCTGCTCGTTACTTCACTGCAACCCCATTGATATTCATACATCAGATAAATCTAATTCTGCCAAGCTACAGTAGACACAAACCATCTACTTTCCTTCCATATGAAACAAGGAAAGAAGAAAACTCTTGTGGTTGTTAGTTGTCATTCAATTATGAGGGGGCTGCACATGTTCATGGAATAGTAAGCATATATTTGCATCCTCCTCATTAAGCATTTGTACCAAATAATTTGTCTTGACTTGTATACAAGGGACTCCCAAGGACTCCCCCTCTATCCCTAACAGGACCATAATACTGACATATCTTGATTCATTCCAGGTACACACATATTATCAAGGCTTGGTTCAAATTATCATTCAAAAAAAAAAACTGTTATTGTTCTTGACTGTAAAAGTTAGTAAACACTGTCAAAGGTTGGGACTTACATGTCAATTGGAAAAATAATTACATGTTATTTGCAGGATCTTTATGCCTGAAGTGGCAGAGTTAATTGGGTGCATTGAACAAACACAAGAAGCACACTGACAATGAGCCACAAAAATCATACTTTATGCTCAACACATCATGCTGCTTGTTTCTTGATTAGCAAACCAGGGCAAGAAGCACTAATTAGATCCTGTATGCAAATGTGGCCCAATATTAAACACTCTGAACCATTTTTCCATACTAAAATGTTTTTTTGTAAAATAATACAGCATCTGTATCAGTAACCTTTCACCAATCATTGTCAAATACACATTTTACTGTGGCTACTGATGTATGGCAATAGTGGATGTCTTGTCAATTCAAAACTGGATTGTATCCAGATATGTAGGCTATGAAGTGATTTCAACTGGGTCTTGATAATGTTGTTTTGTTCTTTTTTTTGCACTGGTCTATTGGGAAACCAGTTAAGTGTGCTTGCTGTTTTATTAAGTGTGATTGAGTGTGCTTGCTATGTTACTGACATAGGGTGCAACAAAATCGGCAGATCGCTCCACTGGCTGCCGGGAGCCGCAAGGATTGTGCACAAATTCCTGACACCTAATGGCCAACAGGACAGGTCTTGCTTACCTTCTGGGCATAATTCACCCATGCCTATCAGCTCAGGCGCTTCGCTCTGCATCATCAGGTCTCCTCATGATAGAAGGGTCCTGGCACTCCCAACATGCTGAGCTTCTCCTTCCGCGTTGCATGTGGAATGACCTCCCTTCTCAACTTCACACTTCTCCATCCCTGCGGCCCTTCCGACACTCCTGTTCAAGCTTTACTTCGACTACCATCTGTTTTTCTGCTCTGCACAAGGGCTCTGAAAGCAATTCAAGATGTACAGTAGCAATCCGTGGGGGAAGTTGAGGTATTTTACCTGCATTACTTATTAGTATTTACACACAAATTCTGATCAGATTCTGTGAATGCTACTATCTGCTCATTGTGTCCTATGTCCTCAACATTTCATTTCAACGTTTTCATGCAGTTGTACTCAATCCCCACGAGGCAGCTATAATGTACAATAACAACTCATGCTGAGCTTCTGAAGTGCTGGCTTTGTCTGACAGGTTCCAATTGAGAGTTAAACTTGACAGTTTGAGAGAATAATTTGTTTCTCGTGACACCTGCCAGAGGACCGGACGATCTGATAGTGGATTTGCTGTGTTTGTCATTGCTCAGGTGATAGTTGGACAGAAGAAGGTGACGTCGTATAGGGATTACAAATGGATGGGATGGGATTACAAATGTTCTGGTGATCGGACATCGGAGAAAATGTCCAACTATTTACATTTAGTCATTTAGCAGACGCTCTTATCCAGAGCGACTTACAGTAAGTACAGGAACATTCTCCCCGAGGCAAGTAGGGTGAAGTGCCTTGCCCAAGGACACAACGTCATTTTGCAGGGCCGGGAATCGAACCAACAACCTTCTGATTAACAACCCAACTCCCTAACCGTTCTGCCATTTGACCCCAACTATGCAATAAAACCAGTTCAGTCAAGACAATCACGTATTAGATTTGAGCATTTATTGTTACATGACATGGACATGTAGATTTACTTTGGCGGAGTGGATGATCTAAGGGAAGCACTCCCTGCCTCCTCGATGCAACACATACATACATGACATATGAGGCAGGGAGCAATAGAGATATAATGCCCCTGTTGGATAGACACACAGACAGCATGGGGGAGAAGGGGACAGTGGAGGGTGGCAGCAGCACTGATCATACAACGACCGGGGTGAGTGTGTGCATATCCGCGCGTCTTTTAAAGACGCCTTATCGGACGTGCCCAATGGATATGCGCTGCTACATGGGTGTGGTAGTGGGAGGAGTAAGGAAGGTGGAGTAAGACGCCTTACGTCCCCGATCACTGACTGACGCGCGCTGCCCGATTGCCCTGCCAGAACTAGCTGCGCTTATTTGAGATCAGATTCTGCTGAACAGCTTTCTCTCTCTATCATGGTTCAGCATGGCCAGAGTTTCCATTCACAATCCCCTTCCTATGTTTTTTTTCCTAGATTTTTTCAGAAATGGGTATAACAATGTTCAGTAACTGTTATGAATGACCCCACATTACTGTAGCTCATTTTAGACATGATTCCGTCATTGCTGAGATAAAGGCCTACTTTCTCTTACAGGTCAGTAGCAGTGATGTTTTAGTCACCTAAAACACTTCAGAACAATCTCACTATACAAAGAAAGTCACGTTTAAAGTTCATATCACTGAACTTGTACAACTTATCCAACCTCTAAAGTTGGAGGTTTTGCAATGCTTGCATTTTCCCTTGTCAGGCAAGGTGGGATTTCTGTTTGATTTCTTCATAGCCGTCATAAGGTGACATCTGATTTAAAATGCAGACTCACATCACAGGGAAGAAACCATGAACATTGAAAATACATGAAAGTGTCAACTGCCTGACTATCTGAATCATCTTTGAACACTCATGTTACATTTCCAATTGCAAATCAAGGAACGTATTCTTTCCTCTATTCTGTTCAATGTTAATTGTTGTTATCATTTAATATAGTGTTTAACAGGTTGCACTAATTTCAGTATTTTATGAGAATATAATCTGGTAATTTATGAAGAAAGTGTTTAGTCCATCTCTTCATAAACGGAGTGACTAAGTCCAGTTGAGTTCTGTATTTTAATAAGTATCATCAATCTGCAGATTGAAAGAGAAAACCAGACCTCTGACAATAAATGACAACACAACACCAGGCTTAGTTCTCAATCAAGTCTCTCTCTGCTCTCAAGGCCGGAGGACCATCTTTTATAGGGCACAAGAATGTAAACATAGTGACAGTCAGGCAGTATTGATGTTACAACAGTCGCAGAGAAAGAAATTCACAGCTACCAACCCATGACCACTCAGACTAGAGAGATCATAGTTGGAGCTCTCCTTTTAGTCTTGACACGGGATGTTTACCCAGTACTTTCTCCTGATCCCGAACATCTATTAACCCTGACACATAGACACAATCTACTCTTATTGATAGCAAGCTCACATGAGAACATACTAACTAGTATCACATGACTAGCTCTATTGATTAGTGAATAATGTCAGCACACAGGAAATAAGAAACACATCATGAGTTATATATAAACAGTACCAGTCAAAAGTTTGGACACATTGAATGTAAAAATGTGTCCAAACTTTTGACTGGTACTGTATATTCAGGGAGTTGTATGATAAAGGAGAACTTAATTCACAAGCTACAAGTTAGCTAGCCATCTGTACAGCATGTTTTAAACTGATTGTCAAAACTAAAATATGAAGCAGATTGACAGGGCATGTTAAGAAACATTATTTTAGTCAGTGAACAAAGTATTGATTCGATTAGCAACTATTTCCTTAAATACAAATAAAAACTAGATTTTTACATGAGTCTATATACTACAGAAACATTTCTAAACTGACCCTACATTGAAATGAGTCACCCTGTGATATTTAATTAACACACTTCAACCATTAGCAAAGAACCCCTGAGTGAAAGATATCTTCCCTGAATGAAACCTCCTGCACTGTCGACGGTGGAGTGGGCTGTGAAATATGGAGACCAGCCCAGCCACGCTTCAGCTCAGCAAACGCTCAATCGACCTCAAAGGCCACTTAAACTTTGAGTGTGTAATATTTCAGCCAATCGAATTAGCATTAATGTCCCCTTTTCTAGTCCACCTCTTCATTTATTAGAATCTAACCAGCGAAACAGTCTTATGACATTGTCTCATGACCTGCCCTTGGTGAGTCATTGCTCTGGTTTGACGCCTTTAGCTTAATTTGGGAAAGTTTACAGGGAACAACTAGCTGTACTGATGAATGACTTTTGGTTTTGTCTCCAAACTGCTCAGTGCCTATGTCTGTAGAAAACAATAACTTTACTCAATCAATGGCATTGACCTCATGTTTGCCTGAAGGAGACTATTAATATCCTGTGTTTATCCTGTGATTATGATTCATGGTCAACAAAACTAGTGATGACATTTTTGTTTCTGTTCTCTGACAAGCCCCATCTCCACTCCGTCCTCCGTATTGTAACGTATGCCCCATGTCAGTAATGAGTGTTTGCAAAAAATACAAAACAATAATGCATGTCATTCGATATTAAAGAGCTGAGGAAATATGGTGGATTGGGATTTGTGAACATTTTCAATAACCGGAATGAGAGATGATGGAGACTTAAAATGCAAACAATTGGGTCTTTGATGCCTGCCACTGCCTTTTCTGTCAGAGCTTCCTCTCCTCCAGCTCCAGTCTAGTAAAATGAAAGGAATCCCAGTAAATTATATTCATAGTTCATCCTCATATATGGGACATCTGAAAGCCCATTGGCTTACGGAAATCCAATTAGGTTGGGAGTAAACCACATTATTGCATCATTATGGTTAATTGACCTCTTGGAGACCTGTTACTGGAACGCTGCAAAAGGAGGTCTGCATTCACAGAGAAACATTTATGAGGTTATCAAGACCAGGCCGCAAAGGCTGATGGAAAACACATTACAATAGGAGATTACTTCCCTCAACACCCTGCTCAACCCATCTGTGGGTGGATGTAAGTGATTATGGGAATGCTGTATCTCACATTTCTATATTGTTTTGTATAAAAGCTTCATCTCCAAGACAGTTATGAGCACATAACAGCAAATGGCAAGTCTCTGGCAAGCAGATTGAAATCCACAAAGGTTACATTTAAATATGTGTATTTTTCTGTAAAAAAATACTAATTAAGTATATTTAAAATCTTCTTAAGTAACAGTTAGTGATGCCATTTTACAACAATATTTGGTTGAAAAAATAACATCCTTTTAGGTGCAATTTCTAAATAAACAAATCAATTATGATGTGTGATAAGAAGATATATACATTATGATTTTAAGACTTTCTGTGCTGTCACATTATCAAAGGTTAGAGGGAGAAGCTAATTTTCTGTTACTTCAGTAGCATGTGTAGCCTAAGGCATGACTTTGAACACTGCTTCTGTTTCAACTAAAGATGAATCAGGGAGTTTACTTAAGGTACCTACTGATAGCAGGCACATATATTTTTAGATTATTGTAATTTGTGCTGTGGTCCCTGGGGTTTTGGGTGCAAATGGCTGCTACAGTTACAGTTCAACACAGGGTCATGGCCCATGAAGCCAAGTGTGTGTCCCTGCTTGGCCAGAGATACCAGGCAGTAAGAGCTGTCAGACAAGCTATCGGTGAAACATGTACTGAAACTACATTGTGAAACATATAAAAAGGCATACAGCTCATAAAGGCTAATGTGGAATCCCCTTTAAAGCATCACACATCGCTAGGCTTCTGTAGCTGGAGGCCTGCTTTCCATCTTGCATCATTAAATTCTTCTTTACCTGCCTCATCTGCCTTTGCCTCCAGAATTGTCGTACCAACATCTCACACTGTGTGCTCGTTGGGATGCCAAAACATCTGTGATGTTTGTCCTGTAAGGGATGAATGCGTGTGTGAACATTTCAGGTGAATTCTTCGTGTTTGACGTGTCTTTGCGAATATTTCACATATGTAGATGTCAGTTTTCAGTAGTATGAATGTGTGTGAACGTTTCATATGTGAATGTGGATGTTATTGTGCAAGGACAGTCTGAATTATCTCCCAAACATCCCTTCATAAATGTTGGTGCTGCTGCCCCGTACATGACTTTTTCTTCTTCACTTTCACATTGTATAGTGTAGGCTTTCACCATGCAGGCATCAGGTGTTGCCCCTTGTTTGAAGTCAGGGACCAGAACAAATTAACTTTTTATTGCAATTGAAGACGAGATTCAGCACTACGGAACAATCAAAAATATTTATTTCTCCAGCGTTATTGTATTTTTGTTATCCCCAATGGGGGAACACTGAGGCAAAGAAAGTAAAGTCCCAACATGAGAAAAACTGTCTGAGAAGTAATATTTCGGTTGGTGAATGTTCACATTAGAAGTATGGATGAGAAAGGCAAAACTGCTCAATTATTGCACGAAGCTCCATTACTGTTTCACTACAGTGTTGAGCAATTGCACTGATATATATCTTCAACAGATTTAATCTGCTCTTTCAAGGACTGGAAGTACTCAACCACAATTTAGTGCAGTTGTCATTGTAGGAAATAGAAAGCACTGTTACATATGTGTTTCGTAGTAGACAATGCCAACAGCTGGGCAATTAGTTGAAATGTTCTGAAGATCGTGCCGCTCTTTTATCAGTCAAAAACAGCTCTGAGGAAGTAAGATTGCAATCAGAGAGTCTTTAGAATGGCAGTTATCAGCACTCCATAATCAGCTTTTTCCTCTTTCAAATCTTTTTTGGGGTGTTCAACCGCACATGCTTAAAACATGAAAATATCCAGCCACATCAGTATACTTTTCTTACAGTTTAATGTAGTTCTCGTTTTGCAGATGGATGACTATTTATGTATATACATTTGCTATGATTGTTTGCATGTCTTTGTGTCCATGTGTGCTTGTCTTTGAAGCTTGTGCGCTATTTTCAAAACCAAGGCAGGTTCAGTATAAGGGCTGGGTTTCAAGGCTTCCTTAATAAGCCATAAAAAATTATGACCATCATACTGTATAGGTACGTTTGATTAATGGTCAAATAAAGGACACATTACAGCAATGACATATGCATGTAAATCCATCCGGATTAATGTGCCTCAACTACTGTATGTGGTTGAGTTAGCAGCTTTTCTATCCTCGGAACCATGCAGGATGAGATGCCTAGCCAATGAAAATGCTTGTTGCTAGGATCCTTCCCTGAATCTCGACACACACCTCCATCTCTATTCACTACATCCATTTCAGCCTGGTCACAGTCACTGCCTTGGAGAACATGCCTATAGGTGGACAGAAAAAGAAAGAGAGAAAGGGACCTAGGAGGAATGACAGTCATGGGTTTATGGGGTTATTACTTGGTGGCAGCAGAGTTCTACTGGCTATTCAATGAGAACAGTGGAGGCAAACCTGCATCAAAACCGCACAGCTATCTCTTTGAACTGAGTGAGAAGCCTCCATCATCACTGTACAGTTGGTACAGGCGCTCCAATACCGGGCCTACTACTCCTGACCTCGACCACAGTCAAGGACGTCGTTATAGATTTAAATTGCAGCTTTCATGGAACTATCAAAGCAATCTTGGTGATGGCACAAGGAATCAGTGTCTTGGAACTATTACATTTCAGATACAACTGACTAATTGCAATATTTGATAAATATGCAAATGTGGGTTATTTTCCTCTAAATTTGGAATTAACTCTGAGGTGAGACAGTATCAAATTCTTGATCCTCTGATTGAACTCAAAACAATACTATAAACAATAAAATAGTGTCATTCAGATTAGTGGCAAATAATTATGGATTATCTACGAAGGCTTCTCTAATTAACTGTAGAATGATAACAGAATATCCAGATAGACAAGTCTACATAATGACCAAAGATAATAAAGACTGGAGTGTACATAATCCACCCCCCTCCCATAGATTAAGAGTCTGTATACCCTGATCTCATACATTCTGAAAGATTCATCCATATTTCATGAGTGGTTTATTAAATTGTGTGCATTAACTAAAATCTCTGTTAAAGACGAGCGTCTCCTGAAGAATGAGTTTCCGTCATGAATAATACCTTTGCCACTGGTCTCCCATTTGTACCTTTTCCAAGCAATCCACCTGCAACATACTTTCAATAAAATACTAGACGGCGCCATTCCTTATTCTTCAGAGAGGTGGGTATATATTTGTTTTTTACTGAACAGAAAAACAAAAGCACTATAAGATATGCACCAGAATGTCGGCCACAAAGTTATGGCAAAGCAGATGTACCTGAAGGTGAAAAAAGGTTTTGCCAAAACCTGTTATGGGAACTAAAATGTGCATCTGTTACTGAATTTGAAGGAAGCTTAACATGATTATGGCTTTGGAAACAACGTTGCAGGCCTACATTTAACCTGTGTTAAATATGTTTGTACTTACCACCAGTAGGCAACACTTTACATTAAGGTTCAGATATTGCTATGTATCTACTTAATCTAACCCAATGTTAAGTGTTGCCCTTCAGTATTTTGCTTTAACAGAGATGTTAAACAGAGATATGTTGAGTTTGGACAGCACACCAGAGGGGTGCACAGTGAGTGCTCTCCTGTTACGTTGCTCTTTAGTGATGCTTTGTGGTACCAACAGTCCAGGCCAACTGTTGTTAAAGAAACTAAAAAACACTTTGGGGTGATTCATGAGTCCCCAGGCTGGGTACGTGGTGAAGAGCACCATGACCTGGACAGAGGGTTTGGTGGTATTAAGGGCTTTGGGGACCTCCCATGATATGTTGTGAACAGAAATGTGCACTTTTAACACAGAGCGCTGGCTGCTAATTCAAAATGACCGATTGAACCAAAGGGGTCAGAGAGAGGTGAGTGGAGCTACTGTCTGCACTTAAGGGAAAACTGTTAGGCCTGTTAGATGTGTGACAACTCTGATAAGGAAGCAGTGTTGATGCTGAGTGACAGCATTTTTAGAACTCACTGGGTTAAATAATGAATACTCTCAAAAAGTAACACTGGAATTCAGTCCGTATGCTACGTTTGATGATCCTCTAAAATAAAGTTTCCTCTTGAGAATGTAATCCATTTAAATATGACTGTTTTCAGAACTTTTTCTTCAACCAAAGTCAGATAAAACATTTAAAAGAATATTTCCATCGAATGAAATGTGCTTACCGTAGGTAAAAACTCTGTGGATTCCCACGTATAACTTAAACATCATTATAAATCCACCCCCCCTCCCACTCACAAGATTAATTACACTGTGAGAAAGCTTTTTATGGGGCAGCTTTATCACAGGGCGACAGTCTTACTTACAGTCCCTCAGTTTTGCTGCAAGGCACTATTGGTAAAAAGAGACTGTTGATCATGCTTTAGACCACTTATCCAATCACAGACTATCCCAAAGACGATCGGAGAGAGCCTCTGGAAGTGGGAGATATAGATATAGCTCTGCACAGCCTTGAAATGACACTCAGTCAAAGGATACTGCTGTCTGGTTGGAAATGATCCACTGAGGTAATGTCAGAGGGGTGTGCAGGACCTCAGTGACAGCATACAAAGTAGGCAGCCAGATCACTGCCTGGAGTGGCCAGCTGAAGCTCTGAAGCATTAATAGTGCTCTTTAATTTCAGAGGGGTTGGATGACAATGTGCATAATATTTCCAGAGTATGATAGAAAGTCTGCAAGAGAATATTTGCATTGACTTTGTACATGACGTAATAAGACAAGGGGCCCTATCTTGCAACCAGTGCAATTGACTTAGTCAACAACGCAAGTGTCATTCCTAGTTTGCACTCCACGCAAAGCCGACTTTTCCCTCCACAGACGCATGTTGAAATTACTTTGCACTCCCGTGGGCGGTTCAGCGAAAAAGGAGGCGTGTTCTGGCGCAAACGTTCCCTGGTGCTATTTTGCAGTTTCTGAAAAACAATTCTGCCACACGTGAAAAAACGTTGTCTAAAGTCAATGGCGTATTATTCAGATGCTATTTTTAAAGCCATTTTCATAGGCTACATGGCTATTTTGCCATGTAGTCTATGTTACACAAACACTGGGGCATTATGTATCGTTCATCATGTTTCTTTTTTTATATATATATATATAAATATATAAATATAAATATATATACATATATTTACAAATACTTGTGAAGCTATTATTATATAGTTGCTAAATGAGCTAAACTAGTTCAGAAAGAGGATTCGGGCTGTGCGTCCCGTCATCAGCTGATGTCAGACTCAAGCTTGGCTGTCGATGCTGATCTGTGGGCCTCTGTGAAGCCTTGTGAAGTTGCTTGTTAAGAAGGCTATACACAATGTTGATTTGATTTCATGTCCAACAGGGTGATTTATGTCCTATGCTCTCTGCCTTATTATTGGGTGTGCTTTTGCTCTGCTGGCTGCTCCAAGGCATGGAGTTTTCCCTTAGATAGATCAACTCTGCAAAAGTCAAACCTATTCAATTGCAATAAATGGTTGGATCAATACTTGAGTGCCTTGACTGAACTGTACATTTGAGTGGTTCTAGGATGGACCAACATGGATTGATACCGACTTAATGATCCTACAGATTTGAAAAAATTCCCCTGCTTGTCTCTGCAATACATTTGGATTAAAGTAATTTAAAAGTCTTTACAAAGTTTCAACTTGAAATATTTAATTAAAATTTGCCATTAATATATGGCCCATGGCTCCAGCAAATGGGATCTGAGTCACAAATGGCAAAGTCATAATTCAATCTTAAAAAGGGAGCTCTGTCATTAACCATCAGTTAAGGTCAGGTATTCTGCATTCTCCACATGCATCCTCCATCTGAATTATGATCTCACAATTATATTTCATCATAAAACAATTTGCTCAGGTTCCATATATGACTGAGTTGAATTGAGTAAAGGAAGGATAAAGGAAGCATATTAAGACTTAATCCAATCTCTCACAGCAGGTAGGCATTTAAGGCAGAGAGTGTCAGGATGACAGTCTGATCCTCAACCTCAGAGCTCAGAATATATATGTAATTAATTCAGTGGTATTTGAAAGAAGCACATGGGTTCACCCCAATCTCCTGGTTTTATGGCTCAGAAGTTGTGAATCCATGTGCAGGCGATACATCTGTAAAATAATCAATTTTGACTGTTATATCAAGTATTAAGTCCATACTGTACACCCATAGAGGATTTAGAGGGAGGGTTATAAGTTGTGATAGATTGATAAAAAGGACTTTGAATTCATTCCTAGCACAGGAATTTTTGTTGTTGTGCTTGTGCTTTTTTATTTTAGAAAACCAAACTCTTAAAGGTAAAATTCAGTCCGATTTTTTCAGTAAAAAAAGAAGGGTTTATCGACTATAAAAATGTTGTGTAAGCTGATGAGCTCCTCTGAGAGTTGTTTAGTAACATAGACAGTTCAGTGCCAGAGGATCGTCAATTGCTTTGGAGTGGCTTTTCTCCTAATGTTATTTTGTGAAACCAGTGTCAATCAAACTTAATCTGGATGAAAGCATAGAAGTTCAGACAATAATTGGGTGCACTGTTTCTTACATTTGAATGTATTTTTATAATATTACCAATTGCATGTTTAAGCTCCAAGTATTCATATTATGTTCATTGATAGTAGTACTCAGAGCCATCTTTGGCTCTGGTTGAACTTTATCGAAACAAACTGTGCATGTAGTATACTGATAAATGCCTATACTGCTACCAAAATAAAGACAAAATAAATTGTATATATGTGTTTCAGCATCCAGTTGCTCATTGATTTAAAATAAATCTCTATTTTTGCTGCATTACAGCCAATGGTTTGCACCTCTCTGTGACACTGACCCCTCACTGAATGAAGGCTATATAATGCCTTTCCCTAGCCATTTCCAAATCAAACATGTAGCATGCCTGAGCTACATAATGAACATACAGACTTTGGGACTCCAACATGCTTGGCCATTCTAAACATATAGTTAAAAGTTTGATGTGTAGTGTTAACAAAAGCATTAATGGTGCATTTTAGTGCATGTTAGTGTATTATAAGATATTACACAACATTTTGTTTCCCCCTCAATCTAAACCTACAAGATCTGAAGCCATTCAGCAGGACAAAAATGTATTGTAAATACAGAATGTTCCTTCAAAGGTGCCATGTTTCATGATTTGTCTTTCTTTCTCTGGCACCCCACAGTGACTTCTTGTTCCAGCAGCTCAAACATTACTAATTCAATGCAATTATAAAACAAACATGTAAAAAACAAAAAAACAAGTTCAATCCTTGGTTATTCAGGCACCTAATTATGAGGGTGTTGGTTTCCTACTTGTTTAATTTATAAGGGCCTTGAAAGCTTCAGCACTATTCATACTAACTGTGTTGAAATTTGCTGGGCAAAACTGAGCCTTTAACAACGGAAATTCAGCAAAGGTAAGGATCTTCAATCCCAGACTTAGACTCAGCCTTGGGTTTATTGTGTTGTACCGAGATACAAAATAAGTTAATCACTCATTCAATGCAAAGTTGTTGTGATGTGTTTGATATGTTTTAGAAATTCAGTGTCCCAACTGAGAACAAATTCTATATGATTTTAAATGTGAAAACTATAATGAAAACAAATGCAAACAACAATAAATGTTGATCATTATTTGCTGCTACAGTATGTCTGTAATTCTATACACAATAAATTATGGTAATCATGTAGCTTTATTTGTATGTTTTTGATTTACTTCTTATTAATATTTTATCCCCCTTAGGCAAATAGCAATATCTTAGGTCCAATGGAAAATGTCTTGATTGTGTTTCCTCCTCATGTTCGCACAGCTGTTTACACATTCTCTGATCGCAATTAATCATCTATAATTGGATGTGACACATCTCATATTGGCCACAATTAAGCATACTGGAAACACACTAATGAGAGTTAATGCTCCATTGATAAAATTGTCATTTGTACCTGTATGTACTTATGCACTTTAAGCAGTATATTCAGATATATGACATGTCAGTGATATGGCCACACTGTCCCAGACCCCATCACAGATGTCTTTGTGTATTACAGCACACAGTTGCTTGCCTGTGACTGATCCATGACTCTCAGAACAGTTTGCGTGCATAGCACTTCAAGATCTCAACAGATGGTGATTTGTCGGTGAAAGTGTAAACATCAAATCCAACTGTGACAGAAAGCCACGCTGCCTTGTTTTGATAATGCGGGCTCAGATCTGCAGTAGGCAGGACGTCTGAGAGTTGAGGCAGAAGCTCTAGCCCTGAGATTCCAATGCCTCCACACACTTCTGCTCCATCATGTACCTGCTCTGGCCCTCTGATCATCGCAGCATGAGCCACCCATCATCTCTGGGTGCTCCATTAATAGAACACAGAGTCACAGGGAGAAAATCACTTCACAATTGTAGGGACTCAGTGAGTCTCAGTGTTCCGTTGAGCTTAGAGACAGCAGGTTTGAGGGCTAGGTCGCCTCTCATGACTGTCCCTCCCACCCTGAAATATTTATCACTAGAGGTTATCTCCCCTTGATCAATTACACCCCTGCCACAGACGCACAATGAATTATTAACATGTGCCCGATAAGTGTCTCGCCCATTGATTTTTGTCACTCCTGTGAGATGGATGGAGTGGATGAGCTTTTCACCAAGACTGTCTAGAGACGGCTGCCCTAGCAATCTGGCCACTCAGAAACTTGAGAGGGAAACTTTAGAGGGAGAGATATTTGATTGCAGAATTTGAGCACTGACGACTGATTGATGCATTGTTTATTCTTGAAATATGGGAAGAGACTGGTAATGCAGGTCCAAGTGTCATGACTTTAGATATGGATTGAAACGATACTCTTCTGATGAGGTAGCCCTGTCTGGGCTGTGGATTCGAGTGGTGAACATGAAGGCCCCGTTTACCAGACATGGATTAAGACAAGTCCTAGACAAGAACCTTTTTCAACGGAGAGTGTAATTAAATGTTTCTGTTACTTTAAGGCTAGGCTTAATCTATGTCAGGGAAACTGGGCCATTCTGTCTATCCATAGGCTTGGTAAGATGCACATTAAGGTTTTGTTGTGATTATTGTTGTGATTTTAAACAGTAACTAAGCACCCTATACTGATTTATCTTACTGAAGCAACATGTTTGTTGTTTTCTAACTTTAGAAATATATATTTGATTACCTACCAGCATTTATATCAGAACACTTTGGCAGAATCTTCCTGTCCCTCAATCTCACAAACAATCCCTGCCTTGATGGTTCCCTCTAGTGCCACAGCCAAAATAAGCAGGCTAACATATGGGTATGAAAAGAAAAATTGAAATGTTACTTGCCTACTCAGCCAATAGTTTTCAACAGAAGGAGTAACACAGCCAGAAGAAGATTGATTGCTGTGGAGATTGACTTTGAAATTCTGTTTTCACCATGGATGAGGCATTCAAGATTAGTTTGAAAATGTTTAGATGCTTTCTGATTTGGCAACTTGGTTGGACCGAGGCCAGCTGTCTTCTCCCGTTTCTCCTCCAGCAAGTGTGAAACTGTGATCTCACGCCAGATCACAATTACAGATAGGATCCTCAAACCGATGCCTTAAGTGTGGAAGTGTTTGGCTCACAGCTGCTACCTAGTCCTAGACTGATCATTTTAATTGTCGGAATGGCAAAAGCCTGTCAATAGGATCAAGATAATGTGTTGAAGTTGCTGCGAAACCCAGGTGAAACTAGCGGAAGATGTCATCACCTGTAGGCATATTACAGTCAGATCAGACACTGAGAGATTTGTGAAAGCATCTGGGTGTGGGAGTGGTAATTAACCATGGCCCTAACCACAGATTAAATAGACAGCAATGCAATAATGTAGGTGAATGCTGATCAATATCCCAGACAACTTTGCCAGGCTGCTCATATTACAATCACACAGTAGATAGTGTATGTCTAATATCAGCAGCTAGGATGAGACTCCTGCATTAGGCGGCAGTAGAGAGGCAGTGATTGCTGTTTACAGTATGGACCAAATCTTCCCTCTCTCGGCACTCTGGTTCATTGTATGTGAACCTAATTAGCACACTGAATTGTTTGATATTCTCAGCATGATGGCACGTGTAAACCTCTGACCCCAGAGTTTTTTTTTTTTTGGTTAATGAGTTGTCATTGCTAAATTTGTATTCACAATTGTTGTGTAGGCCTAAGTGATTAAGAGAATGAAATTGTGGAATAAAAATTCAGTGTTATGTTTTGCCTCCAACAGTTCTGTCTTCATTTTCTCTGTGCTCATGATGAAATTGTTGCAATTCCACTCTACTGCCTTGAGGCTGTGACACACTCTGTTGGGATAATATATCGATTGACGCAATCTAGCAGTGTTTCTTTTGCCACTGCAGTTGCCATGACGTCTTCAAGAGCTCCAGTGGTTCAGCTTAACCTTCTCACCCACACTTTGTATTCCATGGGGGCAGTCTACCAAGAGCTACAGCTCTCACTTGCCCATCCTCTACCCATATATTGTACTTTGTTACTGAGAAAGCATAGTCAATTTAGCCCATCTTCACAATACTGTTCACAAACTATCATGCTATCTTCATGGCAAAGTGCCTATTGTGTTTCCAGATGCATCTAAGTGTTTGTGTCATTACAGTTAATGCCTTGATGAGATGTTGAGTGAACGACATATAGTTTCTTTGCCAAGTGAAACTGTTCAGTGCAGCCACCTTTTAGTGGATCAAACTTAGCCTTTCATAGAAATGCTGCAAAACTGCCTTGAATGTGTTTTCTAATCCTCTTAATTCAAGAGCACCAGAGGATCCAAATGAAATCAATTTAGATGTGCCAATGGCCTATTTTTTGAAAGGCACTTTAGAGCTGAAAGAGACCATTTAAGATCACTCTAACGTCCTTATTACTGTGCTGAGTTTTTGTGTGTTTTTGGACATAAGTCAACAAAACAGATATCACATCAGTCTGAATGTGTCAGTTTACATCGGGAATAAAAGCCTTGCACGCTTTCAAAAAGAAGACCCTTTTACAAACCCAAACCTACAAAATGTTCATCTTTTTCAATATTTAGTTTGCAAACATTCCTTCATGCAGAGCGAGAGAGAAAGAGAGCTATTAGGAAAACAATTCACACAACTTCTCTACTTCACTTTTCAAGTTATGATCCCAATGCACACACTAGCCATAAAGAGATGAGCCTCAAGGTGCACTTCCAGATCAAGCACTCTTAAGTTTCTGGAAGAAGTCATCTGTGCCAAATCTATCAGACAAAGATGGGTGAGCAGATCTATGATACTGAGTGACATTCCTCATAGGCTATCAATCCTCCTTACAGTAACTCTGAATGTGTTGCCGAGCTTGATCTTCTGTACTATACATAGAAAGCTTTTTCCTGGTTTTCCCTGAGGATTTTAGCCACAAAACGAGAAGCTACAGAGAAATGCAGAGAGAAAGAGAGAGAGAACAAGACAGTGCTTTCGAAGGTGGGAGGGTAGCAAGTTTCAGCTCCAGTGATTCCTTTTCTATGCGTGCGACCATTGAGGATCTGAAATCCACTGCTCTGCCCCTCAGCCAAGAGGAAAAGAAGAATGTTCTCTGTGCAACTAAATTTAGAACCAATGTGCTGTGCCATCAATCCAGATTAAGACCTCTGTGGAGCTACTCTCCAAGTGGGAAGAGTACGTTTGGATTCAGAAGTCAGTTACATAAGTGTTACGTTGAATCCAGAGAACAAGAATACGTTAGTGCACCCAATGTCAAATGTCACAGCATTTAGACTGATAACTGTATGTATGTGCTGAGTGCTTAAGTGAGGTTTTACAACATAAGTCATCGTGTTATGCAATATAGGGTAACTTTCTGCTGTAAATGGGCCCCTCATATTTTTGGCATACAGTAGAAACTAAACAAATATATTTGATAAGCATTACTGTAATCAATTGAAATTTATTTTGGAAAAATCCTAAGTATGCTTAGTATAAATCATTTTCTGGGTTCAAAATAGCTGGAGCTAAAATCCAATTCTAAAGACAATAGATCATTTGTAATTAATAATTGAATTCTTGGAATTCAATGAAGGAGAACAAATTAACTTAAGCACAGGATATTGTCTTGTTAGTGATGTGAGGTCTGGACAGGATTCTTGACTTGACTGTTGAACTTATTGGTGAACATATTAAATGGTATTATGTTTGAATCCACTGTGTTTACTGGAATGCATTTACTAATCTCAACATTAATGTTATTGTAATGTTTTGGATATGGGTCATAATGGAAATTATTGTTTTACTCAACATTTTATTCATTAAATGTAGTTGTTGTTGCGAAACCATTAAATGCAAAAAATCACAGAAAGCAAATGTCAGACAAAAGAACTGTGTATTTCCATCTGGACTTTCTTCACAATGTTACTAACGAATATGCTATCTTTACTGTATTTTGAAAGTCTTTCAGTCCCTCTCAATTTGATGTCTCTCCCATCCTACAATATTTCTGACCTCATACAAGGTTTCGCACAAGCTGATGTTAGAAAACAATGGAATTAATCTTAGCTGCCATCAAGAGTTTGCAGCTACAATTTGTCACATACAGTATGAATCAATGATTTAACAGCCCATCTTTGATGGTGGGCTGGATAGCCGGGTAGTCTCACTCCAGGGGTTCTTTAGTCTGTATCACTTTGACATTTCAGTTTTTATCACTTCATGCATTATTAATTGGCTTTATTATGAATAACAAATGTCTCACAGGTATTGTATTTAACCACAATCTTCTCTGTTTCCAATTAAACACTACCACCGTGCCACCTGTCAATGGTTGTAATCCTTGGAAGTGTGAATGACCCGGGCAGGCACCTTTACCATGTCTTGATTTGGTTCTTTGAAGTGTTTATGATGCACTTTTTATTCTGGACAAAGCTTTGACACCTGTTACAGCCCTTGAGCAATTTTGTTCTACCGTACTTCAAACAACATCCACTTACCCCTGGGCATGTTGATATTTCAAACCACAGAGGTTTCTTCAGTACATAATGCATTTTTGTTTATAAGGGTGGGTTTTCCTGCATGTTCACTGTATCTGTACTTACACAGTTGCACATAATTTGGGACAACACGTGACAGTTAGATGTCATAAAAAGAAAAAAAAACAAGTCTGCCAAGTTACTGTAAGTAATAAATGTATATCATACTGTTTACTGTATGCCCCTATGAACGTATGCAAGTCCTCAGATTAACTTGTCTGTCCTTATGTCAGTCTTACTCTCTATATGCACTGTATGTGCTGGGGATGAGGGGTAAATCAATTTCTTCAAAGACGTTCTATACAGGCTAGGTATTTCACATGCACACACACACACATACACATTGTTGTTGATGAGTACTCACTGTACATGCTGAAGCATCACTCATTAATAGTTAAGCAAATTCCATTTTCATCATTGTGATGGATTTTTCATGTCAAACATAAATAAACAGTTCCTGTTTAATCAAATATTTACAGTGTTCAGATTCATGTTATTACAATAGAACATAGCAGTTAAGCTTCACTTATTTATAGATATTCTTGAAAGTATTTATTGACATTCCTTACCTTATTCACATAGACTACAATGTAGGAGTGTAGTTTTGGTTTAGAATGACTAATTAACCAACAGAACTGGTGGTTTTACAGTTAATTTTGGAAACCAAAGTGTGAAACCATTCTAAAGTGGCATATACACAAAACACAAAAAAAATTGAAGTGCTGTAATGTTATTCCTGCTATGGATTCATGTTTTAAAATATTGCTTTTTCAATCATTCTCATCTGTAGTATGAGCCTATACCCTTACATGAGTCTCTAAAGTTTGAATTGCTTAACAAAATATACATATTTTACAGTAGCTGTGTCTGAGACAAGCTCGGGGAAGCAAGGATGTGTTAGTGTAAGACCTCAGTTCTCCCTCCTGAGTCTCTGATACCGCCTATGCTCTCCCTGCCTGTCTCTGACAGCTGATGTGAAAGGAGATGACTGTGCATTTCAATGCCCTGTAGTACAGTGAGAAGCCGATCCGCTGGCCAGTGATGACCCTCCCCTGGAGATGGCCTCTGGCCTGTCACAGAGAGGAACACTGACTGACGGATGGGCAGGTCAGAAGCATCAATCAAACTCCAAGCAACTCTCTTTTACATTGGCTACTTGTTGGTTCCTGTAATTTCATATTTCCATGTGACCCACGGAAGGTCCAACTGTTTTAGTGGGCTTTAGTGAAGTGTAACTCAGTGTAAGCCCAGTATGTATTAATAATGTTAAATTTGTTATGAAAGGATTATTTTTACAATGATAATGTTTTTTTTTCAAGCGCCCAATGTTGGGTAAGACACTAACTCTTACACCATTATACGCTACCATCAACCAATTTACAAGCCAGCGAAGACAGTATGCAGTAGGGGTAGTCTATTTCCTGTCATCCTCCCCACATGTTCTTGACATTCTCTATGGCAGGCTGAATAGCACAGGTGGAGCAACCTGATGTCAGATTGACAGTGCCATAAATAATGAAACTGAGCTGGGGCCATTCCAGAGAATAGCCCACCCCGAAGCAGTCACGGCCCAGGGACAACAACCAGGGAAGAGTGATGAGAGAACCAAGGAGCCCAAGGACACCCACCTAATGTTCTGGCATAACCAATGCTACTGTCACATGTCTCAATCAAACTACAAGGGCTCACACACACTGTGTAGGGCACGGTAAAGAATATCTTCTTGGAGACATTAAACATGCCGAGAGGCTTGAAGAGTCTTTGCTTAGGAGGGATGTAGATCACGTCCACATTCCCCCATGTTGTCCTGGGTGAGGAGGATTGAGTAATGGGAGAGGGCGAGTAGAATCCAGGGCGGACAGATGATTGTTAGGTAGATCCCACTGGATGGTATGATAGGGGGAGATGGAACCCTGTGAGGAAATCCTCCTTTGTGATCATTAGGAAGCAGTATGTGGAATGACCTGGAGACAGAGCTGTCACAATGAAACATGTTTATCTGTGGGACCCGTCGCCTTGAGATACATTTGATATAGTCATAGATTTGCCCCCGTTTGGGTTATTATCTGAGTCATGGGGCGGCATCCTTGAGGATAAAAGCCTTGTAAAAACATCTTCATGTCACTTGCCTTGTCTACAGCTCCATGTGTCTCCAGGACAGTCTTCCTGCTTCCTCCTCAGACTCACTCAGTATGCATGTTTGTATTGCCTATGGGGAACGGGGGAAACAATTGGACCAATTAAACTTGAACTAAAATACTCAAAAAACCCACAGTAATTTTTCCATTTCAACAATTTTCAAATTATATCCTAGCTGATATTCTATTTTGAACGGATGGCATTTTACGGGTGTTTAGTTTGGTTGGTGTTGATGTAATTATTCCCCAGTAACCATATAGTTATATGACAACAACCCAATGATATAACAATTCTTAGGGTTTGTTGAAGAGGTACCTGGAATATTGATGGGGGGTTAAGCATCACGAAAAGGCAGACAAAAGTAATATGTTGAAAAAACCCAATGCAGTGATGTATTTTCCCCATGTCTGAAAGAGAGCTGTTTTGCAATACAAAGTACTGCAGTTCAGTAGGAGCCAAGAGCCAAAATTAATATCTCTGAAATCTATCTTTTCTCAGGCTATTTTAGACACATTATGCATTCTTTCTCACCATATCCATGTCATGTGTTGCAGTAAGTTATGAGATGTATATCTTCATGGAAATTGACTGATATTCTGCATGCCTGGCTCTCTTGTATTTCGATAACTTAAGTGATCCATTACATGAATGTTTTATGTGAAGAAAAATGCAACTTGTCAGATGTAGCTTTATTCAGAGGTATTCTCTCTTTTATTTCCCTCTGACATTAAACTGGAGTAAATGGGTTACCTTGACAAGTTAACTGGCTCCAATATGTAGTAGGCTACGTTACATGTTTTTTAGATTACATTACATTAAAGATTTAGCAAGTCTAATATCAAAAGAACACTACAGCAGGGATCTGGTTTCAGGTCTATATTTAAAATAATAAAGCAGTAATTTTTCCTTTTGTCAGATCACAAGTGCTTAAAAGGTTAAACAAAGATAACTTCCAGTGGGGTTCAGATTAGACTATCCACAGAATCTTGCTCTGCTTATAAGAAAACTATACATCCAGTTTTAGTTGGACATTATCTCAGTGTCTTTAATTTCCTAGGCCATCTGTGAAAATGTCCATTATCATCCAATAATGTTCAGCTAGCTTATTCTGCTAAATAGATCAACCAAAATAGTGAAGTAAAATTTAAATGTAAAAAGTGGAAGTCCTATTATTACTATATTGTTATATAATTATAAAACATTATGATTATATTATAATATTACACAAAAGCATACAGTTTGCTTTGTCCTTCCAAAGAACATCAAGATAAAAGTACATGTGTGTTACCAGACTCATCCTCTGAGAGTCAGGGACGGAATAACTGAATTGAAAGCAGTCTGTGAAGGCTGTGGAAGCCCCTCTAAAATTAAACTAATGTTGCATCCGAAATAAGCCACAGCATTACCTTTGATTCACAGATTTACTGGCCTAGCTGTCATACTGCATGAATGAGTCACCTTAGGAGTCAAACTAAGAGAACTAAAGACATTCACAGCACTACTCACTGCTTACAGTGAGAATAATCTGAACTCCACACCATCTCCCTTTTCCACAAGTAATAAACAGAAAGGTGGAAAGGGGAATATGGTACTTGGATGTGCTCTGTCGCCGTGTGCCTTGCATTTCGTACAGACTGCTTCATTTTCATAATAATGATGCCTTTTCACATGAATAGGTGCCATCACATTGTCAACGTATGATTGCTTAGCCAACTGTGCACAATTGGTCATCATCTTTCAGTAATTTGGCCCAGCCTTGGTTGGCAGTATAATCATGGTGGTTATCCATCACACCAAGACAACGACTGTACTTGAACACCAGCCAAACTAAGACCCTGCAACTTTATTGCTCATTAGTTGTTTTCATGACATGTCTTTCTCTGAGAAAAATAGTATAATTCACCAGTGTGCCTGCTTTGTTTGTAGGATTTATTTTTCCAAAAGCAGCATTGTGTTAAAATTAATGACAGCATGGTACTGTAGTTGGGTGTATATTGAAAGGAACGTGTTATGTAATGCTACTCTTCAATTCGAAACCCCCATTGTTAAAGACCTGAGATCAGACTGAAGCTGAGGGAAGCAGGGCTCCCCAGACTGCGGGAAGTCATGACAGAGAGCAGGAGGGGACCAGACACCGTGACATGTGTCATGTGATGTGGTAGACAGACTGTAAGAGCAATTGAGTGACTGAAGGCAAGCTATTATGCTGTGTGTGTGTGTTTGTTTGTGTGTGTGTGTGTGTCTGTGCGTGTGAATCTTTAATTTCTACTCATTACTTTGTGTAATTGAAATGGCATGAGCTTTCGTCAACCTGACATGAAAAGCTGGTAATTTTCAGCCCAGTACTTAATGCTCAGAGGCAAAACAGTGTCCAACACAGTTTTAATCCAGCCCTTAATGATCCATTGTAGGCTCCAATGGGTCATTTAACACAGATTGACCAATCCAGACCAACTACTCATACATGTTGTCAAGTCTGTGTGAATGGGAGTATTAGAGGTTACTGCCAAGCACTTGTACAATGGCCAGTTAACCATCTACCACCTCTGAGGCAGAAGACACACAAAAACACACGCCTACAGGTGCAGGTGACGCTCCCCAGTCTCCCTAGCCCAACAATCTAGCGATTTAATCCAGTTGCCGAACATGAGTTTCTGTGCCTCTTGAACTGTAATCCAGACAAATCCAGGGTCTTTTCTGGATCCTGAGCATCAAGACGGTGTCAATTAGAGTTAGAGATATCTCACAGTAAGGGGAGGCTTTTCAACTTTGTGTAAGCCCACACCCAACAGACTGAAAAAAGGGTCTTAGAGACCTTTGGACTGCTTTGTACTGTCTTTCACTTTAATTAACTGAGCTGGCCAGCTGCTACTAAGCTCTCTGTACTTGCCTACATGGACCAGTTCTTTTAATAGACCATCGATGACAATGCAGGCAGCCTGGAGAGAGACTAGCCAAGCTGTCTTTTTTTACTGACCTGAGGATCTTGTCCCTGCAGGTGAATGAAGGGAGCTGGATGATAAATGATGACGGTAAGATTGTCAACAACAAAAGAGAGAGACTGTAGTTATCATCTCTCTCAGCCTATTTGTTGGGCACATAATAAAGCTCACTGCTTTAGTGCTTCTCTTAGCCATTGTCTGGGTAACAGACTACTAATCCCAAGCACTGCCTCATTCATTCCAACAAATTAATATCTTTACAGGCCCACATTTCTGGCTGTTGGTTTGTAACAGCCAAAAGAACATTGACTTCCTCTCAGGCTTGTGGATGCATGGTAATGTAACTGTAATGTGCCTAACAAACATAAGATCAAAGCTAGAGTTTGAATCCTAAATCAGATTTACTTCTGCTCCCGTGTTGGTGCGTGATAGGCTGCGGTCGTGGGCTGGCATGCTCGGAGTTCCTGTCTGAATACCTGCAACAGTAAATAGATGGGCGGGTGGGACCATTTGCATATAAAAAGAAGCAGTGATAAAAGAAAGCACTTAACCTAGAGTTTCTCACCATCCAACACTCTGGCACCTCCAACAGAATGACAGAGCACTGCTTCTATCAAAGTGGATCCCATTATGAGATAATTGTATTTATTCTCAGTGGGGACTGCAAAGAAATGCAACAAAGAACTGCCAATTCACTAGACTGGGATGAGCATCTTTCAGTGAGAGAACAGTCTCATGTTAAAGCCCTGAGTGGGCGAATAGTTGTTTGTTGTGTCAGTGTGCATTTGAAATGAAGGGTGTTTTTTATACCAAGGAGGATGCTTTGAACTTGAAGGAATTCTGTAAGGTATAATTCATGTCACATCAATTACTGAGGAGTGTAGACACAGTTTCAGTGTGCACACTATGAGGTGTGAGTTAAAGTCACTGAGACCAAAACCGCAAATCTTCAAGGGCTGAATTGAGCATATTTCTCCTCCCTGTTCTCTAGCTCCCCTCACCCTCTCACGACATTTATAATAACACTCATAACATGTTTTACGAGTCGTCTGTCTCATTTGCGAAAGATTTGTCCAGGATGTCAGTGCTTGGCGGAGGACCAAGAGTTGAAAAACTAAGATAAAGCATATTAAATTAGTTTTTTTCCCCCCTGTAAGTATTCAAGATTAAGATCTCTACACTGTTACGACTGTTGTTCAAAGACAAGGCACACCCAAAAACAAAAAGGGGTTATATTTGCAAAATTATTGAATTAAAAGTATTAGCTCACAAAAATCGCATCGGATTAAGCAATTTAGATCCCTAAGGAGTGTACAGCAGAGTACCATTTCTCATCCAACTAATCTATGAGTTGACAATCAGCATCCCGCCAGGTCGGCAGCAACAGGGGAGCAGTCTCAACATCCGGGGGCTGTAATCAGTGTTAACGTCAACCCAGATCCTTTACATCTCAAGGGCCGGTCAGCAACCTCTGCTGGGTCTGAGTGTGTCCCTAAGAGGCCTGAGAATGTCCCTCCAGTCTGGGGGGAGGGTGGACCTGAGACACACTGGGAGCATACATCTTATGTTTCATGAAAGAGATGTATTTGCAGCTACAGTGAAGCATGACACACCATGACAGATCTCCCTGGGCAAATGTGAGCAGTTCATATTTTCCACCTAAACCCTGGCAAGATGTGACATTGTAAAAGAAGAAACAGGCTTTAAGAACTGCACAAACTCAAAATGTTCTCTACATGTAGGAAGGACCAAACTTGGCCATAATGTATGACCATATACTGTAATGTTTCAGATTGTATCAGACACGATTAGCTTGGAAGCAAGGTGACTTTGCTTATCTTCACTGGTCTGGATCTTTCACAAGGGTAACAAGGTGAATGGAAAGGAGGGTCTGAGCCAATGCCCACCTGGGAAGCCATTCATTCATCTTCATGAGAGATCCATCAATCAGTACGCTCATTGATCCCAGAGCCGGATGGCTTCATTTCCATGTGTAGAAATCTGCTCTTATTTGATAACTTCCCACACTTGTTAACAGTGAAGGGGCGGGGCAAATGGATTGTGAAGGGTGACAGAGGCAGTTACGGTGACAGAGGCATTTATGGTTTGATATCTCAGTTACATGATTTGAAAAATGTAGATAAACAGTGATGTAAGTCTGGATGTTTCGTCTCTTCCATTCTGGTCTGAGATCATAGGTATTAATTTGCTGATTGTGAAGATTTGAAATCTGGGCGTACAGAGCAATCAGATTCATTCACCAAATAATCATTGTCAAGAGTGGATTCAGACACAGGCCAACTCATGTGAGGCTTGGAAATGAAATGGATTTATTTGTGTTACATTTTGAGCTGGGATGAATTTGACCATTTGCTTCCCACTGGTAGTCCTTGGTTACTGGGAGGGACATATCCAGGCCAACATGTGTTAGTCAATGATAATGATTATAGAGCCACAATGGACTCAACAGAACGTAATAAATGTATAAAACCAGCAACCATATCAGTCCCAAGCATGGATAAAAATATATAACAAAGAGCAGGCCTACTGTCCCACCTGCAAAGGCTAAGCTGACAGCTTTTTAAATCCAGCTGACAAAAAAAGCAAGTTTACCGCACTCACAAACAGTGGATTAATATTTACATAATATTCTCTGCAGTTAGTTTTATATATGCAGTTTTCCTGCATAGTGTTTGCTTTCTGAACAGTAATAAAATGCAATTAAAAGGATTACATTGATTATAAATGCAGATTTCATGATGTACTGACTGAATAAAGTACCAACATCCAACATGAAAATGCAACTAATTGAAACTGAATTCATAATCACAGGCCCCATTGGAAGCCTGATTCTACAGTATCAATAACCTGCTTATCTCAGACAGACCTAAGGGAGTTTTTGAGGCAGATTCGTTTTACTGAACCATTCTGTCTGCTTAGTCAATAGGTTAGAATTATTTCAGACTGTGGGTGGAAAAATATATTTGAATGATAAAAGTAGGAGAATTGTTTGAGATCTTTGTTTAAGAAAGTATCTATATTTTATGATCTGTTTGTTGAAGTAATTGCCGTGAGGAGAGATATAGTATGAAAAATATGCAACATGTATAGTATGCAAAATATGCGTCAAGATCTTGTAAGAATCGTCTAATAATAATGACTAGGCAACAATGCATACAGTATGGTTGAGCCTTGGTGAAGGTGGAGCAGATGTCAACCATATATCCAGGAGTAGCATACATCCTTGATTCTTAGGCACCATTTCTGAACCAATCAATCTTCAGCCCTGTTCCTTGGCGTGAGGTCGGAGGTGACGGTATGATGACACATAGCAGACCTTGTAGACGTACCCACAGAACCATGACAACCACAGCCAACCAACAGCCATCATCAAGTTCAACATTCCAAACGAAGTAGGATGCTTTTTTTCTGTGAGGCTATGGATTCTTTCATTTTAGAAGTAGAACTCATGAAAAGCTCCATGCCCTGACATCACTGTCTTTCTTCACTTTCGTTTCTCTCCACCACTCAATGGCATTCTCCATGATTTCCCTGATTTAGAAGCGACAGGCTGGTACAATGAATTGGAGGAGTCACAAAAGACACTTTTACGCCACATTAGATAACGGTCCCTCAAGCTTTAGAGCACACCAAAAAATAATATTTATTGAGATGTGCCCATTCATCTCTGTGGACATTTCACTGATAAGATGGTGTCTAGTGACGTTATTGCTCTGTTGAAAACTTCATTAGCATTAGCATGTATTTATTGAGCTAGCACATGCCCTTATCTAGAGAATTGTGTGGAGCACATTGCATTTCACAGCAGCCAATTGTGCACAATGAATCACTTTTCACGAGTCAATAACATCTCATGATTAACTAAAAAAGTAATGCAAATATCTCAGTTAATTTACTTCTTTTTTTTGTCACAGTAGTGAGGCTTTTTGACCTATAGGTTGGCACTGAGTAACCATACTTCTGGAGGACTCAAACGACTGTGGTGGGCCACCAGGACAACACATCAATGCATTGATTTGATCTGGCTCACATATGAAATAAGCCCTTGTGAGAAGTGGCTAAACCTCAATCACAGACCATACCACAAAATCACTGAGTGCCATTCCTTATGTTGCTTCTCTCTCCAATGCTGGGTAGTCCCTTGAGTGTAAATCTTTAGCTATATGCTAATGTGTCAATGATTAGATTAACCAAGGCAGGTTTGGGATAAAGTCTGTCAGGTAGTTGTGATGGATTGGATTAAAACCACCCTGTCTTTACAACAGCATGTTCCTACACACCACACCAAGGCAATAAGCACATGCTACTACTGTCATCCTCATCTCTCACTAATGTGCTGACTGGATAAGTGGACTATGGTTTGTAAACCGCTTGACATAAGCATTTTCTTATTGCATGAACATCAAATTACTGTCCATCGATGATGCTAGACCCCCACTGCTACTGTGCATAGTAGGAATGATCTAAGTCAACCATCAATTTAAACTGATATCAAAGTTTATTCAAGCATTTCAATGTTAGTCAGAGTACATCCGATGACACAAAAACCTTTCACAGATAAAAGCTCCAGAAACATTTCTAAAATGATGTTGAAAATGATGATGAAAAGATGTCTAAAGACGTTTTCTGTGTTTTCTGTGACGGATGTTCATTTTCTTAAATTGTAGGGGAACAAACAAGCTGTGAATGACCAGGTGTAACAGCAAAAACAACATTTATGTTCTCTGACTCCTCCCTCTACACCTACAGATGTCAGCTGCCTGAAATCAAACCCAGAGACTGAGGTAAAAGAGAAGGGGATACTGTTCAACACAGTCCTTTAGACCTCCCAGCTAAAACTCCTTTACTTATTTCTACAAGTAGAAAGGGGTATTTTGTGTGGTTAGAGAGCATATGGACATGCAAAACACAAAAGAGCAAACTACACACAAAGGTTTCTCTAATGAGATACAACTTTATACCAATCTGAACCAGACCAACAAACCAAAATAGAAAACCTTGCAAACCTATTTTGGTTTTAGGTTGTTGGCAGTTTCAAAGGGAAATTCCAAAAAGACACCAGTTTTGTTTTGGTGAAATGAAACCAAACTCTCATGTGGTTCCCGATCAGTGATTTCTGGTGGAAACACCCTTGGTCACTGGCTTCTGACCCAGATTGGGTCTCTTTAGGACAATCTGCTTCCTTAAATTACATAGCTGGCAAGTGAAAGAATTACTGAGAAGATAGCAAATTATAATAGTATGTGGTATGACTAGTTTCAGCACTGATCCAGATACATAGAGCATATGACCAGACATCAATACAAACAAATTCATAGACAATAAACTTGTAAGGAAACTAATTCACCAGGCATTTAGTGGTAGTGAAAGACTTTGACAACATGTATACACTTTAAAGTTCATGTCTATCAGCATGATCTCAATGACACATTAAGCAGCTACTCAAATTTTTGATGTTTCGTTGCTTTTTTCCGTTGAGGAAATTATGGTTATTTGTTACAGAAACAGGAAACGTGTGTGACACACATAAAGAATATTAAGTGAGAGATTCATTTCAATCTCACACCAACAGGAGTAATACTAGGTATGAGAAACTGAAACATATCTTGATGGAAACCTCTTTGCCATTTAAATGCATTGGCTGTATATTTTGTAGTTGGCTTCCTCATGAAAGTCTAATGGCATGGGGGACCTTTGGTATAGTGAGGCTACAGGACTGGAGGCAGTCAGTCCAAGCATTACAATCTCAGAGCTGAGCGTGAAATAAAAATGAAAGAAATGGTGGATGGAGGAGTGGAGGGACTAAGATGGAGGGTATTGATTTTTCCCTCAGGTTGTGTAGAATAGGAGCGTGTCTTCGTGTTCATTGACAATTGAACGCTTTTAGTGTTTTCTAGATACCCGTGTTGACAATGATGACACCAGTGCATCATTGTTTTTTTCTCTTCAAAATGCTCCTGATGATGAACATATTATATTTACAGATGTAGCAGTAGAGTATAGTTAAGGGGAGATGTGACCTTGAGTAAGTAAGACTGACAGTTAACGTTTGGCATAAGTGGTCCCTAAACAGAGTTCACAAAATATTGTGAGGATTTGAGGAAATCTTCACCAGAAAAAAAAAAAGACATATAAACAGAAAAGGAAAAAGACAAAGAGATGGAAACAGAAACAGAATGTGAGCAAGTCATATGTCTTGGTTCTCTTTTAGGCGTTCACGTTGCGGTCAGCAGATGTTAAATGTTTACAAGTCCAAACCCTAACAGAGAGACATTTGCTGGCAGACCTCCTGGAGAAACTGAAAAATCTCACTTCACCTAAGTACTCGAGACAGATGTTGTCATATTAATCAGAAGAAGAAAGTGTGTGTGTGTGAGAAAGAGAGAGAGAGAGAGAGAGAGAGAGTGGTGGGTGGGTGGGTGGGGTAGAGTGAGAGAGTCAAGGTGGAGCTGGAGGATCATCATGGCTATTCACGACATACAGGTATTGAATTCAGTACTGGGTTCCTCTCCATGCATCCTCTGAGCGGTTTGATCCGGTTGATGGTCTGAGCCACGTAGGGCTGTTACTACAGCTGGGAATAAGAATGGTGGTAGATGATAATAGACACACAATAATAGAAAATGGACAGAAAACATAATGGCTTTCTTTGAGTCGGTCCCCATGGTTGATGAGTGTGTTCCCATGCTATGACACAATCTGTGCCATCCACACACAGAAACACACAGACCTACAGGCTTTGAGAACAAATGATCACACAGCAGTAGATCTTCTATTTTTTTTTTACGCCCACCCTCAGCTTCAAAGGTCAGTTTAGTGTTTCTTATTGAGGGACTATAATCTTCCCAGACAAAATTTATAGAAAAGATGAAGATGTATTCGTTTTTCCTGAAGTGGTTGATTACATGATTGCATCTGCTGTAAATGAAAGGTTTCCATGTTTGTTGACAACCTGAAAGAACAAAACAATCGGGAAAGACGGATGAGGGATAAAGTCTGAAATGACAGATAAAGACAGCAGATAGAGACCAAAAGAAAGAAAAAGTTAAAAAGTGAGAAATAAGAGAGAAAACTTGACAGGGAGTGTTGCCGCCTTGGGGGCTCTACAAGTGAGCATCATAATCTCCATCTCCTCCTGTTGTCCACAGCCTGAGATGCAGACGAGCGAGAGTTGGAGGTGGTAGCAGGGTATACAGCATGTACAGTATGTTACTCCTGATTAACCCTCAGGATGGAAAGCTGGGGACATTCACGTCAGAGCTGCAGTCCGTGACTCCACTCACTTCAGAGTGAGAGATGGGGATTAATTCAACACTTTTTGGCATAAGACAACAAGGTAACAAAGTTTGAGACAATGGGCAGGGAGCCGTGCTGAATCTAAGGGAGGTGACTGGACTGTGAACGTGGCCCACCCACGGTCCCACCACCCTCCTTCAGTGGACGTAAAAAGAGAGGGCCCAGGATAGGAGCCCTTTCTCATAGGGGAGACGGAGAAAGCGTGAGAACCGGCCCTACTGGGCCGGAACATTGTATCTGTCTCCTGCATGAAAAGCCTGGCAGTAGAATGAGAGAATGAGAGATCTTTAAAAGAGGCTATGTCAATGAGAGGGAACACGGTGAATGAGCTCACTTTTTCCTACTAAATCACATGCATTTTCAGTGTTGATTTGATAGCAGTGTGTCAGATTGGAAGTGCCTGGGGGAGAAACGTTTGGCAGTATATGATGATTTGCTACAAATGTTGCAGTTAGATTTTGTTATAGTTAATTAATAGAAAACCACTGGTGGGTGCAACGTAAAATTTACTTAAAAGTCCATGCCAGCTCCTAGCTTGACATCGGTCTTTACATACACCTTACATACTGTACCAGAAAGCTTAGACTCACTGCGTGGAAGCTATGAACATAAAGTATAGGGATCTTTGCCACAGGTCGTCGATACCTGAGGCTCTTCCAATGTTCTAAAAAGGACACAACAAAACCTTCCTGGAGAACACGGAGCAACAATGTTGGTGAACTTGTCGTCTCAGCATCCAATAGATGAGTTTCTGATAGAGGAGATCCACAGCATACAAGAATCAAGGCAAGAACCTTCTCCGACACTTCCGCTTGGCACCCTGATGGGAACAACTTCAGGAGTTTTTATTAAGCTCTCCCTAAGCCTCCGGCTTCTAAAACAGATGCTTTAGGAGGATAAGGCTACACAGTGGGAGCGAAGGCTACTAAGCCTTTGGTGAATGTTGAATCAACAAAAAGAGAAAATACCGTTAGTTTGACAGCGTTAGATTGGGCTTGGCGGGGAACTCCATTTCTTTAATCATTCCCTGCTGTGTCAGAAAGCATTTCCTTTGAATGTAGAGATTTCCTCCCATTTTGATAAACTGTATTCAGTTTTCCTTGGTCAAGGTCAAGGGAAATTTTATGGAGGGGAAAGGTCAAATATCAACTGTATATGACACAATGTACACTCAGAGGCCATCTGTCGCCATTGGAGAGGTGAATGTAAAAGGATCCCGACCCACAACTGATAATGTAAGGTTCATCTGTGAATAGATCGATAGGTGTCCGCATACTTTCGCTTCAAGAGATACATGAATTATATATGGTCTCATATTTGTTTTCTTCATACTGTACATGGTGAATATGCAGTCATTCTGATTTAACTGGTGACAACTGGATACAATTCACAATAAACTTTATTTTTCATTTTGATGCAGACCTAGTTAATTACAGCTGTTGTTGAAGGAAGTTTACACTCCACACTTTTGTCAGTGGTATTGATATATCTTCTTAACGGCCTGAGGCGCATCAGCACACACGGCTCTGATATATGGTTTATTTGTGTGTCCAGTCAGTATATTATGCTCTCAGGACAGGGAGCTTTACATCACTATTCACTCATATGGAATTCTGCCTCTGTTGAACTGCAAGGCAACAGTGAATTGCAAGGCAAGACTGCATTTAATACAACTCTGTAAAGAATGAAGCGGGCTACAGTGCTGAAGGCAAACCAGCTAAATCTTACAAAAAATTTATTAAAACGCTTCTCGCTGTCTGCCCCCCTGAAAATATCATTATGTGTAGTCATTGTATTTTATGATTACGAATAACAACTGCCTGAATAGAAAAATAGAACTACGGACAGCAAAGCCAATTACCATAGCCAGACACCTAGTATTGTTCCCCTTAATTTATTGCATTGGCACTTGGATTGCCTGTGAATGTGGCCCATAAAAGGCCACTGGGTGATTTATTTAAGCATCTTGATAGTCAAATTACATAGCAGGATTTATTCATATCTCAACCAGTATTTTTCCTTTCAGAATGAAAATATGGCTTCGCCGAGCAAGATACAGCAACTATGATAAAGCATATACATTTACATATACATACTGTATGTATGTATGCTGCATATGTGTCACTTACAAAAGGAAGGAAAATGCATGCATTTTAACATAATTAAAATCTCACGCTAAGATCTTTTAATATCCATTTTAAGTTGACTGTATCATTTTAACTCAAGAAATGTGTTACTGCATAGTATGGTTAAGGTCAACAACTTGGAAAAACGTCCCGAATTTTCTCTACAGGACCATGGTCACTGCAACATTTCAACAGGCTTTCTCTTTCGGAGATAACAAGACCCAGGAATGAGGTTTCACAGCTTCTCACACTTCTGTATTGAACTGAGTGAAAATGTCCAACGGTATTTGAAAAGTTGCAAAATTGGAAAACTGTGTTATTAGAGGTAATCCAATACATTTTTTAAGAATGTTTAAGTTTCAGGCTATATAGTATACAATACGTTTATGTATGCACATTTTGGAATTATTACTCTGTGGTGAATATTTTTCCTGTGTTTGATGATAAGGGAAATAATTAGTACTGTACTATGAGCTGGTCTTTGGCTTGGTATGCTTATCTTGTCTATAATGAGGAGGGCCATTCCTGTACTCTGCAGTGCTAGAGAGACCCAAGAAAAAAGTCTGAGTGATCATCATTGAGATCGTGTGCAAACCACACTTATTGTTGATACCTTGAAGTAGAAGGGTTTGTAGTGCTCTTCCCTGGGTGCCAGTGATGGCACAGGTGCAGATGGGAGGTGCAGATCAAGGCTTAGGGTGTGTGACACCTGATGAGAGCTGTATGGTACACTGGAATGTAGAGGTTTTCTCCACATGAGCCCCCTCGTATACAGGTCACACTGCTGACATACAGTACAGCACCACACAAGCACGCACACACAGATACATACCATTCCCTACGGAATGCCTAACCCCTGACCCTGCTACTTCCCAACAGTAATTAGACTGTGAGCATTTATTATGCGGCTGTCGCCTGGGAGCGCCTGAGACCAATGAGATGTCCAAAATAGAGATCAGAGATGCCTGCGTCTGGGCCATGGGTTAAGGAACCCCCTCTTCTCTAAGAATGGAACAGCTTGCCATGGTCTTGAACTGGGCCTGCTGAGATCTTCATAACAGTACAAATTCCTGAAACCAGAAAGGTTAAAGGTGCCTCTGCATGGCCCCTAAAAATGCTCCACATTCCTAGTGGATTAATAATATTATGTTTGACAGATTCTGGCCCATCAGCTTTGGCAAGATTTCAAGAATAACATGCAGCAGTTATCTCCCCTACTGAGTAGTGAGTTTTTACAGCTCTTATTTAAAACCATTTTGCGTTGACACAATGGTGGACCTGTTTTTTTATCTTACGTACCTACTATGTTTTCTTTTGCTGAATTATAAGCAAATGACAGATCATAGTGACAGAATCAATGCTCTCACCGTCCAATTAACCACAACTTCAACTCCACTGCTGCAGAGCTCTCCATGTTCTCTTCAGCATGTCTCGTGTATAATGATCCTTATATCCCTCAGTGTTCCTCACTGCCTGGTGTTTTTGCTGTCTTCTGATATTCAAAATCACTGTTGGATATTTCATCATGTTATGGCAGACAAAGAGTCATTTTTAGTGGATATTTAAATACCATGAGGTTGTTGTAGAGGACCCAGTTTTTAGATTGAAATGTTTGAGCAGAAGACACCATGTCTCAGATATGAGTCGTGTGCCCATTTAAAGGATTAACAAGAGAACAATAGATCCTTTTAAAGACTGAGAAAGCGTATTGTGAAAATAACCATACAGTCATTTTGACAGAAAGGAATTTTGGACAGAGATAAGAATGGAGCTAATGTCCGGGTCATCAGCCATGCCTCATAAATAGTAATGTAACAATGTTGACAAAACAGGTTCTCCAATGAGGTTTAAATGTCAACGTGTTTGATTGAACATGATTAAAAACAAACCCTTTTCACACAAAAGACGAATTCATTCCTCCTTCATAGTTATACTTTAATATTCAGTTTGATCTCAGTCTTGACTCTCTCATGTCCATTTCAAATGAGGTGGGGGAGCCAGACGCCTGTGAATTCCATTAAACTGTTTGCGCTGTGTACTGAAATACATCATGGGCTGCTACCTGGGAAATATGAATCATTAGGCATGAGCTCATCCTGCCTGTGGATGCTTCCGTGTCTTGCAAATTAACAAAGCACTGGCCCACAGGCTTTCTTTGACATGATCCGTCATGCCAGCTCCATTTGCAGCATATAAAATGGCAATTAAAGGTTCCGCACATTTGCAAAGCTACATTTGACAGTGTCAGACTGGTGCTTGTTGTTATGGATTAAAGGCCTGAGTTGAGCCCAGGGGTAAGTCACAGGGATGGAGTCCACAACCTTCACTTTCATACACTCTGCTGCTACCAGTCCTGCAAATGAGCACAAAGCCAACCTTCATGTTACCTGCGGGAGACGCTATCCACCGCAGTCCGTCAGGTGTCGTCTACACTGAGCTTCATTAACGTTTCATGGTTTACAAATAGCTCATCGAAGCTCCTCTATTGAGAACCTACGATTAAAAGGTTTTCTGCCTTTTAAAGGGGCAATTGACTGTTTTTTTGGGGTATTTCACACTCTTCCTTAAGGTCTCCGAATAGGGTATGTAACATTGGTTGGGTTGAAAATGGCCCGGGTGCTGTTCTATGCCCTCTGACAGATCCTCTGAAATGTTCCCGGGAAAACACTAGCTTTTCTCCTTTTATGGTATGCTCGTTAATATTTAGATAAGCTGCGCGCTGATTGGTTGGTTATCAACGAGTGAAGCTGGGAGCAAAAACGCAACACGGCCAACAGCAGCACTCGCTGAAACACCAAAGTTGGAGACTTGAAATAAAAACGCGCAAATAAATCTATTGTGTCTACACAACACTGTTTTCAAAAGATTGACTATATATCATTTGAAATGATAACATTACTTGTTTCCACTTCTGTTGTTGAAGCAAACTGGATGGAACTTAGGTGGGTAGAACGTTAGGCTACAGCTTAGCAACCAAACCATATCCTGATTCTACTCGGCTTCAGTTAGTTAGCTAGGCTAGCTCTAGATATCTTGCTGTAAAATAACATGACAAAGATCTGGACAAACATGCATCGTGAATTGTAGATTTTCATTACACAGGTTATTTATTGGAATGAAACACAGTCAGGAACATGAATCAACGTTAGCCCTATTGCCAAAAACTAGGCTAAATTATCACACATTCTATGCTCTTGCGTCAACTAGCAAGCCAAACTTGTTTACATGCCTACAGTCTAGGTGTTACTAGTAACAGTTAGTAGCAATGCTAACGTATCCTGTATCTAAAACCTGCCTTTCTCCAGTTCTTTCAAATAGATTACCTAGACAGGCGTTAGCAATAAGCAGCTAGTCTAGCTAGAGTCATTTGATGTGTGTAGAAACGTATTTAGCATTCTACCTGGTATGCTATACAGGAAACGTTAGCATTGCTAATAACTGTTAGCACAACATCATACTGTCCTTATAGCTTGCGGTTGCAATGAGCATACGGTTGGAACAGCACCTCTTTCCAGGTTCAGCTTCCTAGCATATCCTGCTTGAAATTGTCCAAGGTTGTCAAAACTGTCTTGGGTGAAATGTTCAGAGCAAATGAATGATTGAGTGTCGAACTTCGCCGGAATCTTCTCGTAGACAACAGCAGCCATGCCTGTTGAATGTTTGGCTCCTTGGGAAGACTGTGAGTGTTAGCCTTCCCTGTACAGCCTGGAACACAGCATTTACGACCGTGGTCCATTTTCAATATCCTTGTTATAATTCAAAACGTTCTTCTTTGTAATTCCTTATAAGTAGCCTACACAGAGCAGCGCGCAGCTAAACTAGTATCGGAGATAGACGCTACCTCTGGCTGGTCTGGATGTAAATTCTGGGGCGTGACAAAGATACAGACCAGAGCCAATAAGAGGGCGATCACCGGTCCTACGTAGGACCGGTGGCTTTGTTGAAAAGCTAGCGTTTTACAGCCAAATTTTTTCTTTTTGAGATTTGAATAGGAAAGAGGTGTCAATGGACTTTTATATTCACGGTATGTTCAGTTTACCCTCCGAACTGTCGTTTTTCAACAATGACGAGGTAAAATCGGTTTTGCAGTCAATTGCCCCTTTAATACACACTAGATTGTCATTAAAATAAAACCCTGAGCCACTTGTGGGCTCATTAATTATATACCTTCACACGCCACTTCCCTTACATCTGAACCAAAGGGAAGGTGAAGCAGGTTTTTTTTTTCCTGTACATCAATGTCAGATAATGGATGTCGTAACTTCACCCCCCTGCTCTAGCTCCGGTCATGCCCAAAGAACCTCTCGTGAATTGTGGAGAGAGGGAGAGAATGACATCACTGAGTGTGGTTGACATTGTTATCTCAAAGTTACTGTAGGGTTTGGGGCTGTGAAATGTGAGAAATATTATTCAGATGTCATCTCTGACATCCAATTCCCAGTCTTTTTGGTGGAGCATGTGATTTATACGCAATGCCCTTTGGACAAAATGCAGCAATTAGGACTGTAAAATGATTTACATCTTGTGTCACTTATCTGTTGTTGTTGAGGCTATGATTGAGTAATGGCTGTGTGTCATTATTTGCGCTGAAAGCCCTGTATTGTCCAGCAGATGAGCTAGGGGGATAGAGAACATCACCAGTAAGGATCCGAGGATCAGTGTATGGAAGGGTGTCCCTTAGTGCCTGCTGAGCTGAAAACACTAGAGAAATAAGTCAATGTTTGAGCTTATGTATATGAGCATCCATCACGTGTGTGGCACGGTAGAGATAAGCTGTGCAGTAACAGGAATATGCATACGTGTGTCATGTTCAATTCACCATGGAGGTAACACGAATAAGCTGGGGGATTTCAAATGTTAATGAAACGTATAAATCATCATAGAAAGGCTGACACGTCACGATGTACCCCTAAACCCCCCGATCTTCTATCCTCGTGGATTACACTCTCAGGAGAGGGAGATTTGCGAAGGCAGGAAAACATCATGTCACCCTAATTTGGCTCCTCACAGACACATACTGGAAGGAATCAGGATCCCTGTCCAGTGTCCACTTACTCACACTGGTGAGTTAGCCACGAGAAAGAGCCATGCTATTTATGAACCTTCCTTGATGATTGAATAACTACTACCATTGAGGACGAGTAAATTCATAAACAGCATCATTGTGTTAGGTTAATATCACAAGTCTCTTTTATTGCTGCATCTTCCATAAAGACTGGCAGGTTACTCCATCCACCTCAACCGATTGGTCAGTCTCCAAGTCAGTCTCCTTTGATCTTCCCGAACCGCGCCTTCCTGTCTCCCCTACACCTCTTTTCTTCCCATCCCCCCTTTCCTGTCCCCCCACTCTTTCTACACACATCCTCACCTACGTGGGGCTTCATATTCGTTTCCTGTCGTCTAAATGGAGACGTATGGGCTGAGTCTGCCGACCTCGATGGAGGCATGACGCGTTGCTGGGTCTCAGGTGTCAGCAGCCATTTCCCGTTGAGGAGCCCGACCAGAACAAGATTACATCCATTTATCTGCTTCCAGATTGCACTAAACCTATTTCAACTATCATTTACTCTTCATGTGTGTGGCATCAGTTCCAACATCTGTTTTGTGTGCGTGCATACATGTGTGTGCACACATATGTTGATGTGCATGAGTGTCTGTGAGGATGTGATGGCCTTGAGTTTGTCCAAAACACATATAGATAGACTCAATCATGTTAACACAAATTATTTAAAATATCATGAAAATGATTGAATGATATATGGACTGTACAGTTGAATTGCTATTTCTTGGATTTGAAAATACGTGATTTTTTTTCATGGTTAAATAAGTCTGAAAAGCTCAAGGTAACTCAACGAGAAATTGTGAGCACAAAACTGTGACAATACTGAGTGGAGCCTTCGAGGTTAAACGAAATTAGTTGTGTTGAGAAAATATAACCTACCAGATATGGTTGGTTACATGCAAGGAAACGCATGAGCTGGACCAATGTCTCGTTAACGGATTAAGCTTTTATAACAGATCCTTTTTAAAAGTTATTTTATTTCACTACATGCTGTTGATATTGGTTCAGTCAAATGTTTATAAAGGAGTTTAAATCCAGTTGCCATGACGTTAGGGTTGGGACATGTTGTGTTTTGGGCTGTTTCCCTCACACAGTGTCACTGTTGATGGGTGACACGTTGATTAAGCTGACAGCTCTGTCCCTGTGGACCAACTGGGAGCTACCTCTTCGAAGATTATAGAATTATCTGTTCTACTGGCAATTACCTTTCCCTGTGGATGGAGCATTTTCAGGAAGTCTGCCAACAAATCATCTCCCATTTATACCAGGTTTTGTGTGTTGCTGTGAACAGATTGACAATCTGGCTGGTGTGAAAACAACAAACAAACATCTCAGAGGAGCCCCACCTCATGCTGATGAGAGCTGATGTAACGTGTCGGAGATTGTGGAGGTGCAGGCTGGGGAATATGTTAGGGGGAAGGGTGTGCCATGGGAAAGAGGGGTGTTATGTATAGGTAGTGAACACTTTCCCTTTTCAATGTTCCAGTCCAAGTTGTTACTTTCTCCGACACCCTGCCCTGGCACCTCCCCGGCCCATTCTCCCGTAATGAGGACATTCTTCCTCGTCAAGGGTTAATGACAGAGAGTCAGACAAACCCACGCTTCCAAACCCTCCAGACTCCTCAGGCAATTTCACACAGAATCTCTTTTTTTCTGGGAGGAGAGTCCATTCACAGCGAGAATGAGTCAGGTAAATCCAATTCCAAACGGCAATGGGATTTGAGATGGGGAGCAAATTGCACTGAGGTGATGCTGGACTGGTCAGAGACCCTTTGCAAAAAAGTTAGCTCCGGCCGCTACAATAGAGGACACAGACGTTATCTTTTCTGTTAGTCGTGTTTTTATAATTGATTTCTCCCAAAAGCACAATGGCTGGGCAATAATGAAAAGGCTGTCATTCCTGTTCTTTTGTGTCACACGCTGATGAGGTCACAAGCTCAAGGTGGCCAGTATTGACCTTAACTAAAAACTGAAGAGTCCATGTTGAAAACGTTTTGGTGTTGAGGCCTACAGTGTGCAAGTCTAAATAAATTGCAGTATTTAAGTAATGCATAATTTTAGCACATAACAGTACTAAATTAAATTAGGAAGTGTAAAGAAATTGTAGATTTAAAACAGATCAAACTTGGCAGGGTGTTTCTCAACTGAAAACAACTGAAAATCCCAAAGTTTAAATATTCTAGAACTGACACTAAGATGTATAATAAATGCTGTCTTCTTTTCCTTTGATGGCCTCAGACAAATTACTCACAGAATAATATTTTATCTAAATGTACATAAAATGGATATGCTCTGAAATGTATGCTAAGATGGTTACACAAGAGCAGCTGTTGGTACACTCATAAATGCATCAAGGGCGAGAAAGCGACATCTATGAATAGTGTCTATCAAGTGCCTGTGTTACACAATTATAAAATGAAAAGGTAGTACCTTCCTCTGATTGATTTAACTGATTGTCTCTAACTGTTTTGAGAGTTTTCTTATTGTTGTGGCATAAGAGGACCTTTTGTGTAAACTTTGAAGGTCAGTTCTCTGTAAGAAAAGCATTGGGTCTTAAAAAATAACCTACTGTCCTTCATGTTAACTGAGAAATGCAACCGCCACTGAGATGCTTGTTCGACTGTTGATCCACACTGATGCTGAAGATCGTTTGAAAAATAATCTGTTTCTCTTTCTCTTTTCCTGTCTTTGACTCTTTACACACGCACACAGAACACACACACCCTGTTGGAAGACAAACTAATTTGAATTTTGTAACACTAATAATAACCCCGTCGATTTTCAGCTGAGCACGGCTGTTTCAGTGTTCCACCCTTGTGCCTCTCATGTTCACGGTCTGACCCAAACTACTTGCTACACGCAGAATTATGAAGTCCTTGAAGCAGGTCACTTCTCAGTATGTGGGACAACGAGCAGTCAGCCATTGTGTCCTGGTTTAGTGCTGCTTTGATTAATTGCTGAAAACTTTAGACTTGTTGAAATCAGCTGTTTTAATTGAAAATTGTTATGGGTCGGACAAAACGTTATAAAAAGTTTTAATCAAGATTTAGTTTTTCACATTAGCAGAATTAATTGTGTCAGCCGAAATTGTGTTCAATTGTTGTAAATAATTGTTATTTTAACATTGATTATGTTAAGTTTTGTTACGGTAAAATTTACGCAAACTCATTGTTGTTGTTGTTTTAGAATTTTCTCAACAGTAAAATTATTAGAGTGTAAATTAATTAAATTATCTATTCTGATGTAGTATTGGTTTAAAGCCTCACATGTGCCCATGTGTCTCTCAGAGGTGACACTCCTCTAATTAAGTGAACAGTAATGATACTTAAAAGCAAGACAGTGAGCAACTTGAAAGAAAAATGTGATGTAATAAGGTTGCAGTGGGAGGTAATGAACTCTTTGGGAGCACTGAATCGTGATTCTATGTGAGGATGGCTTTCACCCCTGGGTTACCTGGATGAGGCTACACTGCTACGTGGGTGTGAATTATCATAGAGTACATGCTTATACAACTGCCTGTTTGTGCGGGATTGTTTATACTGTTCTGCATTGCTATTAAGACTGTAGTAAGGACAAGCAAAAGGTCATGCCGTTAGTCTACTCACATCCTGGCTTTAAAATATACAATAAGTACTGACTTTAAGCGACCATTTGCATTATGCACACACTATATTTAAAGTGGAGGAGAGTGTGGTAACCTACTGTTAGTCAATGCTTTAAGGAACCTGTTTTTCACTCTATGCTCATGGTCATACATAGCAGAGACTGGAACAAGCTGTTATTTTTATGCAGGCAATTAGTTGGACAATGGTTGGGCAGGCTGGACCCTGTCGCATTCATATTTTTTTTACATGGTTCCAGCTATTTGGCTGCATGGACACGCTCTTACTCAGCTGGTGTGTACTGCCTTAACAATGTTGATCTGCAAGACATTCACAGGCTCTCTCTCTCTCTCTCTCTCTCTCTCTCTCTCTCTCTCTCTCTCTCACACACACTCCCTCACCATCTCCCTCCTCTACATGTCTATCTGGCTTTGGAGTCTGACAGAGAGAGGCACGAGCTGTCATTCCCCCTGGCTCTCACTAATGCCAGGGGCATTTTCTCAACTGTGTGGAGGTGAGCATGAAAAGGAGGGGATATTCCAGCCACCTAAGCTAATGCGAGAAAGCTATGATCATGTCTCCCTGGCTCTCGTCTACCGGCCCTCCTCCCCCCCCGCCCCGCCCCGGCCCTCCCCCCCCCAGCCCTCCCACCCCTCCCCCCTCCCTCACCAGGATGCCAAGGGCTCCTGTTATCTGAGGTGACCTCGACAACAGAAACCCACGCAGAGAGAAGAGGTGTTATGCTCTCATCACCATTACTGCCACAGTGGCACCTCCCTGGGCTGGAGTGAGCAGAGGGGAGGGCACACTTTGCCTGCTGTATCCACCAAACGCTGGCGCTGTGACTCTGTTTTACTTGAATGGAACCAGCATGTAGTAAATTAACTCAACAATATGCATTTAAACAACACCAGCATGCCATAGAATTTATTTTTGCTTTTGCTGTAATAGGCTGATATAACGATTGTCTACTGTACTGTGTTTCCTTTGCTGCTACAGCTGCTGCTGCTGTGTTTCTGTATCATTGGGTATGAATCAAATGGCTGAACACATGAGAGATTTACAATTTTATCATAACACACTCACACACGCACACAAGGTTACACACACACACCCAAGTTTGTGTTCCTGGTCTTGTGGGGACTCCCAATTCCATTGGCACTTGAACTTGTCAGGACCAAGAAAAATATACCCAAATTAAAATGTTCCTTGTTTTACTAATCTGGAAGGGATTTCTGGTCCCCACAAGAACAGCTAAACAAGTCCACACTAACTATTCCACACCCGGGGCTCTTCTAAAATGTGCAAGTGATGTGTTCTCATCTTTTGAGCAAGGCCAACTCACAGATATTTATTGATCGTCTCTTTTTCAGTCTGACAATTTAATTGTTGAAATGGGTGTTCCACAAGGTTCAACCCTACCTACCTCCAATATGCTCAAATTGTCTTGCTCCATCTTGTCGTGCTACATCTTAAAGGTCTCTGTCTCCAATTAGCACGCACTAGCATACAGTATATATTGTATACGGTATACGTTTAGAGCTGCTCTGTATGTGCAACAGGAACACATTTCTCCATGGATATAAATGCTTCATGGTCCAAGGGCAGACTAAGTGGACGAGCGCTTTCTGAAAGAGGGTACGAGGTTGTATTGGTCTCCATCCTTTTATGTCAGTGGCCATAACATGTGCCATTACTTTCAGTGCAAGATTCAATCAACAGCGCACAATGCCATGCTTCACGCACACTGGAAAGACAAGTGCTTTGTGTCAGGTGTTTGGTAGAATGAATAGCATATAGAGTGACTCCCAGATAGCATTGTTTCTGCCTGCCATAAAAAATCTATTTAAGGTGAATCTAATCTTCCTAATCTTCTTCCTCGGAGGTGGCAAGCAGTGATGGGAAATATATTTTCATTCATGGCTTGAGATGTTGCTTGGGTGTTGGTGGACCTGGGCTTGAGGACTCAGGAAATTGCAGGCAACGAAGGATATTAAATTTCAATTTGGGAGCACTGATAAAACACAATGAATGAATGAATTTCTTTTGGCAAATTCAGGTAAGCCATCCTTAGACTTTGCACAGCAGTCTAATCATCTACACACATGGGATCCTAATGTGAGAATGTGTGTTTACTCTAAAGTTGACTGATACAGTGAATAAAGCTTGTTTGTTCAAACGCCCCAAATCTAAATGAGTGTGAGTGAGGATAATTTCCCTGCCTATTGATTCTGTGTCTTAGACAACATTGCTGCCTTGCATGAGTCCTAAGATAGTCTTTTTTCTCTTCCACTAACCCAATCCTTCTTCCACCCTCTCTCTCTCTCTCCCCAACCCCACTCTTGATAGCTTTCACTTTCTCTACCTTTTCTTTCATGGTCCTTCTACCCTCAACACCAACAGCAGCACCAATCACAAGCTCCTCTGGGTCTTATGTAATGTTACGTGTACGTCAGTGCAATGCATGGCAACTCAGGATAGTTTTATATTGTGTCTTGGTCCAAGCGTGTAAAGAGAGGGAGAATGTATCAGAGACGGAAACCCTCTTAAAGTCCACCAGCCCTAATGAATTATTAATGGACCATATTCTGAACAGAGGGACTGGAACAAGATTAATGTCTCCTGGCTGTAGTTTCATAATACTGGATCCAGTCTCAAGGCTGGCAAGGCTTCTTTGGGTTGTCAGAAGGACGCCATACATCACTGGACTGACAGGAAACCTCAGCCATGCTAATTTTGAGTTCCAGTTGAATACATTGTAGGATGTATTTGCTTACTACATGAAGCCAGTTCAAGTAAATCCAATATACTTTTTCTACAGAAAACTCACATTACAGTTAATAGTCAAATCTGAGGTAACAAACAAGATATACACATAGCCTCCGCATCTAACTGGTCTATATACATTGTAGAGGCCTAGCCCAGTAACTAGTCAAACAGAATAAACTATTATCACCATAGGGGGTTCCTTATTAGCTGAAAAGCTGAGGGCCTCAAAGACAAAAGATCACTTAGGAGCTGTCTGTCACTGGGAAAATACTCGCCCTCCCTTCCTCTCTTTCTCTCTCTCTCTTTCTTTTCTTTCTCCACCATAACTCTCTCAGAGGAGGTCATCACACATGGACCAGCAGGTCACCTAAGAGGAGGTAATGAAAGAGCTGATTGTCTGGGCAAGAGAGAGAGAGAGCATGACAGACACAGCAGGTTAGATGCACCATACTGTTGGTTCTGTGAGGATTGTCAAACTCTCCACACCTACAGTTAGAATGTTTGAATGAGAAACGTGAAAATGTACAAGAACAGCTCACTAATAATGAACAAATTATTACCACGGTCAAGATTTTGCAACTGCAAATATGCAGGGTATTGTCTAATACAGAGGATAGCCATCTGACATTCCGGGCAAAGCATTTTTTATATCTTGATCACGCAATTAATCCAGAAGTCAGTGAGACCGGTTCCTCTTTGTGGGTGCAATAAATTAATAATTGGGTGTAAAAAGGGCTATACAAATACATTTGATTTGATTTGTATGAAAATAAGTGAGTAACTATGCAAAGATTAAGACAACCTGACTTCATAAAAGTACACCAATATAGAGATTCAACAAACATGATTCATGGAGACACTCAACAACCCCCATGGATTGTTAAATCCAGAACTGCGTGCAAAGATTTAGCAGTGACTGTCAGTGCATCATTGTCTGGGGTCTAAACAACATTGTTGTGTAGTGATTGTGGTGTAGTGTCTTGTTCATGCATCTAAATGTTCTTTCTATTACAACTTGGGTTGTTGCCAGCATTGATCGATGACATAACATCTTGCATCGCTACAAACAAACCAGAACATTTAGGCGATGGAGAACCTTGCGATTTCTAGATGGTGTTCCCAATACAGTGTAGTGGTCTATAAATACATGAGGTTGATTGATTGATTGATGGTCTTCAAACTGGAATTGTGGTTTTGGAAATAAATTATGTTGTGTAAAAAATCTCTGATGAAAAGGAGGAGCCTCATTGCTGTCATGTGCCACTCTTCCTCCTGACACCTGAGGTGGCATGAAAAAGACCAGATCCTTGGAGCGTTGCCTATTAGACAGCTGCTTGACTCAAAAGTGGCAACATGGTGGCACCCCATATATTTTGTCATGTTTTGTAAAGCAATTTACTCATATGAATTTATAAAGAACTGTAGATATCGGATTTATTTAAAACAAAGTGGTATGCTGCTAACAAAGAAAGTGAGAAAAATCTTGAAATAAACCACTTTTTTGAAATCAACTTTAAGACTTTAAATGTTGCCTTTTCTCTGCTTGCTGTTCCTAGTGACCCTTCCCCTCAGGTGCCAGGTGAGATGAACCCTGGGTAAGAGCTCAATTAAAAGTGGAGCCGCTTAAAATGCTACACAGACGACTGTGGTCCCCCCTTTTCCAGAATAAAAAGTGTCAAAAGGGGCTGAAGCATTGAGGGGTGACAGTCAACTCAGACTGACAGCATGTCATCTCTCCTCTTTCAGCTTCACCAAACAATGGTCCCCCCCCCTCTCAGTCTGTGCATACTGCACAGTATGCACTCCACCAACATCTCTCTATCTCTCACACACACTCTCAGTCTCTATCTCTCTATCTTATTCTTTATTACCCTTACCCTGTCTCTCTATTTCTCTCTCTCTCACACACACACACTCACACATATACACATGGAAATTAGCAGTCGGGTGTGCAGAGCCTTAGCGATCTGTATGCTAGTCTTAATGAAAACCTCACATTAGCCTCATTAGGCTTAGTATCTGCACACAGAGCCTTTACACCTGACACCCTCATATCAGACCCTCACACCCACACCTAAGTACAGCAGTTTAAACTTAAAGTACTCAATGTCTCAAGGAAATACATCCTGGAAGAATTTACAGTGAAGAATTCATACACCAATAATGTCGAGAAAGGTCTTTTATTTGGGACTAATCAGAACCATTGTCCATTATTGACATTAGCAGCTTGGTTTCATACATTCACAGGAAGACATACAAAACAGTTAACCCAAATCTGACCAACAGCCATTTCAAATATGTGGGGAAATGGCACACTGGGTTGCAACAGTTCTGTCAAGTCAAGCCAAGCCAGGGCCATTTTTAATCAAATGAGGCGACTATGTGCCTAGGCTCTCTGCGCTTGGCTGGCTCTGGCTCTTTCAGTTGGAACACCAATTAAAGCCACTTGATTAGAATGCTGATGTGGAAATGTGGATGATTCACCTGTCCTTGGCTCCAGTGTAGTGTGTCTGCAGAGCTTGAGGACACGGGTTAACCTACTGAGCTTTGTGTAAACATAAACTCAGCTCATGTACCACATGTTCGCATATTGAACAGTGGGTGAGAAGCACAAAAACACATGTAAATAAGCATACACGTTCCTTTAGAAATCTAGAGCCAAACATGCTCTTCGTGGGTTCAAAGGAATTCTAGACAAACATGCTCTTCGTGGATGCAAATGCAATACTGTGTGAAGATTTTTATTATTTAATCTATTTACGTATTAATCCATTGCTCTTGACCTTCTGCAGTCAGCACAAGGAAAGGGTATTACATGTAGCTTCAGCTTTTTACTTGTAGCTTTAGTTATAATTGTCAATAATTACTAGTCATTTGATAATACTGTTTGACATCTACTTGCCATACAAGATTCCTCACAATTTCTGTTCACCTTCCAGTGTGGAGTTCATCATTAGGCCTCTTTAGGCCAAACATCTACAGTATTTTGTAACAGAAATTAAGGACTACTCTACTGTGTGAGATGAAGTTTAAGGTTTAGATTAATAAGGCAATCTGGATACAACATTTTCAGTTAACATTCAGCTGATCCTTCTTCTTCAGTCTGGGTTGGTTTCCCAGCAACAGGCCAACCACGTCCCCTGGGATGAAGATTTGGTTTAGGAAGCAGAGAACGGAAACACCAGCGGAGCGCTTTACCATTACCCTGAGAGAATCTGAAACAACATTGATAGTGTCACTGTAAATTTCCCCAAATTAAAACACATTATTATGGTCATATTTATGTCACACTGTTTTCAGTGTGAAAGGTCATGACACAGGCCATTTATGACGTTTTCTGACCTTACTTTAGGCTATCTTTTCTACACTTTGATAGATGGTCGTACTGTAAATGTGCCGTTGTAATAGGCCCTTTTCCAAATATCGACATCAAACTTAGCAAAAGGAGATGATAAATGACTTTGTAGGGGCCGCTTGGTGTGAACCTCTCCAACTCCCTACATGGTGTCCTTCAGATCATTGTGTTGTATGAAAACAGAACACAGAATGATCAATTCTCGGCTGAACTGTTTGGCAATGCTCAGCTCAGTGTGTCTGGGATACAAAGCTGACAGAAGACACACACACTTGCAAACGCACACAAAAACCTCACACACACACACACACACACTCACAAACACACACACCAACACATCCTGACACAGACAGGGGGCATAATGAGTGAAAGTCAGCACAGGTAGAATTACACCGCCTTGTTTTCAACCAGAGCTCATCGAACCTTATCTTATCCTGGATACACTGGGATGTAAAAGCCTGTGCTGCTTTAGCCATGTAAACATTTTAATCAATTAATGTTTATTCAATGCATTAATGTGCAAATTAGGAACCAGCGGTAATATTTGATTAAGAGTTGACCTACAATCTATACAGCCCCAAATAAGCAGACATCTTTATTGATTGGGCTGTCATTGTTGTAAGCCCAACACAGTATTGATTCCAGATCAATTATTTTCGTGCTGTCTCGATGTCCTGCCAAGTCAATCTGTCAATGTTCAGCCTCTCACACCCAACCCCAGGAGAAGGAGTTTGTGGAAATATCTGGAACACCGAAGACACTGTTGTTAGTGTTTTGTTTACCAGCATGTTTATTTTTATTACCGTTGCAAAAGAAAATCCTTTGGTGGCACCTTCTTGCTGGTGATGCTCCTCAAAATGTACAAGGCATTAACATTCAAGAAGGAATCATTGTTTTTTCTCTGAAAGGGAAAGAAAAACATTGTCAGGAAGCAATTGTCTGCAAATGAATAGCAGGGTCAGACACCAGAATAAAATATTAATGAGAAAAGTGTAATGGACCAGAATACAGGAAGACACTGAGGTACTATAGGTATCCATATTTGCAGGTCTTACTACTTAAAAAACCAAACTAGCCAAAGAAAATCTACTGTAAATTGTCTTTTCTTGACTAGACAACTACACAAAGTCAATGTAATGAATTAAATAATGGTTAAAACTATTACTTTATTGTTCAGAGAATGAAAATTTAGCATGTTAGAAGGGCCTTTGGCACAATTGCCTCGGAATATTCATCTAAAGGTTACATTTCAAAAACCATGTTGGCAAGGACAGGATCTTTCTGAAATGTCATGTTAGATGCACCTCAAATTGTATTAAGAAGGACTGTGTCACGACATGTCACTCATCATAACACAAGCATGTAATAGCACCAGAGTGACCTTTCAGAAGCTTTCATCTTCATCAGCAGTTTGCGGAGGTGTTGCATTCAGCAGAGCTTACTCAACCACAACAGAACAACAGAACAACAGAACAACAGAAAACACCCCATCTGACAAAATATCTTAACTGTTTCAGGAGAGTCATAACTTTAACATAATGTTACCAATACCATAACATTGTCGCTGAAACCAAACTTTGAAGAGATTAAACCATGAGTGAAGCCCGGAAGAGGAGGAGAGAAGATGCTGGAACAGCAGCAATAGAGAAAGATCATGGTCCTCAGAGGGAGTTGTGGTTCCTGCACTAGCAGTGCAGGTCATGAGTACTCTGGTCAGAACTCTCCAGTGTGACCCCTGGCAGGCTGTATTAGAACAGCAGTCTCTGTGGCATACATGCTTGCAGCCCCTTTGGCAGCAACCCAGCAACATCAATTACAGCAGGAGCCCCACTCTATAGCCAACACGCTGTATCACCATCACCGCAGGGGTAATTGGTCCACTATATACTTCCAATTCTGGGCAAGTCTCAGACTATTTTTCCAATCAGTCAACATTGCTCCATGTTAAGCTTGCTATTATTGCCCCTAGCTTCCCTGCAGGGTCCTCAGAGATTGAGCAAAGCATGGGGGGCCTTGACTCTCTGCCCCACACACACAAAGTACTCTAACCGTTGCTGAGGGATGTAGCAACTCTCATAATGTATTGCTACTTTGGGGTCTGGAGCAGTTTATGGGTGGGTAAGTTTGGTTAACATACATACTGACCAGACATTATTAATATTACTATTGTTGCCATGCCCAGGGCAGCTTGAGAAAGGACATGATGAGAAACACTAATTAGCCCCATTATATATGTGATAGTGGGGAGGCATAGCTCAGCAGTAGAACATTAGGCTGAAGAAATTATCACAGGTTCAATTTCCCACCATTATACGTGGCTTTGGATAGAAAAGAGAGAGTTAAATGATTACATTATGTTACGCTGAGGTTCAGATAATGGCGATGCATCATGTCACAGTCCTACCTGCTGTGTTTCTTGACCTATATTAGTAATGATGTGTCCGAAACTAGCATGCATACCATACAGCACATCTAGCAAACACACACAAACACTGGTGCACTCACACTCAGTAAAGCAACACATGAAAGGTCACCAAAGCTGCTTTGAGATTCCAGACCTACAGGACTGTAATGTACAGTCTGTGCTACACACACATAAACATACACACACACACACACGAACAACACACTGTTGGTCGAGGCACTGGGGCCAATTAGGATGCCAAGCCCAAAGCATCATGTGATGCAGCCAGCTGTCTGTGGGCTGCCCTGATGTGGCAACCTCCCTGATGAGTGGAAGGCCTCTCTTTTCATGGGCCTGTTCCAGATCTGTCTCTCACTCCCCACCATTTTCCCACCCCACCATATTGCCTTCCTTCCTGCCTGCCTGCCTGCCTGCCTGCCTGCCTGCCTGCCTGCCTGCCTGTCTGTCTGCCTGTCTGTCTGTCTGTCTGTCTGTCTGTCTGTCTGTCTGTCTGTCTGTCTGCCTGTCTGTCTGTATGCCTGTCTATCTGTATGCCTGCATGGAAAGCCCTAAGACCAACATCCCTTGGGAAATGAGGAGGTTTGGAAGAGATTAAACAAGACAACTACCTGGATGAGGAAGTTGACTGATGGGGGAGTGCTTAGTTTTAGCCTTTAGAAACAATGAATAGTTGTTCCTTCTGTCATGAAATAGGCTTTCAATTTCAGTTTTTGTAAACATTTTTTATATGGATTACGTTGTTGGTCACACTTGTTCAAGCTGAGACTAAATACATTATGGAAATGTACAGTTCAGCCATTTTGTAAACGTACATGTCTCTGATGGAAGGCAGTCTCACATCACGTCCTTGACCTTGTCCATCTGCTGGGAGCAGGACCGATTCACAGCTCTCGGTGGAGAGACAGGAGTTATGGTGTGGTTGGAGAGAGCAGATTTATCATTTCTTCAAACAAGCTGAGAAACCATGACCGATCAGGGAGTCAGCAGGAAGTGATTGCTTTCACATATGTGCAGAATGACTTAATCCATCAACATTCAATAATCCAGTGGTCATCCAAAATCTGAAATGTAATCGATTATACATTTGCAGTCCTCTTTGTTTTGTGATAATTATTACTTATTTGTGAAGAATTATTTTGATTGGAAAATGAGACAATGCTGTCTGTTTGAGTAGACGTCTTTTCTAACCCAGGTACTGTACTGTACAGCCATGCATCCAAAACAAGCATGCTCAGGGACTGATTACTCCCTCTGGAGGCCCGAGAATGGAGACCTGACGCAGGAGATGATAAGTGAATAAAAGAGAGATTGGATTGGATGCTGCTGTCACTGCTAGACACAAAGCAAGTCTGATGATGGTCCCCCCCCAGGCCCCCAGGGCTGAGACTGGTGGGACGAGCCAGCTTGTTTGGAAGACTGTGCTCCGCCTATAGCCTACCGCTCTCCGAGCAAATAGTTTTCCGCCATGCACAGTAACGCAGACAAGTATGAAATGCACACATACTCACACACGCATATACACATGCACGAGCGGTTGTGTACAAGTGCACACAATCAGAACAAAGAGGAAATACGAGTGCTTTCCGTTTTAATTAGTCCCCACTGCTGCGTTTGGAACTAGAGCAGGGGTCAACAGTAATTGGGTTGTTTCATATTGAGACATTCAGAGCAGAACAGGGAGGTACAGGTCACAGTGAAGTGCTTCCAGAATTCACCCCTTCTTACCCTCCTTTTTCCCTCCTCTCCTGCTCCCCTTTTGCCTCCTCTTGTTTTGCCATCTCTCCATCACGTCTCGTCCCCTTTTCTCCTGGCATTACCACGGTTACTGGAAAGACTTACAGTTTCTGGCAAGCCAAGAATTGGATGGTGGCCACGGCACCACCCTTGGATTGCGGCGGGTCCAACTGCGGGTTTTACCAAGACCAAATGGAGGAATCTGGAGAGGATTACCATGCCATGAAAGAGCTGCCTTCTGGGAAGAGGCCTTATACAATACAGAGGAGAGGAGGAATCCAACGAAAAGAAAAATCTAACTCTTCGGAACACACATGGGATTTTACCTCCACCAGAGCCAGAGGGAGGGCAGAATTATACACAAGAATCACGAAAACCGGTTACATATTTTATAGTGAAGCGGGTGAAAAATATATGAAAATATTTTAATACGAAACAGTCCCTCTTTAAAACAGTGTTGAGGTAGGACTGGTATTCCAATAAGCCCTTACTCTAAAATCTGATTTGCTTTCTCTGTACAGTAACAAGATCACAACAGGCTGTCATAGGAGTCTACTTTGATACATTCATGTCTTTTAACAGTGTCCCATAATCACAGAGCTTCGCCTGTCTTTTCCCTTGTCTCAACATTGCGTTCTGGAATCATGCGGTAACACACAGAAACCTTTCTTTAACTCAACAACATGCTTCTAATCCATGGCAAAACTCAACAGAGACAAATGCTTTGTAGAAACTGCCTTAACTGACAAATTGAAAATAATCAGCATTTTCAGATACATTCTCCACTCCAGGGTGACTTCGCTTAAACACTGATAATCAGCCATAAACGGAAGTCCCATATGAGTTCCCATGGAAACAGAAGTGGCACGTGATTGTCATCAGTGGTCTTTCAAGTGGAATTGAGTTATGCGAGAAACCAACCAGCTGGTGACGGATCTTTTATGTGTGACTTCGTCCAATGAAGTTGTTGAGAACTGCAAGTTATTGTATTTATCCCCAACTCCCACTCTTCCCAGTCTCATCTAAATGCCAGAGCACATTATAGTTTGAGAATCGTTCCTTTTTTTTTGTTTCAAAGCAGTCAGGCCACTTCTTCGTGTAACTACAATTACATCTTATCACACACAATATTAGTTTAACCTGAAATGGCAAGTGTAGTTCCAAGAGGACTGGGAGACTGACACTCTGACCCTGGAAGACAAAACAATTCACAAACGTTTCTTTCAGCTGTGGGAATAATTAATATCACCTAAAAAGCCCATGAGATTGCATGTTGTCCTGTAATGAGGGTTTGCAGGAATTACCCTGCACAGAATGACAGCAGGGTTCATTTGATTGGGCAGCTCCTGCGTGGGAAGCTGGGTGTTGAGACTGAGATACTGTTCCATGAAACAGTGAATGAACAGAACTCCTTTGTACACTTTGGTTAGGTCATCCATTTTAGTTAAAACCATGGGTCACCTTGTTAAGATTTCCCTTTGACAGATGTTGATACATAACAATGTTCCTGAGTCCACTCACAGTAATGACCAGCTGGGTGGGACTGAAGTTGTCCGAATGGAGTCCCATCGAACAGCAGCTACAGTAGATGAAAGGATCAGTGAGCCATGAAGTGAGCCAGGAGCTGCCTTTGCTCCTTTAAACACTGTGGGTGTGAAGAAGCCACCAGCACTTTCTCTGTACTTGTGAAAAAGGCAAAGACTGTAGGCAAACACATCACATTATTCAAGACTGGGCCTCAAATGATATTTCTGTATTGAAGCCAAGACAACCATTTTTTTTAACAGCTCTGTCAACACAGATATGATCAAATAAATCTTTATTTTAAATTGTATTGATATATTTGTAGGTACTTTATAAAGATCCAACTGTCATATGATACTCATGCCCATGTCAGATGTCCAGTATGTCCCCATTGTATGTATGCAGGCTGTCTGTTTATGTGGAAGAGTTTGCTTACAGTTCCGTTTGTTGTGTTTTAACAGTGATTACCTGTCAAGTGAAGACAGACTGTAAAACCTTCAGAAACTGTCTTTGCTTTCATGGTGGGAAGAAAGGTGATCAATACAGCTCACAAACATACCCCATTTTCCTATTCCTGTTCCACAGAACAGAAAAGAGAGAGAAAGAAAAGAAAAAGGTGGGGTTAAAGAGAACTGAGAAAGAACTAAAGTTGAGGGGAGAGAGAGGAAGAGAGTCAACAGTCAGTTGAACTTTAGTTAAGTCAAGATCAAGATCCTGCCTCATCACTTGAAGAGCTTGTGTCAGATGTCTAATGTTCAGGCTGTTGTGGACAAAGAGGTGACATATGGCTGTGTCATGTGACTGGTGTCACGGTGGTGCTGTAGTGTGTGAAGATTGTGCCCTCAGTGGAGTGACAGACCATCCAGGTGGCAGGGCAAGGGTGCTAAGCCAGGGTCTGATCCTTGCTAAAAGCCTCATCACTTACCCGATGACTCATGTGTCTTTCCTGCCTCCGTTTGTAGATAGTTACACGGATGTCTTTCAGCTTCTCCGAAGACACTCTCATCAGCAGATGGCAGGCCGCTCACTGTAGCAGTGAAGTCACTGCAAAGCTTTGCTGTGTGAAAGTCAGGCCCATAGACACAATATGTGGGCTGGTGAAGATGATATCCTCTACTGTGGTCTGTCATAACTATCATTTAGGGACAGTGACTTGTTGGGCGCCAGTTGTAGACGTCCAAGGCTTTTCCTCTAAAGTCATACTTCCAAAATCAAATGCACATTCCATGATGTGGAAATATTCACCAATTGGTCATAGAATAGGTAGGATGTGTTCACCATAGCTAATATAAAGGGTATCTCCTACAGGCTTTGTCTTCATTAACCCAAGGATCAATATGTCATTGGTTCAATTACTGCAGACATGCATAACATTGAGCTGCCATTCAATTAGTTCTGAGTCACTTCTTTGTGCACATAAACCTCTTGATAAGCAAATCACAGCCAGTTCACCAGTCTTTATCATCTGCAAGCCCATCATTACAGGATTTTTACCCTTAAAGACAATTTAAATAATGGTGTTTATGGGGTAAATAAAGCTTATGGTGATTGTGTTGAGGCATATGACCTAGGGCAGGGAGGATGAGAAAGAGGCCTGGGTGTGGCTGGCAGCCTGGGAGGTTTCTAGGTTTGTTGGGCACTTCAGGCCATGAGGGAGCAGGAAGCTACCTTTAATGAGATTCGTCCAAGCTTCTTATGTGTCTTACATGACTCCAAAGTGGCACTCTGTTGTCCTAGTTTCTAGTGCTGGTGCCTCACAAGAGTCTTGGAAAGCAACACTTTAACTGTAGCAAAATGGAGAGTACGATTCATGAGGGACTTTAGAAGTTATCTAACCACATAATGTTATATCTTACCATACACTACATTGACATTATATTACATTTATTCATTTAGCAGGCGCTTTTATCCAAAGCGACTTCCAAGAGAGAGCTTTACAAAACTGCATAGGTCAATGATCATAAACAATTAGATAGCCCCAAAAACATTGCGGGTAGCCAAAACATGAGGCATACATTGTGATAAGCAAATAAGTGCCAATAGGAAGAAACATCAGAGCATGTCAGATTGCAAATTAAACAACATGAACCTCAAAAGTGCAAGAGTGTATCTGTAGGAAAGTAAGCAACAATAATATAATTCAAAGCCAGGACCAGTAGTTAAATCAGTTACAACTAACCAACAAATCCCTCTATAAGTGTCATTGTGTTCCTTGAGGAAATAAACTAACATCAGATCCAACATATCTTTCTTCAGTACCATTGTACTCCCGGAACACTAGAGAATGTTGAGAGACATAGGAACTATGTTTTGTAGGTAGTCTGCTTTCATGAGATGGATTGTTTTAGTAAAAGCAGACAAAAAGTGCCAATAGATAATATACAAAGAATTGACTTGGTAGAAGCTTCACCTTTGAGACAATGTATTTAAATTAGTAATACAAATATTAATGGCCTGAGTGCTTTCCAGACAACACCCACACGCTGTGCGTTTGACGAGTGCTCGGAGTCTCCAGTTCTTTGAAAAGATTCAGGTCAAACGAGTCAGAGAGGGTAAGTGTGTGTACGTGTTCACATGCCAGTTTTTGTTATTTGTGTGTGTGCGTCCTGAGAACTCGTCCTAAGTCGGGTGCTCTCTGGTCAGACAGACACAAATAACAGATCAAGGTCTAATCCTTTTAAGGAGGGAACTCAGCAGCCCCCGTACAGTGTTTAACCCCTGTCCATATTTACTGTGGCCCTCCAAGTATATGTACCCATTTACTTTACTGGAGAGACATGTCACTCAATGGCAAGCTTTCTACTCTTGTTTGAGATTTGTATCCTTTTGTGTAGTTACCTTGTTCCATAATCCATTGAATTCAACCTTCAGTAAAACTGGCAACCGGAGATAAAGCTGTAGTTGCTAGCAAAGCTGATCAAGGATTGTGCAAATATACATTTGTCACCATCCCTCCAACGCAATGTTATGGTCATGATCTTTGGAGAGGCATAATCACTGCTGTAGAAATATACTAGCGTGGGGTGGGCATGCTTGTTATATTAATTATTTAATATGAATTGTACATATTCAAGGTTATGCAACAACAATTTTGTCTGTATCAATGTTTGATCATCCAACTGTCGTCTCAAGGCTATTGAGAGACCAAGTGGATTGTCTATGTCAGCAGCACTGCACAAAGAAAACAGAGAAAAAGCAGCCCAAGTTATGTTTAAATGCTCCAGGGTTTGATCAAGTTTGGTTGTGACACTGTGATTTTTCAGTATGGTGATGTGTGAATCATAAATACAGATGTCTTCGTCTTCTAACTGACATTTGTCTTTGTTTTTCAGTGGATGTCCAGAGTCACCTGTCAGGCCTTAAGCCACTCACTCAGCTTGCTCCACAGATAACGTCAGGTAAGATGTGTATTTCTCTATCTGTGTGTTCATGCAGTGTGTGTGTGTGTGTGTGTGTGTGTGTGTGTGTGTGTGTGTGTGTGTGTGTGTGTGTGTGTGTGTATCTCCACATTTGTCTGTCTGCATGTGTGTGGCCAGCTGCATCTCAGACAGTAAGCTATGTTGAAAAGGTAATCTGTGTTTTTGTGCCATTCATGCCACAAAGACTGGACTGATAACCTGATTCTTACAACCTTATGCTGAGAGGATGGTGAAGACAAATGTCTTGCTGTAAGGCTTTGGCAGGCAGAGCCCATATATTACAGAAGAGTCACCTTGCTCCAGTCTCATCTCAAAATAAGGTTGAATACTGTACCTCCTTACTGTGGGTAAGATCATAAACTGTCATATTTCAACCTGCTGGGCCATCTTTAGGTTAACAAGCCTAAACAGAATAAACTGAGAGATTGTGGAACTGTGTGCTGTTGAAGAGTGCTCTCCAAGCAAACAATATCTATTCTGTACTCAAGATAAATACCTTTCTTGGTCCCACATTGGATATTGTATTGGTTGTGCCATCAGTCTCTCCTTCCATGAATCAAAGTCCCTTTGTACAGTAAGTGCAAGGGTTTTTCAATAACTGTCTTGTCCTAATGTGGAACCACAGTGATACATTATATCCTAACACAGAATCAGAATACGGTTATACAAACACAGAATTTACTGTGGCAGGAAGGTGCAAACAATAAACATATACGGATCTTAAATTAAGTAAAAGTATAAACGTTTAACTATTCCTAAGAACTAAACAATCAAAGAATAAAACAATTTAAATATAATGTATATACAAATAAGAATGCAGCATGAGTGGTCAACATAGTGCAATCAGATACTAGAATAAAGGTGGCTTATGCGTACTGTAATAATTGCCATTAGATGGACTTATAATAGTTAAATAAATAAATGAATGTCAGTGGGAGTCCTTGGCCTTGTTGAAGAGGCCAGTAACAGATGGAAAGAAACTGTTCTTCTGCCGGAGGGGAGTAGCTGGAACAGGGAGTGACCAGGGTGGGAGGAGTCGGCCACAATCTTCCTCGCTCACCTCAGGGTCCTCGAGGTGTGCAGATCCTCGAGGGTAGGCAGATTGCAGCTGATCACCTTCTCATCAGTGCAGATGACATGCTGCAGTCTGCTCTTGTCCTTGGCAGTGGCAGCAGCGTACCAGACGGTGATGGAAGAGGTGAGGATGAACTCAATGATGGCTGTGTAGAAGTGCACCATCATTGTCTTTGGCAGGTTGAATTTCTTCAGCTGCCGTAGGAAGTACATCCTCTGTTGTGCTTTTTTTGTGAGGGAGTTGATGTTCAGTTCCCACTTGAGGTCCTGGGAGAGGATGGTGCCCAGGAAGCGAGGACTCCAAAGTGTTGACTGGGGAGTCCCACAGGGTGATGGGGGTGAGTGGGGCTGTATTCTTCCTGAAGTCCACAACCATCTCCGACATTCAACCATCTACAGACGTTGAGTCTGAGGGTGAAACACTGCACTGTGGTGTACAATTGACAAATCCTAAACATGAATCATATAGTGAAGGAGGTACGGGTAATTAATGCAGGTTTCTTAGCTACAAGCAACACTTGGAAACCTCAAACAATATTCTGCTGGTGTGTCACTTCATTTATAATGCTTTAACAACAGGAGGGAAGTCAAATTAACATATGGACCATTCGGGTCATGTTATAGGATCAGCCACAGGTATGCATAAACATACCAACCTTTGCTTCCAATGAAATCCATAAGCATATGCAATCCTCCCACGATGTTCAGTTTGCAAAAAAGTCAATTTATGTGTGTGCGTATTGTGTGTGTGCAAGCATGTGCATGGGGGAAGGGGGTCTGGAGGAACCCTGTATTCAGTGCCAGAAAATTATTTCACCTCAGATCGATACCCTCCCACAGGAGACCCCTCTACTTCACTCTCCACGAGATTCTGTTACACGTTCCTCCTCTAGGAAACAAGACCCTCCTTCAAGCAGAGCTTCTTTTGGTTTCCTTATCATGGGGCCACTATTCCGTTCCTTTTGTCTCACACACATAACCTGTCAGAAAGACCCATTTGTAACAATAGGGGCCAATGTATTTGGCATGAAAAGGGACTGTTTGAGCTTTGAAGAAAGGGAAGGCGAAATGTTGTTCTTTCTCTCCAACCAGGCATTCACACTCCGTCTTGGCAACCATGTTGTGTGCAACAATTGTGTGCTTGCTGTGTTGTTTCAGCTTCTTGGAGCATCACAAGACACAAGGAACACAACACAATTACTGTATAGAAATCAGTAGTCAATACATTTACATTTACATTTATTCATTTAGCAGACGCTTTTATCCAAAGCGACTTCCAAGCGAGAGCTTCACAAAGTGCATAGGTCACTGATAATAACAACAAGATAGCCCCACAGCATTGCGGGTAGTCAAAAACAAGAAGTACATATTGTGAACAACCAAAAAATAGTGCTAAAGGGAAGAAACCATAAGAGCATGTAGTTAAACAAGTTAAAAATTACACAACATTAATCTCTAAGTGCAGGTGTACCTGTAGGAAAGCAATAAAAATAGGATTAACTAAAAAAAGAATACAACAGTTTAAATCAGCTACCACTAACCAACAAGAGTAACAGTCTAAGCAAGAGTCATTGTGAACCTTGAGGAAACTAGCGTTGGGTTCAGCAAACCATTCCTAAGTACCATTGTACTCCCGGAACAAGTGTGTCTTGAGCCTTCTCTTGAAGGTGGAGAGACAGTCCGTGTCTCTGATGGAGGTGGGGAGTTGATTCCACCACTGGGGTGCCAGGCAGGAGAAGAGCTTGTGCTGGGACCGGGCGGTCTTGAGAGGTGGGACCACCAGGCGGTTGTCTGAAGAAGACCGTAGGTGGCGGGTGGGGGTGTAAATCTGCAGGAGAGACTTGATGTAGTCAGGCGCAGTCCCGTTCACTGCTCGGAAGGTCAGTACCAGGGTCTTGAATCTGATGCGGGCCGTTATGGGTAGCCAGTGGAGGGAGATGAGGAGCGGGGTAACGTGGGAGCGTCTGGGTAGATTGTAGACCAGACGGGCCACTGCGTTCTGAATCCTCTGAAGAGGGCGGGTAGACTGTGAAAGTTGGGTGAGAGATATAGGCAATAAGAAAAGGCTATAAGGCTGACAATTGGAAATGCAGTGTGAGATACAAACAGTAATCTGGGTTGAAGAAAAAACGTAGACATAAAATGAAGGGGATTGATCCAGACAAAGGAGGCATAAAGGATGGAATATATTCATATCAGTGGAAAGATAAATGACAAAAAAGCATGGTGCAAGAGAACTACAGACTGTAGAACCAATGAAATAGTCAATGAGTGAGAGAGAGAGAGAGAAAACAAGAGACAGAGAGAAAGATAGAGAGAGAGTCAACAAGTGAGAGCTGTAGAAAAATAGAAAGAGAGGACGAAAGATAAAGGCAGAGAAAGTGATAAGGGAGAGCAAGAGAGAGGGGGGGGGGGAGCATTCCCTGAGGCACGGCCTATGAGGCTGCCAGAGGGCAGACAGGATAGATTTGACCCGGGATGTGGCAGAAGAAGGGAGGAAGGCACAGACCAGGACAAGCACAGAGAGAGACTGAGGGGACATTAACAAAGCGTGAAATTAAAGCTGCCGTGCTGCAGTGGCCCTGGGCCTGGCTGGGTCCCACCGATCCCTCTGGGCCTACCCAGGGTGACGAGGCTGGGATGGGGGTGAGGGGCATGGAGGAGTCCTTTCTCCATGATGTATGGAGAAAGGACAGGGAGGAAGCAGATTATAGAGGGGCAGAAATCACAACCCCATAACACACAGCTCTATCTGTAAGAGAAGCTGGAAGACAGGTGGAAAGTAATCAACAGTTCCGCTATGGGGTGTCTCCTGTGTGTGTGTGTGTGTGTGTGTGTGTGTGTGTGTGTGTGTGTGTGTGTGAGTGTGTGTGTGTGTGTGTACAGGTGTATGTACAGGTGTGTATACAGGTGTGTGTACAGGTGTGTGTACAGGTGTGTACAGGTGTGATTCATCCACTAAGATTGTGTTTGTTCACTTGTATACATCCATGTTTCTCTTTATCAATCTCAAATATTCTTTTGATACAGCTACAGTGCAGTGCAACGTAAGGCAAATGTGAATGTAATAAAGTTATGAAGAAATCTGGAACCTCAAAGCCTCCTGGTATATTTGTAGATAAATAACCAGGTTCATAGCACTTTGTTCACATTCCATTGCTAGCTCTTAAAGATAGTGTTAAAATCGATTTTATTTGTTCTTCCCATGACAAGTAGACATCAAGTAGTGTGACTCACTTTCCTTTCACATCACATGGTACCATTCAGTGTATCAAAACAGGAAAAGGGAGAGATAGAGAGAGAGAGAGAGAGAGAGAGAGAGAGAGAGAGAGAAAGAGAGAGAGAGAGAGAGAGAGAGAGAGAGAGAGAGAGAGAGAGAGAGAGAGAGAGAGAGAGAGAGAGAGAGAGAGAGAGAAAAAGTTGATGTGTGAGTATGTTAAATATCCAACGTTTTGCTGTAGATGTGCCGCATGCTTTGAATTTAGATGTAATAGAATTTGAGGCAATTTTGTTGGTTTTTGTCAGCCAAGGAAATTAGGATACCAACACACGTGTCAGCATCACGTTTCCTCAGATTTCCCTTTATTTCCTCCACTGACTCTTGTGAATTCCAAACATGCTCTCCATCCCCTCCATGTAGCTCAGACCAGGGACTAAGATTGGAGGATAAACTTCAATTTTGTCCACGTACCTGTCACAGTCGAGGGACATTGAGCATTGTGGCAGTAATGGAGGCTGGCTAATGACCCTGGCGTGAGGTCTGGCGACAGCACATCATCGTCCAGCTCTGAGCGGCTGTCAGGAGCTGTTTACCAGCACCCGCTCCTTCCCTAATGGAACATCTGAGTCAATAAAAACAATCATCACCCTCATTCCCACTGAAAGCAAGGAAATCATTTTAGCTGGTCAAGGAAAACATGCCCTGCCAGGGTGCTCCAGTCTGTCCGTCCAGTGAGTTGGCGTGATGTGCACTTGGGAAGGATGTCATTTCAAATTGAGGTTTGTCACGTAGATTAACAATAAGTATTGTCTTTTGTACACTGCACAATCTACAAAACTATAATGTATTCACATTGCAATCAGCTTCACTTTGAGACAATGATCCTGCTGTTTGATCTTGGGACAATGTAGGAGACAGAAATCTATGTGTCTGTCTGTGCTGGATAGAGCACAGACATAATGTACACTGTAGTGGAAATGTTGGTCATATGCATAGATGTATGTGTATGAAATCTATAATCTTCTATGTTCATTGGTAAGAGACAGGAAGGCAAGATAATTAAGTTGAGTTCAAAGGAATGTGAGGTGCTGATGGCTCTGTGGGCAGCTTGCCCTGGGGGATGGGTGAAGCATCTTATATGGCCTTCTGTCCTCTGGTTACTGTAAGGGGTCAATGAGATAGTTGCTCTGAACTTTGGCTAGAAGGACTGTGTCCTGTTTCATTGTTTGTGTTAATTAAAGTATTGTTTGAAGATGGTCACACAAAGGACAGTTGACCATTTGACTGGTCAACCCCTGTGGCTTTATTATCTACTGCTCTGGAGAGAGCTGTGACATCAAAGAACTTTGGGACACTGGACACTTGGTATTGTGTTAAGCTGTCACTAAGTTGAGTTAGCCAATCACAGAGTTTGCTACATTGATGGATTGACCTTATAGAATGCCATTTGATCTTAAGTTTATATAAGGCAGTGCATGTGTGCTGGCTGATCATCACTCCTGCGAACGACCTGTGTGGATGGCACACCTCCTTCGCTGTGATTGATCAGCAAAGCTTTGTTTATGTAATTGTATAGTCTAATAAATTGTATTAAAACCATATCCCTTGACTATTCAGATCTACACAGTGCCACTCGAATTCTTCCTTTACACTTGGTGCCGGAACTCGGAATCCTCGTCTGCTCAGCGTTTAACAGACTTCTCCCTCTGATGGCGATTTGATCAATCCGGCTGGAACAGCTGCCTTAACCTCCAAAATTTTTCGGAGACAGCGGGGCCGATTCTAGGGGAGTTCTACTGGTTGCGCTGTTGCATGACGCGGGATCTTAAAGAAACAGGTGAGATATTATTTTTGGTCACTGTGTGATATTGAATTGTCTAAATATGGTTTAGGCTATTGCCAATAATTCGGTTAGGTTAATTGGGAGGGCAGAGGCCGGAGGAAAACTTTGTCCTGTACTGTTGAAGTCCGTACAAATTAGGAAACGTTTGGAACGTTTGTCCTGTTACGTTAAAGTCGTACGAAAGCATGCAGGGTTGCGTTGACGAACGCACAAAGGGTCATAAGTCACATGTGATATCGTGTTATGTGTCTTAAAGTCCCTGGGTCAGGAATTGTATTGAGTTCTGAGTCCCTAGAAGAGGTTTAAGTCCTTTTCCGGTATTGGGTTAGAGTCCCTGGGTTAGAGTCCCTGAAGAAAGAGTAACCAGCTGAGTGTTTAAAAAAAAAAGAAAGAAAAAGGTTAGGAAGTGTCCTATGAAATTTCAAAGTGAGTTTGTAAACGCGCGTGTTCATTTTTGTTTTACTTGCAAGTTATGTTTTTTGAGGTTAAAAGAAGTATGGGTAGTAATTAATGGTGTCAACGTAAAAGCTATATCTACAAATTACAAAAATCAAAATTTTAAATTATTTTTATTTTGGTTTGAACGTTTGTAATTTACGATTGTAGGCTATTCGGTAAGGGTATATGTTCATTGACAAGTTGTGAAATCGGAATTTGAGAGTAAAAAAAAAAAAAAAGAAAGGAACTGGGTAATTGTGTCTTTATGTTCCTTCGTTGGTTATTGTTGGTTCAATGTGTTCAAATACGGATTGTAATTCGAAAATGAATAGGGCTAAAGATGGTCCGGAGGCAGAATTAACCTGCCCAAACATCGATTACATGAAGCAAAAGTATGGTAACGATAGTTTATTGCAAATGCAAATATGGATTGATATATGTGGATTTCGGAGTGTGGGTTCATTTTGTTGTGAAATTATGAAAAGCTTGTGCAGAGAGAAATTGTTACACGATTTGGAAAATAATAGATGTAGCTTGGTTGGATGGCTTTTCAGAATTGGATGGAGGTAGGTAGAGTCAAAGAGAAATAGATATTAGAACAGATAGTGTGGGGAAATTTTCATCTATTTCCACACAGATTCACGATTCAAATTGTATGGCTGTTCCGCAGACAAACTTTGCGTATTCATCCGTAGACCGTAGTGGTTAGCGGGTGGATGCGCAGGCGCATGAGGTCTTGCTGGCTAAGCGAGAAGAAACTACGAACGTGAGGTCAGACGTTTGTCTTATGACTGAAATGTTTTCTGACAGACGGTTGTCTAAGATAAGTCAAGAAAGCAGGATCCTGGAATTTGTTTATAGATTTGCTTTGGATTCCCGCAAAGATTGCGGCTTGTGCTTTGACTTGCACTATTGCACTATTGCCTATTATTCAAAAGAAGGAGAAGTTAAAGTCCCCTCCGGTACAAAAGGGTTTGAGTCCCTGAACGAGTTTAAGAATGTTATAGGCTTGGGTGGCATTGTTTCTGTCTCGAGGGACAGCACTGAGTTACGATTGATCAAAGTGAATGCAGAACATGTTTAAATGTGGTTGAAAAACATGTAGGAAAGTCGAAGACACAAAGTTAGGCCAACACGATTGGATAGGAATGGTCAATCTATGTTGAGCACAAAATGTGTGGTTTGATTGGGTGTATTGAGCATTATGGACGTGAATGTACGGAGATGTGTCATCACTGTTGAAAGTTTTCTGGAAATTGGGGGCAAACTTGCAAATTCGTGACCGGAAGTTGAGGTCCGAACTGGTGACGTACTATGATTGACACACGTACACAGATGAAACACTTGGGAGAGACTTTGTTATATTCTCTTCAGATTCTTATGGATGTTTATCGGTTATGACATCGTTGGTAGAGGAGTGACGATTGACTTGTTATATTGTTTTACAACAGTGTGTTAACCGATATTTGATGTTAGATTTTACATCTGTCTGATTTGTTTTGAGGATGGAGACATCTGTTTTTGAAAATGCTAATGTTAATTCTTTGGCTGAATTCTCCATTTGAAAAGAGGCGCATGCGCTTGAGTCTAGCGGCTCATTCTGCGTGCAGTGGCCCACAATATCATGAGTGATAAAAAAAAAAAAAAAGAGAAAACAAAAAATACACTCATCTGAAAGAGAATTTGACGTTGAAAATAGAAATGTATTGGTTTGAAACACATGTGTGTTTCTGTTTCTTTGTCAAAGTTAAGAAAATATTGTGAGTTGGCATACTTTTGATTTGGAAATCATGTACAGACCGAGTTTATCTTATGAGCTTGATTCGATATTGGATTAGTAGGCTATGGCGCTGCTAAATTTCGGTTCTTGGGTCAGATAATTGGTAAAGGCCAGTTTTGGCAACGAAAGCGATATTCATTTGAAGAATTACAATCCAAGGTTATTGAAACGTTTATAGAGTTTTTATGTGTTCAAACGGAAATTTCAGTTTATGTTGTTAAAGGAATATTTTTTGTTTAGGCCTACGTATTGAATTTATCTGGAAATGTTGCTTCGGTTTTGTGTTATGTGAATGAGGTTACTGTAATATCTACATTTGATTTTAACATGTGCGTACTAGATATCCATTGACATGGAAGCAATTGATGGTTTTTATTTTCATTTGTGTGGGAAGTTCACAGATGTGATGGTTGTTTAAAGAAATATGTAAAGGGTTATGAAGACGTGATTAGAAAGGTTGATATGATTTTAGTTCCGTTTTAGGCCAGCCTGTTGAACGAAGTCTGTTACAAATTGTTAGGATAGCTTTGGGATCTGAGAGGAAAAGATCAAAGCTGTGACTTTGTTAGCTAGCTAATGGCTAACAACGAAAACGTGGAGAAAGTGCATTTTGCTGTCCTGAGACCGAGGAGAGTCCAGGAAGTTGAATTTGCAACTGTGGAAGCGACATGTGTAGCTAACAAATTTACAGACAGACTCAACAGAGATGGCGGCGGGTACAGGCTAGTAAAGGAATTACAGCTTGACATTTGAGATCCAGGATGGGAAGCGTATGACGCATGCGCAGATTCGTAAATTTGAGAAATTGAGAAAGACGCAAATTTAGAGTAATACATGATTTTGGAGCGAGTTTTACATACTGATTTGGTTGCTTTTGAAAAATGTTACGTGATGAGTATTTTGATACATTTGTTAACAAGGTTTTTGTTTGTTTGAGTACATTTTATGTGTTAGAAATTCCGAGGAGAAATGGAGAAAGGTGCATGGGGGCTAAAACAGAGTCCCGTTACGTTGAGATCTTACAGAGGTGATAAGTGAAAAGAAGGTAAGCGCCAACCATTTGTGTTGTCAAAAGAAAAAAAGGAAAAGTTTCAGAGTTTTGCTCTGTCCCAGAGCGCTTGTTTGATTCGAGTTTAAAATGCGTGCTGATAGATAAGCTATGTTTATTTGAGTTGATTCATGAGTAAAACTAATAGTAAAAGTGAGAAGTGTTACATTAAACCATATACAAACTACAAAATAGTCAAGTTAAATGTTTTCATTTTGGGGTTTTTGGTCCGCCAATTTGAGATTTGAGATCCGTGCATTACGCATGCTAAGGGTGTTTTGGCTAGTATATGAATATTCAAAGGAGTATTCTGTATTACATGCTTTGATAAGACATTTGAAAAGTTAAAGAACAAGGTTTTGTTTTATGGGGTTATGTTACTTTTGTTAAATTGTGAATTTAAAGGTTTAAAAAGGAAAAGGAACTATGCATATGCTTTGAAGAAGTATATGGGCAAACATTTTAAGTAAAAATGGATGTAATTTGGTTTTGAAATGAGAAAGAGAAAATTATTACAATGTACTTTTATTTGAGTTTGATTGTAATGTGGTTTTAAGTTATTTGGGTGTTTTTATCAGAGCCTGTCACAAGGTTTGGGATGAACAGTTAGGCTGTGATGAGGATGTTTTATTGCGGTATTGATGCATGAAGAGGGTTATTATAACTTTTGGGTTTGAAATGATTTGGGAAGACTCATTATGTCTGATAAATTGTGGTTTTGATGGTTTGTGCTAATTAGCCTGTTTTGGACTGCAGCCAAAGCAAGTTATGAAGCTCTACCTATCTAACCTATATAGAAATATACAGGGGGTATACGTTTGGCTAAGATTTATGTTTCATTTTGGAATCATGCAGATTAAATTCTGATTTGGGGTAGTGGATGGTTTTCCTAATGTCTTGGACAAAGAGAGATTTGATTTGGTGAATTTAAATACAGAAAAATAGAAGAGAATCTCAAATATAAAGGTAGTAATTTGAACGGTTCCTAAAGTGTTTTTAAGAAAAGATAATAAGAGATTAAAAGTTGAGGTTATTCTTAATTTGGTTGTTTTCTAAAATAGTTTGATTCTCTAAAGATTGGTTCAAAAGTTGGTTGCTTCAGTGTAAGCTTGTCAATTCATAAAAGGGAAAAGAGTTAAACACATTAGCTGATGGTTAAATACATCATTGGTGTTACATATGAATTTGGGAAAGGTATGGTAACAGGGAGTTTCTTATTTTCACCTGTAGAACAACTTGCTGTATGCAAATGTGGGGTTCACTCTAACAATGATGATTATTTCACAGAGAAATGCTAGTGCTGAAACTAGCTGGAAAAGGTTTCTAGACTACCTGCAAGCAATGATGAACTAACTATCTAGAATATGTTTTTGATGTTGACATATGTTTGCAGGGAGTGCTGAGATGGTGTTGCCATGTTCTGATAAGCTTAACTTAACAAATTTGGGTTTTACAGGAGTCTTTCGAGGAAAATTGTTGTGTGACTTTGTTGCAATATTTGTCACTGATTCTTTAAGGGAAGCGCAGGCTTCTTAGAGAGGAAGAGATGACGTTTAGTAATTTATGACTGACTGATGACTGACTGATCCAAACAGAAAGTGACTATGGGGGTTTTATGGTTTTATGACTTAAGTGTCAGAAGTTTGGCTCTGTGGTAAGATTGTGGGGGTTTGATGAAATACTGCTAAATTGAAAATGGTTGACTGTATTTAACCCAGAGTGAGAATTGTGTTTTTGTTTGAGTATATTTGACAAGAATTACAGAATGCAGCAGACGGATGGAGAAAGGAATGGTGGAATGGAGATTTGGACTAATCCACAAGAAAATGCATTTTGGAAAAAGGAAGGATATGAGAATGAAATGGAGGTTGTATGGTCTGCATAACATATTTATCTTGAGATTTTGCTCAGTTAACACATGGAAAGATCATGCCTCTACAGTTTGTGTGATATATTAATTTTAACATACATGGGGATTTGTAATGATTGCATATTCATTTTGTTAGACTCATATGTGGAACAAGTAATATGGGAAAGGGAATTTAACACGTTAAGCTTCACGTTTAAGGTTAGAGAAACTATTTGATTATTGATAGAAGGAGTTTTTTAGAGTTACATTTTGGAGAAGTGATACTGTTTCATGATTGTTGATGATTGATAGAAGAAGTTGTTGGAATAAGTTTTAGACATTTCAGGCAGATTTGGGCTCAGTGGTCAAGCTTTTGGTAATTTAGATTATTCTTCAATTAGATTTTTCTTTTCTTTGAGGATATATAATGATAATGGGTCACACTTGGTTAAGGAAGTTATTTTTGGAGTTGATAGGAGTCAACATTGTGTCAATTACTTAAGTTGAATGAGAAAATGGGATCTTGAAGATGAAGTCGGACGACAAGAAGTCAGTTAACTTTTTAACTGACCTTTGTGAGAATGTGCTTGTTTATCACTGTGCAACCCTTTGTAGTGTACTTTGTGTGAGATTCACAGGCAGGTGGAGGTTATTCTTCTTCCGGTGACTGGACCGCTGCATGATTTGATACCAGGGGACTGGATCGTGGTGAAGGACCTGAAACACAAGTCCTGGTACCATACCAGATTCTCCTGACGACTAATTCGGCGGTTAGGGTCGAGGGGAGAGCAACGTGGATACACGCTAACCATGGCGAGCGTGCGCCTTGCCTGGAGACGGAAGGAGAGGATGCGCATTCTGCGTAGTACCAAGGAAAACTCAGAGTCTGTGCGCATGGTGCAGTTCTTTGAAAGTTGCTGTGAGCAATTTGATCATCGTTTGCAATTGGTTCGACTAGACTACACTGCCTGAAAGAAGATTGCCTATAGCCAACTGAAGATGGAAGAAGAGGTCAATGTGAATGATAGTATGAAATCAGATTTACAGAAGAAGATATTAATGTGTTTGCCTCTTATGTTCTAAATATAAGGGTATGTTTAGATTGATGGGAATACATTTGCTTTATGTATGTTTGTATTCGGTATGGATGTTTTTTACTGAGTTTCATTGCATACTTATTTTGATGTTGATTTTTATTTTTCTCAATGCACTGTTTGAATTATGGTGTTGTTTAAAAAAAAAAAAGAATGGAAATGTAGTGGAAATGTTGGTCATATGCATAGATGTATGTGTATGAAATCTATAATCTTCTATGTTCATTGGTAAGAGACAGGAAGGCAAGATAATTAAGTTGAGTTCAAAGGAATGTGAGGTGCTGATGGCTCTGTGGGCAGCTTGCCCTGGGGGATGGGTGAAGCATCTTATATGGCCTTCTGTCCTCTGGTTACTGTAAGGGGTCAATGAGATAGTTGCTCTGAACTTTGGCTAGAAGGACTGTGTCCTGTTTCATTGTTTGTGTTAATTAAAGTATTGTTTGAAGATGGTCACACAAAGGACAGTTGACCATTTGACTGGTCAACCCCTGTGGCTTTATTATCTACTGCTCTGGAGAGAGCTGTGACATCAAAGAACTTTGGGACACTGGACACTTGGTATTGTGTTAAGCTGTCACTAAGTTGAGTTAGCCAATCACAGAGTTTGCTACATTGATGGATTGACCTTATAGAATGCCATTTGATCTTAAGTTTATATAAGGCAGTGCATGTGTGCTGGCTGATCATCACTCCTGCGAACGACCTGTGTGGATGGCACACCTCCTTCGCTGTGATTGATCAGCAAAGCTTTGTTTATGTAATTGTATAGTCTAATAAATTGTATTAAAACCATATCCCTTGACTATTCAGATCTACACAGTGCCACTCGAATTCTTCCTTTACAACACCAAATGTTTTTCTCTTTCTCCCTGGTTTAATGAACTGCTCTCAGCATCCACTCAATATTCCCTCAACTAGGGCCTCCATCTTGACTGAGAAAGGTCAATAGCTGGACAGTCTGTCTTCGAGTGGCTTTTTGCCTCTCACTGTAAGACCCTTAATGGTGTTCAATGGAGAGGCCCACACACAGCATTCCCAGGGGCTGCTCCCAGATATCCGCTCATGATACCTAATCCGGACCCATTAGTGCTCCTTCCAACCATGAAAAACATGGCCCCCGCCCTTTAAAGAATTAAAAATTAACTAGCTAATATCCATTTGTCTGATGGCCCAATCCGTGCTGGTGAAACAGCAGATTCCCCCAGCGCTGGCCTGTAAGAGAGGACTCCAGGAACCCAATCTGCTGTGGAAAACGCTGACAGCAATGACAGGAAGAAACAGAAAGATGAAGCCTACCCATCACATTCATCAACACTCTCTGGAGTAAACAACCTGTAGATGGATAGCTGGTACCAACTTTACTCCTGTGGTCCAAAGCCATCATATAGATATCATGTTGTCAATGGTCAAAACACTATTCAGTTTGGGTAACCACAAAGCAGAGCACAGAAACTCTCAGCAGAAGTGTTGAAGATTATGAAACAATTTGTGCTGTCGCCTCTACCACCTTGGATCCTTGTCCTCAAGGGTCTCCCCACCCTGAAGTCCACAGAGGGGGATTTTCTTTCCATCAACAGCTTGTTCTATACCCCTTTCCTCTGCTGGTATTTTCTGCCTTTGATTCAAACCCCCCTCCTTCTGAATAACCAAGGGCTCCTTTCAGAGTTGCCAACTCAACAAGGGCTTATGTATCCTTCATCCTATTCCAACCCAGCACTCTCTTGCCATTACTCTGTCTTGTCCTTCTCTGCTTTCCCTTTTCCAGTGTCTTTTCCATGTGTTTGTTGTGGCTCCAGGGACCTTCAAGGGCGTCTGTTTCCTCTTGTTGAGTTGTCGAGTATATGTGCAGTCTCTCTAGCTTGAGGTTTTCTTTTAGTAACTGAATGCTGTGCGTCATGTAAACATTTAAAATTCTAGATATAGAACTTCAGCTAATTCTTTCCGTAAAATGCCAAGCATTTTACATGGGGTATGACCTTGTAGTCAGTTAGTCTAGTTTAAAGATTGCAGTTCAGAACCGGACCAAAAGAGAATTATACATGATTAGGAAGTTAGAAATCTGTATTTTATTGAATGTATGACTTTGATGACCTTTATAAAAAGCATATTTGTCAATAGTATGACCAACTTTCCATGTTATTATAAGCATTAAGTTTCCACTCCCAGTAATCCTATTGTGGTCAAGGATAAGTACATTAACAAGAACTGTAGTTTCAAAATCATCACACAGAACACATGATACAGGTGTGAGACATTACAGTGTTAATCAAACTAGGTGATACAATATGGGTTTCCCTACTTTTATTTTATTTCCTTGGCTGCCTTTGAAAGACAGGACTTTGCATATAAATGGTCTTCACAACTTTATTCTGATAAATGCGATTCTTTATAATGAAGTAGTGATGTTACTGAAGTGGTGACTTGTGTTGAACCATATTTCCAAGCTACAGTGCAAGTACAAGAGCTCAAGCCTTCGCAGATAACCACATAGATGTTATCTCAATGACATGCACACAGATGACCTTCAAGAATAAAATTAATTTGCCTTTCATATTAACTTATTTTTTGAATACGGTTCACATTTGTATATTCACTGTGGTACACATGTCATGATACAAAACAACAGTGCAAATTTTGATGTGAAGTGGATTTTTTTCTCTGACAGGTCAATTCCATGGGACATTTATGACTAAGTAAATTAATCTGTGAACGTCACCTACAGGAAGGTTAGACGGGTGTTACCCAGAAACAGTTCACAGGGGGTCCAGTCATGAAATTAATGATTGGTGATAGCAAGGGTGGAAGCCAAAACAGGTGGTGAGACTTGTCAGTACCCTAAAAATCGTTCAGGCCCTCATTACTGGGGGTCACAGTGACACAGCCCTGCAGGCTCAGACGTGCCGCTTGAGTGCTCAAGCACAAATGACCAGGATGTATGCAGAACCCTCACTGAGCCCTCCACATTCCCTCGCTCACAAAGCCTGTTACCAGCATATCCTGTCCCCCATGTCACTCCCACTTCAATAGCCTACTGTAGGCCATTGTGGCAAATGTGATCTTTGGTTAAGGAATCATGAAGGTCAAGTTTAGACCAGACTTGTCTTTCCTGTCACTGTATTGGTACATAAGGATAAAATAAAACATTTATAAAACCTTTCATGGCTGCTACCTACACAAATATTTATGATTTATGTTAAGAGAGGAAAACGTTTTTAAAACAATTACAATATTTGCTTAAACCTCCCACTTCTTGTATGATAATGGAATGTTATGGATTTTTTGTACTGTCATTATTTTATATAATTAGAATTTGAGTATATGATAGCTCCCTATTACAAGGTCGGAACGTCGATGAAATACTAAACAATTGACAAATTCCGTATTGAAGCGAGCATTGCCGAATGAATCCGAAAATCCTCGCGACCAACCTGTGAGTGAGCGAGAGGGCAGAAGCGTGACAGAGAAGGGGACCAGGGAAGAAAGAAGTCCTTACCGAACCTGCCTCGGCTCTGGGGACGGTTGAGAGAACATGCAAGTTGACATTTGAATAGATCTCTAATTACTTTTTTAAGGAGATTATGGAGCTCGATTAAAAAATATATACATATAGTTTTCTCTTCATATAAGCAATCCGTTCATTGCACCAACCTACGTCCCATACGTCCCAGGATTATATTACCGCGTGGTGCTCTTCAGAAGACTGCTCTCTTTTTCTTGTTTACTTGGGGGTTGGTCTTTGTTATTTTAAAGTGGATTTTTACATTAAAAACTGCAAACGTGGTTGAGCGAAGTGGTTAGAAGGCAAGGAGAGAAATGCTTACGACGGAGAAGTGGAGATACAGTAAGTGCACCGTTCTCTTTCACTCGTTAGTTCTTTCTTTATTGCGGTATGACTGTCTCCCATTGTAAACTTGAATTGCGAACCAATTCTTTGGGATTATTTTGGTGTGGACACATCAAGTAAACTCACAAGTCCATTTAATATGGAATTGACATGCTGTTTATTTATTTAATCAGTTAACCGATTAAATAAATCACACCAAGCTCGTAAACTCTGGAAACGCAAGAGGTCCCGAGTTTCCCGAGCTTATAGTGTGATCAAACCATGTTTTCTTAATCAGTCAGACTCAGACAGCTAAACGGCCAGTTCAGCCACGCATGCAGTCTGTTGCTGTTTTTAAATACCTAGCGAGCTAGCTAAAAGGCTATGACAAGTAATCTCGAGTCCCTTCACGACTGTTTCATGAAATAAATAGCTAGCAAAAGAGTTCATCAAGTGTAAATGTTGGCTTTCTAGCAGAATTTGCCAGGTTGCAGTATGCATAATGAGAGTTGAACGGAGAGTGACGCCTGTGTCATTGACTGGATTGTGGCTCTACATAAAAACTAGTCTAGATTGCTTTGCAAGTCTGGCAATGTTTTGAAATGTTCCTGTTAGTGTGTTTAGTTTGCATTGCCAGATAACGAAAAGGGGTTGTTTTGTGGTAAATGCAAGTTTTCTGAGTCTAACTGCTCTGTTGCTGACTGGCCAGCAGATGGAATAATGCGTGTGGTATTTGTCTGCTGCACAATTATTTAAGAAGTCTTTGCACAGTCCTCAGCAATTAGCTGGCTAGCTAGCTATTCAAATGGTGCAATGGCGCGAGCAAAGATCTATCAAAAACCAAGGGGCCAGAAGGAACGATCAGTATAGAGGTAATTCTTTGTGGTCAATTTTGAAAGTGAATAATGTAGGTTCAATTTAGCCATTTCATCATAGCTTTTCGCTTGTAGTGTTGGATATTAACATTTAGGAAAGCACAATGTGACATTTTCTTGCAGTACAATACCGTTATTGTCACTTATCAATTAATGTCGTTTGTGGGGACGTCATTTAAAATCAGTCTTACAAATTATGTTTTAAATGTATATGATTATGTTTTAAATATATTTGTAAATGTATATTAAATGTAAATGACAGCCTTTCCAGGTATTTTCGTTCCTACAGTTCTGTCAAAGGTCCCCCCTCCCCTCTTGTCAAATCACATTCTGATGCTAGATGTAATTGAACTGTGGAGGAAAGAAAGCATATTTGCTGAGAATGTGTATGAACCAGAAGTTAATGCTGAGAAAATATGAATGCATCCCAATTCTTAGGCTATATGCTAGCTTTCCCATCTATGGCAGTTCCATTTTTGCAGATCTACAATACAGGGACAGTTGCGTATGTTTAGGTCTAGTTTTTTTTAAAGAATAATATGTTTGAACATTGTCACCATTACTAAATCTTTTTTGTAGGGACTCAGTGTCTGCAGTACAATATGACATGAAACTGCTACCAACTATTAACACAGAGACATCCACATTTTAATTAGAGACAGAGTATGCATCATTTCTTGGAATTTCATCAGAAGCTTTATAAAATTGAATTAGTCAATCAGTTTGCAGATAGTCCTCTTCCCTGAAAAATAATGCTGTGTCTCTTTCAACTGATCTAGTGTAAAAGGTTCTGTATATTTTTTATTTAAATGCATTTTCATAAAAAAATTAGTAGGCTTATTATGATTCTTCTACTGAGCTCCAAATGATTCATAATTCATAAAGGTATTATGGCAACTTATGCATAAAGGCCTGCATATGAAGTCTCATGACTTTAACAATAGTCTCACATTGGATAATCAGACCTGCGTCCAGTTAAGCGTTTCATTTACTAACACAAAATGGTACAGGTGAGTGAGGGTATGATTCCATCTGTAGGCCTATCTATTCCTTATGTCTGTCTGTGAGTGTGTGTTGGTATCCGGTGTCTGCCTCTGTGTGTGTGTGGTGTGGGTTTTCCCTAACAGACCAGGCCCAGTGCCGGTAGCCAGAGCATCTGTCTCTGCTTCCTCCCTCCCTGGCGCTTCCTGGTAGGGGATAGGCTGATTGGCACTGTTAAAGAGCCTCAGCCCTCTGCGGCCACATGCTGAAAAACCACTCGGCGCAGACCTCTCCCAGCTGACGCTTTCTCATGCTTTCCATATGGGCAAAATCTGGGTAATTTCAGGGCCCCAGAGTTCTAATGAGGGGTTTTGCCCATAGTGTGTTGGTCTGTGGTGGCAGAGATCGGCGTTTCAGGGGTTTATTGCAGGGATTATAAGTGCGCAGAGACGCCTCACTGGCATGCTGTCGGGGCGTTGGCACTGAGAAACCCGGAGCTCTTTTTAACCATCCAAACTGGTTTGAACTGGATGTAAACGAGTGCTTGGGGAGGATGAAAATGGAGCCAGACCCATCCAAAGGTTGTGATAAAGGTTATGGGACTACAGCCTTTGGTCAAAGATATGTTATGATAACCTACTTTAGTAAAACATCCTATCCTTAAAACAACTTGCATGACATTAGATGAAAGTAAATGTAATTGAAGTGCATGGTGCCAAAAGATGGCCTTGTGCCCTTCAATAGGAACGTTCTGGGACATTTTTCCTTTGGTTGCCCAGAAAGGTGCCTTGGGCAAAGCCCATCTTTGCAGCTCTACTTAACATTCCTACATAGGGACAGGGTGCCCTCAGTAGCACACATGGTTGGTTTTTAACAAGGCCTTTTCCTGAAAGCCAGCGGCTTGGGGGAGAGTGGTGACATAGTGCGCTGTTGGTGGTGGGGTAATGCAGATGGAAACCAGGTCTCCTATTTAGGAGTCCACTGGTGGCATTATAAACCATTTACACTAATGTTTTACAGGGCATTCCTGTTCTGGAGAAAGTGGAAACAGACGCCGGACTAGAAAATGTCCCAGACCGCTCCTATGGGGCCTATTGTCAACCATCCCTAGAGTGTGCTTTGTTTTGGGAGATTATGTTAATGCTATTGCATTAAAGTGGTGATGACAGCGATAGGTTGAAGTCAAGGTTAATTGGAGCGGTCTTGTTCCCATTTTGGCAGAACAATAAGGTTCCAAAAACAGTGTCTAGAGGCATCTACCATGTCTGTACCCAATTTGTAAAAGTAACTAAAATAGTATTTCCATGTTTGCTAGCTTTATTTCCAAGAAAAGTCGAGTATAAACTTGATTGTCTACTGTACTTGGCTGGGTATAGTAGGGATGGGCATTAGACTAAATTGTTTTAATCGATTGTTGGGAGAATTAACGATCGATTTTCGATTAATCATTAAAAAATTTATATTAAAATTAACTATTTATAGGCTGTATTAAAATGCAGTGAAAATAGAAGAAACAGCGTGTTTCCACATTGAGATCTGTAGCTATTACAAGATTAGAAAAACAACTATTTCTGTAACTCCTAGAAGCGGAGCCGACAGCTAGAAGCCTGTGCTCAAACACAACTGACCCTCATTTTTTTCTGGCTAATTAACAAACCTTCATAAGGTGGCCGCTCATTTTTATGAACCTTCCAGCTTCATAAAAACCTTTGCCCTCAACAATACTTAAGGGTAGCCTATCCATCTCAATGGACTTGCAGATTCGTTGGGTAATTTTCTCTGCTCGTTGTACATCGCAGCTCCCCCGTGCTAGCACCGAGAGCAGGATGCACCAACACTAACCAGTGTCGGATGTACGTTCTTCAAGTGGTACATCATTTGAGTCGTAGAGGAGTTGTATTTATACTCAGCTTTGCAGTGTTGGCAGTGAACAAAGTAATTTTTTGTTAATATGGTGTCACGCTACACTTCGCCGTGACCTCTTCATGTTTACTTTTGAAATACATGGAAACTCGCCGGTAACTGAGTAGGCCTGTGGCGTTTTTTTTTCCAAACATTGGCTTCATTTGGTAAAATGTTTAATTGCTGCCACATAGCGAAATCCATTGCATTCCTTCAAGACTCACACTACGCAACAGAACACGCATTAGTTTTATCGATGAACCAATGTCATCGACTAAATTCTTAATGATCGATAATCGATCGTCGATTAATTATGCCCATCCCTAGTGTATAGCTCTCAGATCAGACTATTATATATGGAAGCCAATAAATCACGGCATAGCTCTTCTAGAATTGATTCTACAGGCATTCTATGGCTACAAGGTGTTTACAGGTTTAACCCCTACATTTCTGCTGTATTACAAGGAATGATGCAACACGTGTGTCAGAACTAATGGCTTTGGCAGTGCATGTGCCCAGTCAGTAGAAGGGAACAGATGACACACTTTCATTTTAGACAATGCTGGATAGGTACAAATGAGGCAGTGTCATTTGTATGACTTGTCATTGTCACCCCACTCTTCTGGGTCTCTTCTAATTAGAACACAAACACATGTACACAAGTGTGTGCACAACATAAGCACATGCAACATTGACATCATGGAGGACATGGGTGTCGCAAAATAGAGGACACTATATTTGTACATTTTCATTTTTGTAGAGGTCTAATGATGGAATACCAAATTTACATTCAGATTACAGATTTACATTCAGCACCATCAAGTGAATGTGACCATGCAGGTTGGTTCAATAGCAAAACTCAGTCCTTTCGAAGTGCTTGTTTTTTTTGTTTTGCTCAGGGGATTAACCAAAAACTGATGTTTTTACGGTGTCTGTGTTGATGTCGACCCCCCTTCAAACCAAGTGCCAGGGCTTTACCCGACCCGTTATCACTAAAATAGCTTTAACCCGTGTCAGATCCATTCATAGTAAACCTTTGACAGGGAATTACTCTGCTGTGGCTTTGCATACCAGGACTTGACATCACTGTTGATTCTCAATATACATCTCAATTAACACCAGTAGACCCATTCACACCTGTGTTTAACCCCCAGGATAACCTATATTATTAATGGAATGCATCTCTCGATTCATCCGGGTAGGATTTTGAATGTTAAATGCGTCTTTGTGCACGGTGACATCTTAAGATAGCAACACATACTGCAGGATGTCAATGCCATGGCTGTTTCTCTTCGCTCCCACCTTTCATGTCTTTTTCTCAAGGGGATCTCTGTCCAAGCCATTACTGTTCCAGGAACAAACACTGTTATACAAACCAACTGACAGTGGGACCAGGGAAAAACACAGTCTCAGGTGCAGAAACATTTTTGTGCTAGTTATCTAAGGTACAAGGTGGCTGTGTCAAGGCAGTTTGTCAGATGCTGCACCAGCTTGCTGTTTCACAGAAAGTAAATATGGTCAGTTTTTTTTTCCTTCCTGTAATGGTCGAAGGCCGAGCTGTTGACACGTGGGACTGTTAGAAGAGCTAGCTGGGCAAGCGGAAGCACAACGGGAAATGGCAGGAAAGTGCATTGCTTGCACTTGCCCTGCCCTGCTGATGCGGCAGATGGATGGGGTTTTGGGGAGGGAGAGGGTTCATAGGAGGAGAGGGGTGCTGATGACAGCTCCGCCTCCACAGAGGGCCACCATCCCTGCTCCCAGCATGCCCTGTTGTGTCCCTGTCCTCATGACAGAGTCTTGATGCCATCAGAGACCATTAGTGTTGACAGGATGACAGCATCACAATGGGGCACACAACCACGTAACGGATGCGTAAAGGTATGATATCGGACCCATCAACAGCGTTCGAATGTCTGTCTCTTGTAAGGCTTTTGACCTGTCTTTGTGTTAACACAGAGGCTCTGTAAACTCATATTCAAGATTCAGTAGAGAAAGGATCTGAAGCCTCTTTTCCTGGAGAGGCCTCACAGCTACGGCTGAAACGTTACAAAACAATCCTTGATTGGATTAGAGCCAGACCATATGACCCAAGTGAAAGCGAGTGACTCTGATAAAACCTTTTGATGGTAGAGTAATAAATCAAGACTGTAAACAAGGCTGTGTAGAAGATGTCCCCTGCTCCAACAAGAATCTTCCCACAACAAGGCCATTTCACAAAATAATGAAGAAGTGAGAGTAGACGATTACAATGATATTAAATCCCTCTATGTAGTTTGTACTGCTTGGTGTCTTAATCTACACTTGACACCCATGTTCTTGAAGTAAAAACAGATAAAAGGGAACTCGCTAATGGGGTGTCCAGGAAGAAGACTATGCTCTGCTACCCCACTGTCTCTGACCAGCCTTTGCTGATGCAGTCAAAGGAAAGAGACAAGCCCCAGGACTACTAAACTTCAGCTACTCACTGACTGTACTCAAATTGCCTCACAGTTACAGGAGCTTCGGTGGATGCTCCCGTTTGGCAGGAAGACTGCAATTATACAAATGATGTAACACTCAGTTGCACATTGCCTGCATCCATCACAGTCACTTTTAAGACATACTATTCAATGTTTAGCTTTGTGTGCACAAAGAGTCAGTCCTTACATATATTTTTCCCCTTGGAACCCGATTCAGTTTCTTAAGATGGTTTTCTGTGGACCAGAAAAATACATAGAAAGCCTCAAACAAACTAAATCTTGTTTGAAATATGTAGGTCAAAAGTTATCCTGAATACATCCCTGATCTTAAAAAAAAAGATGTTAAACAGGCAGCTTGGAGTTTTCCAAGCTTCAATCAGTGTGGATGTGTGGTATGTGGATGTGGCTCCACATCTATAACAGAGGCAGTCAAGGCTGAGGTAACAGTACATACTTTCCCTTAAAGAATATTATTTGGACACTTGTGGGTCTTACACCAAACATCTGTGATGCTATATTGAGTGTCTTGTCCAGTGTCCACATGTTGTTGTGTCCACCTCTCCCTCAGTGACATGTCATGAGGAAACAGAGGACCCTGTGGACATAGCAAGGTGAGGGCTGTGCTGCTGCACCTCTAAGAGGCCTATGATTCATGAGGCCGGTTCCCTCGTCCCTGGGGCTGGGAGGAATAGCTGGCATTATCTCCAGCAAATGGGTTTGAAAACGCTCTCGGCCAGGTCGACCAAGGCACTGATTTATGGCTCAAGATGCTGTGAACAGTTAGCTCGGCACAGGTATGAGTGTTTTTCCCCACTCTGCAGCCACAGTTCAAGTTTATTCCAGCCATGTTTTTGTGAAGGCACAAGAGGAAAACAAGGGGTGAATTTATGACACCAAAGTTGTTGTGGAATCGCCAGCGAGTGAAGTTTTGTTTTAATGTGTCAGGGACAAGGATAAGCTATTTCTTCCTCCTTTATCTTTCTTTTTCAAGAAGTATATTATGTACCTTATCCTTGAGCTGAAGAGTAGAAACAATGTCCAGGGAAATAGAAAATACCTGTTTGAGTTGGATTCTTGGACTTTTGCAGCTTGCAGGGTTGAGGTGCTAGGAAACACTTCACTTCCAGTGAAACGTCTGACAAGCGTCATAGCTCAATTGCAACTGGAGAAAGTTGCTTTGGATTACCATTCATTAATTGTTCCTTTTTGTTGGCATGAGGCCCAAAGCCCAATGTTCCGTTGCCATGCATGAAATGGACTGCTTTGTGCTTCTCACGAAAAAAGGCGTCAGCCTCGCAGTGAACTCAACAATGATTAGAAACTGATAAAATATAGTAGAGTGAAAAATAATGACTGAGCAGCCATTGTGTTTTCATATCAAGCAGGCTCTTTCCTTCTGTTCGTGTTTTGTACGTTAGATTACCTACCTCAAACAGACCACAAACATGGACCTAAATATTTTCATTGCAAACACGGTTACATAAACCAGATCTGACTGACTTTGTGGAGCGTTTCAAATGCAAACCGACAGGTAATGTTTTAGCCAACATCACCTGCCTCCAGTGTTGCATGCTCCCCTGTTAGAAATCAGCCAGTTGTCTTTTGCTAATGTTACATAAGAGCAAATCCACATGAAGCCTTGCAGAACTCTCTTTCTCTCTCTTTGTCTCTTTTTGACAATCACATGTCATACTTTTGTGCCTCTGGAGTTGTAAGGGATTGTCATAGGTATCCCTGGAATTTAATCAGCGGCATTCAGAAGCTGTCTGTCTCTGACATCTCCTCAATCTCCTGGACCTTTCGGTCCCATCCCTGCCAGAAGCTCACCTTTTCCAAGGTGATGTTAATGTTTTAAACGGTGTTCTTACAACTGGATTATTTCAAAGGCTATGTGTCAGACTGATCTTTATCTGGCTGCTTGGCAGCCTGATTTGGATGTTCTGTTTCCCGTCTGTGCATGTTGATTAGCTTGTTCTCCACTCCCCATCCTGCTTTGCTGTGCAGTTTCATTTACTTACCCAGCTCATGTGACTATAGCTTTATGTAGTAAGATGTTTCACATGGAATGGTTAATCCTTGCTAACATGGGCCGAATAATGTAATTGAATCAAAAGATTTTAAATGCGTACGGATTAGTACATACCGTACAGTGTGTGTGCATCAAGAGCAGTGACAGGGTTGAATGTAGCCGTGGTGATGTTGAACTTGCCATACATTGTAATGCTTCTTTTCAGTGAAGTCAGTCTGTGGCAAAGTCTGACTGGAGTAAAATGTGCTCAATTTAATGTGCTTAGACTAGCTTGTTGTCTGTTCACTCCCACTTAAAACAATTTGGCAGCAGTGCTACCCTAGGGAAGGTCATATTTTTGTGCTTAGCAAGGGACTTTTAAGGGCAATCCAACTTTTATGTCTCATCTAACCTTAATTTAAGTAATTACCCTTCCCACCTGAAAACACTCATTATCGTTTAAGCATGTAGGTGGTGCTTTCACCATCTACATCTTTCGAATGGATTCCTTTATTGCCAGGTATTAGGTCATTTCCTTCTCAGTAAATATGGTTGGCAATGCACTGAATAATCATCACTAGGATTTTTTTATTGAGAGAAAGAAGAAGTCTGAGGAAAATGCTAAATACCATATTTTCAGTATGGGAACCAGACAGAGTGACAGTCCAGTCATTTAAGTTAGCTGTCACTGTCATTATCAAGTAAAAACAGTCATGTGTTCATCCCACATACACACTGACACTACATGCACCCCAAATCAACTGGGACAGAGTTTCAACATTCAACATGTTGGTTCAGCATTGAGGAGGTGAAATATTACCCGACATTTTCCTTTGATACTGCTAATATAAAATGTAAAGCTGTAAAGGCCTCAGTCTTACTAAACTGCAGCTCCTCCAAGAAAATACATGTGATTGAATGTATTTTTAAGTATATAGCCGTAGCAAATGCCGCTTTTCTCTTGCGATGAGTCTTATTTCCTCTTTTTACCTTGAATACAAATCAGAAGATCTTTTATAAGGTAGGAACCTACATTCACATTGCTAAACAAACACCAGCGCATGTTCAAGCAAGGTTCGAGCATGTTCAAGCAAGTGCAAAAAGTCTGATTATTATAATTTAACAATTAATTGGTATATGAATTGACTCTGTGGTGGACCTGTTTTAGGAATCTGGTTTATTGGTCAAAGAGAACTAAAGAATTATGCACCCAAGGGTTATTTAAAGATAGGCTATATAACACCAGTAAATGGTGAACTCTAACTTCATTTGAATTTCTTGATAAACTCCATAACTTGTGGATTCTGAAAGAAATACTAAACTAGATGGTGACTTCTATATATATATAGAGGTTGATTTGCATTTTAAGCCGAAGGTCATAGTCAAAGTCTGATAGTACTTTCTCTCACACATTCAATTCAATTCAATCTTTATTAAACCAACATCGCAGACATTCATGGAGCATCCCATATTCATGAAATCCTCTAGGGGACAGCTATTGATCAAATAAACCTACTGAAATCAGCTGATCACTACTACATAGTGTTTCATACTGGATCATTGGATGTGCATGCATCAACAAGCCAATTATGTTTGTCAGATCAGTGGATTCTATTGGTTTGTGAAAAATCATCCTACTTCCATCTTGCCAAATTATTTCTGCTCCCTCAGCCTTTAATCTAGCTTTTGTCACAGATGTTAATTAACAACAAATGTTTGTCACTAATGAAGATGTCAGTCTGGCTTGGTTCATAAATGGTTAGCATGTGTCAGTTTTGACGTGTGAGTGGCGTGAAAATTAAACTGTGTTATTTATCTTTGCCACTGGTATTGGCCCAGGAGATTATATTTTATTGAGCCTTTGCTAGAGTTTTTTTTAATGATTATTATATATACATTTTTTGAATCTCTGAATAAAGTATAGTGTAGCCTACATGTGCATAATATTAGTGGAATCACAGATGAATTACCAATAAGACTAGCATGCTAAATAGTAGCAAGCATGGTAAGGTTTCAGATGTGACCTATTATAAGTGTGGTTTACCATGTAGCCTAAGTATTGTTTACTATGAATATAATTCATTTAATCTGCTCTTTCTGGCAGCATGCCTGCATTCATCACATTACACCCTCAAATATAGGGTCCTTTTTTGTGTATCTATCAATTATAAAGGCGTCAATTGCCAGAAGGTTTATTTTGGATCCTAATGAGATCTCAGGCAGATGCAGCCTTGTGCTCGGTAGATGTTTGTCCTGGGGAGTTTAATCTCTCTGGTGCAGAGGGGCCCGCCCCTTTGAATTAGCAGGAACACCACCGCTTGACTCAGAGCTTGGAAACAAACCAGCACCCTCTGTGAGGTTGTGACACGGGATGAGGAGTAGGAGCATGTGTGCGAGACTGGGTCTCGCCAGCACACATACATTAACAACGAGGAAGCGAGGGTATTACAATGCCCCTTGCCAATCTAAAAAGACAGCCTAAGAGTGCGCTGTCATGGCCCGTGGGCCACACCAAATGAGGCAATATTTAAATGTGTCAAAAGGTGGCAAGTGGGTTAAGCTTCCATAAGCCAATAAGGTGACATCACATGCAGGTAGTTCTGGAATAAGATGTGAATCGGAATCATTTTCATTTCTACTTTTCATCTGCATCACCTCAAATGCTCAACTGAGTCTGAAGTTCATTCAACATCAGCTATGAAAGCATTGAAAGCATTGTCTACAGAGCTGTCTGTAAACTGTGGGGAATATAAGGGACGTTTTTGATCAACAAAATGTAACTTGATCACAATGCTAGTATTCATGTGGGCTTGAAATGCTTGAAATGTCAGCAATGATATGGAACTCCAGTCACGTTCCTATATCATGCAGCCTTCCCAATATAACTCATCCACACAGTCATGTCTGAAACATAGCACACACGGGCTTCTTAGGTGTCAAGGTATTCTCCACTACTTTGAGGTGAGGGAATTATCTGATTTAGTTATGTATACCTCTCATGTTCATGTTGCCAAGACAGTTTATGTTCTAGATTGTCATATTTTGAAGACGCAGACCCTGGATGAATATTTTAAAGTATGTTCCTGTTTGTTATTTGGTTCATTCAGCAGTAACCTACCAACTATATGGTAAACGTTTCTTATAGCAGCCTACAAGGTCTCCATTAAAAGACATAAGTAAATACCAAGCAGATATTAGCGATGGTGCAACTGATGGAAAACTCCTGATGTTGCATCAAAACAAGCTGGATTTGAACTAAAGTCAACGAGTAACAATTATAGAAATCGACTTTTAATGTACGTTAAACTTCAGATATGCTACACAGGTGTATATAATAATAGACGTGTCTTACACTGTAATGTCTATATGATTCGTCTTCACAAGTTTCAATGGGACAAATGGGTCTGACATAAAAATACAAAAAAGTCATTTGTATTCATATATTAATGATGCCTTTTGAATTTGAACAAAAATGGACTGTCAATTTATTTCTGTAGTGCTTTACCAGGGCCATGCTATGCTATTCAAGGGAGCAATCAGTAAAATTTCAATCATCTGTTCTTGTGCTAAAGGACTGAGTTATTATAATCAGAATAGTTTTAACCTCAGATTCGTTTTTGCTCTGCTCAATTCTTATTAAACATCCTTCTCATACTGTAATGCTACAAAATATAGCCTAACTCGACGGGGCAATATGTTGTAGAATTATTCCATCTAGGCCTCACAGTTGTAGTGTCTTATCCCAAAGCGTATTAAATAGGCCAGAAATGTCCAAATCTATGTGAACACCATTTTGTCCTTACGAGATATTGGATTTTGTACAATCTGTGATTTTATGAGTCCATGCTACACAGTAGTTTGAATACATGGTAGAGAGCCTTTAAGCAATTCAAGTGGATGAAACATTTCTCAAATAAGAACACTCTGAACAGCCTTTTACAACAAAAGGCATCAGAATAACAGCCTTCACCCTGAGGAACAAGAGCACTAGTCCAACCACATCTCTCCTCCCCCTCTGTTCCACCCCACCACGCCACACAGAAAGCCTCTCTGCAAACTTATTGTGATGGTGCCCTTGGAGACCTTCAAAAGATAGGAAAATGGGGTGGGGGTTGAGGGATGGTTTTAGATGACTCCCTCGGGCCTTGACTTATATTGTCCATTTTCAATAACCTGTGTCAACAAACTTTACGTTTTGTAGGAAATTTGCTTTCACTGTCTGCAAGCAACAGTACAGGGGCATGTGCTGTTTGTTGTTAATGTCTTCAGAAAACTGGACACATAATAACAATGTTTATGTGCATTCATTCTTTAGCCTGCATGTTAGAGACTAAAACTAATTTATTAAAAAACACATTGTCTTCTGAAATCTAGCAAGGCCAGTGTTTTGTTCAACCATGTATGGTTTTGGGCGGTCTGTCCCTTGTGAAATGAGTTGAAGCTAAATGAGTTGTCCCACCATGGCATGATGACAATGTTGGCATAGTTATGCGCCTATCCCCCCTCCCTCAGATGACCTCCTATTAGATAAATGGGGCAGCCTATTCACTAGCCTTCGCCTCTGATGGACAGCATCAGGCTGTTTCCGATAGCCTATCCTTTTGAGAAATGTGAAAACAAAAGCCAACCCCCACCCCCTTCCCGGATGGAAGTTTGTGTCGGATAGTTTCTCTGAGATTATTCTCTGGCTATAACAGAGGGTGGGACGGAGCAGATGCTGATTTTCCCCACTTGCTGTGTTGTTTTCGGGAGGAAGTTGAATTGATTTGTCACACTTAACAGCACAACGGTTGCTGTAACAAGCCTTACTGTGGCAGGAATGCAATCATGGATTCCATTTCTCTTGGACATATCTTCACGCGTTCCTGTGTGGATTTAGACACAGATTAAGGGAATTATTCAGCGTGTCAAGTCAATGCACCAATGCCCTCCTACCCGGAAATATGTATCTCTCCATCTCTCCTTATGCCCGCTAAGCATACCCATGCCTGACACAAATTGTGTATTTCCATGTCTTACAACAGAGAATGTCATTCCAATACAATGCATCCTGAGAAGTGATCTGTCTTATAAATCTATTTAATCTCTTTTTATCTAAAAATAAAGATTTTGCTCAACTCAGCAAAATGCAGGGACTACAATATCACTAGTTACATTTGCAAATGTATATGTTATTGTGACAAGGTTGATATCATCTCATTCTCAGGTTTCAAGAGCAAAATATAGCCTTTTCTTTAGTCTTTATTCCTTTGCCCAACCTGAGACAGATAAGACTATACTAGTTAAGAGACCAGGATGCCTTTTTGGAGGGAAACACTGAACTCAAACAGAAAACCTTTAATTGAACCACTGCAGAGGCAGCGCTGTTCACAGCGACATACATGCACTACAGTATGTTTGAGGTGTGGCCCTACTGAAAGCTGAGTTGTGGAAAAGGCCTTCCTCAGCATTCCTGTCACCTTACAGTATGTGCATCAGCACAGGCAGACAGGCAATCTATAACCCAGCGTGTATGTCACAGGGAAAGCTCTCCCCACAGGACTGTAGTGCTACACATAGCATCTTCTGTATGTTGGAAGGTCTGTTGGTTGTTCCTGGTTCATCACGCGTGGAACAACGCCCTTGTTCTTCCTCATTTATTGCTTCTCAGGTTTTGTGTTCTTTTCCAGCCCACATCATAAATGATCCCTGATTTATTACACCACCCAGTTCAATACAATTCGTGGTCTAGATTTTAAATAAATCATCAGACTTTTAGCCATCCCTGTAGCCACCTCTTTTGTGGCTTGATTGAATGGGTTCGCTGACTGCTACTTGATAGTGCCGGTCTAAAGGTGTAACGTCTGATGTCATATCTTCTTGTCCAGGGCTTGTTCTTCTGCAGCCCTGCTGAACCAAGTCTGCTCCCTGCACTCACCAGACCCTCAGGCTGTGCTTTGATCTCCTATCAAAACCCCAAATGCTGTTGTAAAAAGACCTCGTTATGTTTCACTGGTTAAACCACAATGTGCATATCTCAGCAATTATGGACCATCTTTCTCACCCCTAGTACAGTTTAAAAAGTACTGAGAGTTGTGTTAAACTCAAAGGACAAACAAAGCGTTGACTTGGCTGTTTTTGGTTAATTTATGCTGTGTCCGTTTCACGCAAACACTGATGACAATGCCGTAGATTTGAGACTGCGGAGAGAGCAATAGATTTAGCTCCACTGGTCATTCATGGTAACCAACTACCTTCCTGATCTGATGCGACTTGCTTTAGTGATTTTGGTTTGTTTGTTACACAACCAGAAGAAAGACAGATTCAGAACCCCAGAAAGTCTTTGAGTTTTTGTCCTTGTGCTAGCATGGATGATGCAATCTGATGTACCAGACTCCATATGGCTATACTCGTCCTAACATTGTTACCACCAGGTTGTCCCAACTAATCTAACACAACATTTCTTATCAGGTGGCATAGTAACGTTGACATTCAAGGGTATGCCAACAGTTTGCTTTTTTCACAACTTGAGAAGGAAAGATTGTAGTATTTCTGTATTTTACGAAGTAGAAGTGGAATGGATTTTTAATACGTTTGTTCTTTTTGTTGTTTGTGTTGCTTGATTCCTGTGGGAGCTGTGAACCACAGAAACCCATGTAGCTTTGGAGCTCTTAAAGCTCATGACAGACAGCGATTTGATTGTTTTCCTTTTCCACTTTTGAAGCTTCCAAAAGCTTGGTTACTTAGAAATGAATGTCAGTTAACTTTTTATAGTATGAGGGAAAAAAAATCTTCAATTGAACATTTTCTTTTTGCTTGCGAGTTGCATAACTGATTTCTGCCTGAGTCATGGTTATAGGCCAACGTAAAGAAAACAAGCCTAGTTTTAGGAAATAAATTAAATGTAATGGAAGCGGAGCGGATGTTGCTTATTCATGAGAATGTATGGACTATCACTGGGATTGTCACTTCTCATTTGTTTATTTCATGGTAAGCACCCTGGTAGAGAAAAGGGACTGAAACTCCTTGAAAATATCTTGTGTGTCAGTCTGTATTATTAATATAGAGGACCAAACAAAAGGTTAGAACTGAATCATAAAACCATCCCCTGAAAGGAGAAACTGTAGAAACTTCGAGACTTAACGTTTCTAACAGACAGTATGTTACCGTTGATTCTAAACAGGTAGGCAAGACAGAATGCTATCAAAAACCTACCTCCAACAGAAGGGCACTTCAAATGTCTATTCCATCTGGAGCTGACGTTAAGGTCACATAGGCTGACTTACATGATGCCACTACTCATAATGTGATGGGAAAGCATTTATTCTCAAGGCTGAGTGCTACGCTGAATTCATAAACATCTCAGAGTGTTGAGTAACTAATTATATGCTCAAGAGGGCAAGAGGAGACCTGTTTTCTACACCAAAACGTCATCCTCTTTCAGGATACTACAATCCTCCAAAAAATCCTCCAGCGACTGCATTACCCACCTTCTGTCCAGGATCGCAAAGCGTCTGATAAACCTGACACCGCGAGATGGATTTCCCAGCCAACTAACTCTGTAATGGGAATCCAGAGCGTAACAAATGGTGGTGCCAGGACTGGAGCTGGCTCTGCTGGTGTGCAGGTGGTCTCCCCCCGTTCCCCTGTCGGACCCCCACTGCTCCCCCAAATGGCCACGGAGACTTAGGCTGCAATATTTTGAGTTCAAGTTACAGACCAGCTCTTTCACTAACCATTAGTCACAGAGTTATCCATGTATTTCTCAAAGCATATCTGTTGTCGTCATGTCTTGTCTGTATTGATAATTGTGATCTTAAATTGAATGCAGTGCCTTGTGGAAATGTAGTTTTCCTGAACTCTTGGTTGAATGGGAATTGGGGTTTCTAGACTCTAAGAACACAAATGGATTGATGAGATCCATTTTAGCAGTCCCAAGGAGCAGATCCAGGATTTCTGTTAATACTGCTCTGCGTACAGAGTCAGATTTGGTTGTCTCTGTCTGCTCTTTGCATGGTGCATTGCAAGTGTCCTACTGTCTCCACCATCATGTCTTAATTGGACAAGAGAGGGTACTGCTGTTGAACTTTACTTTGGCTGAATGTGAAGAAATTAAATGAAATTGGTGCCAAATGAGTGATTTTTTTTTAGTTTGAGGGGAAATTATACTATAACCTCTGTGACCACTTTTGGAATACCTTGACTGAAATGTCTTTAGGAAGCCTTGTGCATATTTTATTATCAGTTTTTTTTTATTGTGGTCTTCCTCAAAAGTGTTCTTATTTTGATAACTTTGGTATTATACACTTTTAGAAGTCTCAAGCTACCTAAAGGCAACACCAAGTTATTCGGAAGTAAAGTTTGAACAGTGACCACATTTTGTTCCCACTGTAACTTGTCCTCCTACAAGTGTTTGCCATCTGGTGTTGCAATCAAAGAGCCTTTCCCATGAAAATTACGCATTGTATTACCAGAAGAGTTACATCCCCCTAAAAATATTTTAATAACCTGCATTATGCATTGTTAAAAATATAGGCAGATGGAGTATTGGAGCAATTCATCTTGCACGACAGTTGTTCTGTGAATGCTTAGGGCTCATATCCTTGTTGTCGAATCCATAATGCTTCAGTTTGCAATAGTAAGGAGATTGGTTCATTTTTTACATTCATCAGATGTCACTCCAACGTGGGACTATGGGGAAATCAGTCATGTCTAGTGACAGAGTTGTGATATTTGTCCATCAGGAGGCTGTTCTTAATATTTTAGGTGATATAACTGCTGTGGCAAAACTCATTACTGAGATGTGAATTGATGTGAGCACTTTCATAGAGGAAGGCCTCCTTAGAGGCAAACACTGGGTGCAGCACATCGGGAGATGGTTGAGAAAATTTCATCATGGTTCACCTCACAATTCGGTGTGAGACTGTCCAATGGGATCACCCGTATTGCCCGAGGCTCTGAGATTACTCCTCAAAAGGAAGTTGCACCTTCTCTCCAGTTCAACCTAATCCCAATCCCAACCCCTTTAATAACATCCCAGACAACATGGAATCATGTCTGTCTGTCAGGCAGTCTAAAAGGGGAGAGAAGGATTTACTGTACAGGGCAGGGGGTAGGCTAAATGGTATGTCGCGTTTTTATGATCGCAAAGTCTGAGGTTTAGGACCAACCTATGACCTCTGTCTGAAGTATTCCATCAATGTGTCATAAGGCATTGGGTGGGTACCAGGGCACGTAAGTCTCATGTGCTATTTGACCCATATGTTGCTGCCCTCTGTGCCATGTAGCAAGGCAGTTTGCATTTCAGACAAGCACTGTGTTGGTTATGCAGGGAGGGCGGGCGGGGGGGACTTAAAAGGAATTTAGCGGCACTAGGAATGCTGATCCCTGACTGTGGCTACTACTCTAGTGTTGGTACAGTGTTCCAATCACATAGTGATTACCAACAGGCTACATTTCAGTTGTTTTCAGTTTCACTGTATACAGCCAACGCTCCAAGAGCCTGTGTGGACTGGATGAGTTCTTAATCAAATCATAAAGAACAACCAGAGTTGTATGAAGCATCAATAGTCACAACCTCTGGGAAAGCTTTTATTAGAAAGAAAGAAAACGGGGGCGCTCATGAACGACTTAATTTAGCCTTATTGATTGAAGAAAAATGCAATGTCCTCTCTATGACTTCATTTTGATGTTTTAGATGTGGGGGGACTTTCTTACATTTCCATGGGTGTACTTTCCCTGTTTCCTGCATTTTCTTTTTGCTCCAGAGCTACAATTTTGCAGTTCTTTACTGAGCCTAATTTTTTACTCACTTGGTAAAAATAGCATCAAGATCTTTTGAACTTTGAAATATTGAAACGTTGAGGAGCAAATCTAGGTTATGCACTGGTACTGTAGGTTCCTTATTCATTCAGGAGTTTATTCTAAAACGTTTTTTGTGTATTTGTTTTGCTTTCAACAACACATTGGACTTTTTATAACCTATATAGTGTATAATGGCATGAGAGTAACTGAAAACCTTTTAAGCTAACCTAAAATATAGCATATTGTTAATAACCATTAAATGCAGGACCTTTAGAATATGTATGTAAATGGGGCTTGCATACGTTTTCTTAAATCTCGTTGAATGAGAATATAGGGGGGAAATGTTACAGCTTACCCCAACACAATCATTTAAATTAATCCAGACTCATTTAATTTCCTTTTAATGTTTCAGTGCATGTGAGAAATTGATTCTAAATGAGGAGGCTCATGTTGAATATTTAATTTATCTCATTACTTTGGAGTAGGGTTCAAGTCCATTTCTGTCTTCCGACCTAGGATGGTTAATGATGGAGTCCAAGTAGAAAATCGCTGTAAAAGACAAAAACAGTCTTTAGAACAATCTAGTATTTCAATACAATCTAGTATTTCAGTTATCGTTTATGTTCTCTTTGTGACTGGGTGTGTGTTTGTTGCTGTAGTAGGCTGTGTTGTACACTGACTCAGTCAACAGGGGCTTTTATCTTCTCCTGTCAGTAAAGCTATTGGTAAAGAAACAGACCCTACAAATAGAAAACGGCACTAGTGATGGATTACTCCCTCATTTTGCAGCCTGTTCATCTGTTGACTAGCTGAAAGGGCCAGTGTGTGGGAGTTGTGTGTGGGGGTTGGAGGGGTTTGCATATCAGTGGGTGGGTGGATGTATCTGGTGGGAAAGAACTCGTATATGGGTCTTTTGCTGTTTCATGTTTTGACGTTTTGAATTCAATACTAAATAAAATGGATTTCATAGGTTCCCTAATAGAAAATATTTTAAATAGATAAAAAATAAATGTTTATGCAGCACATGGGTTATATCCTACTATTTTAAGGGCTATTTTGATGTTCTTAGCAGATCTGCTAAACTGGCCTGGCACTAGGAAGACACTATTTGGAATGTGATTTTGTGGGTGTGTGTATAGTAAGTGTGCATTGACGCTGCATATGTTTCACTTTGTATATGAAGAGTCCTTCACGTTTCAGTGTGTCCTTACTTATCCCCCCAGAGTGCCGGCACCATATCCTCTTTAGAGGGACAGCAGCATTGCATTGTGGGAGAGCGACTGGAGAGACCTCTCACCAGAGACAAAGTGGCCATTCTTCAAGCTTGGTGAAGCTCTCCTTCTCTGGCCCCTGGGATTTAAACAGGGATCATCCAAGGAAAACTTTCCAGATTAATCAAGTTGTCCTCAATACATATCCCTACTCAGCTGAGACTCTCCACTTGTGAAACACACATCTCTTTTCACCTTACTCTCTTCTCTCTCCTCTTTCAGTTTGTCACTCTCCCCTCTCACTTAGTCACTCATTCTGTCACTCACATCGAAGGTCTCATGGAAGGTCACATCAGGGTCAATTTTGTTAGCAATGAATTGCAGTCATTACATTTTCTTAACATTCTTAACATTTTATGCCCTTTTCATTTAGTAAAACATAAGTGCTGCAACCTCCATCTGCCTGAAAGCCTTCTAACAGTAATCTCAATGGAGGAGTCATTGATCAAACAGACAAACAGAAAAGGTGGAGGGGGGCAAGAAGAGAACAGGGAGATAAGAAAAGGGAGGAGCAAGGACAAGGTGAATCAAAACCATGACTTAGTTGGAAGATGAGGGAGGGGACACTAAATAGTCAGCTATGCCTACATATAGCCTGAGTCCAGTGTCAATATCATTGATTTTGGCTTTGACTTTTAAAAGTAGTTTGAAGTTGAATTTCAGATTCACATACCGACTATTGACACAGCAGCCAACTGTTAGACATAGCTGCCTACAATTCTGCTACATAAAATGAGTGGGCAAAAAAGGATGGCAACAAGACAAGGTTTCAACAGGAGCGTGGTCGCTCGCCACTCACTAACAATTCTCCCTCCATAATGCATATTGTGCCCGAAAGCTAATTCTCCCTGCCAAATCTCCACTCCTTTACCACCCCCACCCTTCTTGACACTACTCTGAGGAGGGCTCCATCTCTGGAGAGGGTGGGCAAGTGCTGGGGCCCAGAAGAAGAAAAGGGGGCACCGTGTTTTAAAGTGTTTCAATGTCGCTTCATTTCCTTATTTTAATTGGGCTATCTAAATGCATCCCCGGTTTGTCAATACCCGCCGGGGTCCCAGATAAAAATGATTTGTCTCCTGCATTCGCCGGCATGCCCCTCTGTTACCTTGGAGGATGCACCCCGCCACTCATCAGCATGAGTGTAATGAAGAACGCGTGTTTTGTTTTTTTTATCATCCAAACGAACAGGGAAACAATGTCTCGTTGGTTCCAGCGTTCCCGGCCTTCATTCACAGACAAGTACGCTCTGAAGCACACACAAGGTCAGCACAGTGAAGTCTGTCTTATCTTAATGCTCCAGTTCCCGTTCTCACCATACTTGTCTTGTCCTTTCACCATGTGTGGTGGCCCTCTCAACACTAGAGGCTCTGCTGTCTGCAGTCTGCAGCTGGCCGTGAGGTAACGCATGGTTAAAGCCCTTAGCTTGGTGAATCTTGGACTAAAGTACTCCTCAGAAATGTTGAGGATGTGAGGAAGCTCAGCCTACAATTTAACATGGAGAATTCAGGATTTTAGCTCTGCCACAAATGAATATTTGGTTCCTAGCCAACCATTCAGTAACTGAATGTGGTCACAGCCAAGTATTCCGAGGGGAAGGTTACATCCAGTTGTGTAAACTGGTGTTGGTAGATTGTAATGTTGATAGATGTATACCACCCTGGATAATGCTGTCCGCTATGTGTACTAGATAAATAGACAACAAATATAGGACCTTTTTGTTACGCCCAGGTAAATTAGCTTGAACCACCTGCAACGTTAGCACTCGCATAACTTGTAAATGGTTGTAGTCTAACCCCTGCTGTGGGTGTTTCTGTGAGTGAGTGGGCACAGGTGCTACCCAGATGTGCTAATGCACACGATGACATGGTTCTGGCCTCAGTCCATCAGTTCCGTACTCAACCAACTCACTGTTTACTAAAGTGGAACGTTGTCCAGGAGAACAATACCTCTGCTCTTTTTTTAAAGGTATAGCCTTAATGTTTTAAACAAAAAAGGTGTCTCTCTGTGCTACATCTTGGGGTTTGTGGAACAAAGGTCATTGGGGAGAGAAAGGAGATATCAACACATCAAAGCATTGAATCGTATATGAGATCTCTCTTTGCCCTCAACATTTTATAGTAATGTATCATTTATGATTATGTGCACCACATAAAAAATTACACCCATGGGATTTAACTCCTGAATTTTAAATGAACACTAATTTGTGGCCATTGTACTTTTAGATAGACTCGACTATACCCTTGGACATCAGCTAATTTCACCTTATCCTATAAATACTTATTAAACAAATCCATGTAGTTAGATCTGCAGTTAGACAATGAATGTAGCCTAAGCTTAGGCTTAGGGTTACTCTGCATCTGGCAGACCAGCTTTTTGCATTCTATTTTGCCAGTTCAGTTGCCCTTGCTTCAAAATCTTTATCAGAGAGAGCACTGGTTACCTGTCAACCTAAACTAAACCTAATGACCTGTTAAAGAGATTTGTCAACCGTGTCAACTGATTCTGAAGGCTTTTATTCATAAAGACATTGACCAAGGAAATCTTGCACCATTCACCAGCTGGTGTTCACGTCTCTCAAGTATTGAGAAATTGTATGTCAGCTGGTGAAAACGTCTCACCTACATGAGGGCGTGTGTGTGGATGGATCGGAGTGCTCTTATTTGGTCAAGGAAATAACATTGGTATTGTGCAACCCAACTGTGTGCATGCTGGTTTGCACGTAGAGGAGTAAATTAACCAATCAAGTCACAAATCAATCATTGTCCATTACTGTGCCTGCCAATGGGGGGTGTTGTGGGGGGGGACTGGCTGTAGACAAGGAGGGGTCGGCTTCTTCACATTGATAGAAGTAGAGGGAGGTTGTCAGCCTTTGAAATCGAATGAAAGGAATCGGGGAGGAGCTTTGGTGAGGGGTGAGGGGTGAAGGGGGGGGGGGGGTCATCTTGTTATAAATTCACAGACTTGGTAGTTTTATTTCTCCAAATCTCAGTTACATCTCTTGGGGGAAGAGGTTTTAAGTAAGTTGTGAGACTTGGTTTTCAGAAACTAACCAAGCTAACTCATGTAAAGGGGGAAAGGATGAGGACATTGGTTATCTTTTATAACTTGATCTTTATCTGTAGTCTTTATTGAGTTTTACCCACGAGGATTGGTAGAATTAGCTCTGGATGTTTACAGCCACAGAAATAGTTCTCATGCAGTTTTCCTGCTGTCCTGGGTAGAGCCAGTGGGCCTACTGTGGATTATGGCTGTAATTACGGCCCAGAAATCCCTCTCTATGTTACTCCCTTAGTCTCTGAGGGACCAGAAGTGTCCTAAGTAGTCTGACGTTTTTTTGCTGATGGTTATTATATAAGAAAAAAGTATTTTGAGATGAATGTCTATTTTGAACAAAATGAAGTGAAGTTCACAGATGATTGACCTTTTACATTTTCTTAGTACCCAAAAGTCACAGGATATCCAGTAGTTCCTATTGCAAGAATACCACTATTACCAGTAAAGGAGCAATGCAATTTACAAAGAAATGTGCATTGATGCATTAAGCTTGCATCATAAAAGTAACTGTGTACACAGTATTATTTGGATGAATGAAGACACTTTTTATCTAAGGTCTTTGGGGCTTTGTGATCTATTAAACAGCCCTGTCTTGGATTGCAAACCTCAACTTGGGAGGGTATTTTGGGAGAGTATTGCACTGCAGCAACCACTTGGAGTGAAACCCCCTGTCCTTGTAGAAAGAAAGAGAAAATCAGCACAAGAGGCTGACTTGGCTGTTACCCCGAGCTTCGTCATAAATCCAACTGAACATTTCTGAACATCTGCTCTAGATGATTAGCTCCTTGGCTAGTAGAATTTGACCGGAGGGAGTGAGAACCAGTTTGTCTTTTTATTTGGGCACTTATGGGTATGTTGCCACTCTGCAGGCTCAAATAATGAGGATTTATTGTCATGTTCAAACTAAATGTTATTATAGAATTTTAAATTAAATTTAAATAAGTTGGAACTTGTTGTTAACATTGTTAAATTAATTTTGGAATTCTCCAGGGAACACTTGGGTGTGGGCTTATCTTTTCAAGGTCACTCACAATTAACCTTCATTTACGTCTCTTCTTCTTTGTTCTTGTAAAATGTTTCAGGAGGTCTGTGGGAGTGGGTTTGTGGAATCTATGAAATATTCAAATAATGGAGTAAACTCAGGCTCCGAACTTCTAATTAAAGCTGTGTGTGACCTTGTAACTGAACTCCTTTTCACAAATTCAACATTACAAAATATTAACAGTATAAATAACTCAAATAAATGTTTATTTATATATATATATACAAAAAATAATATTCTTAGTCTTATTTTTAATTGCAAACCATAATCAAAGTAGTAGTCTGTCAATAAAAGGAGCATTGTCTGGCCTTTCAGTGTTAGTGTCAGTTGCATCTTTTATGGTAATTTTGTGAAACTCCAAAGTCATGCTGGCTACAGCTCGATACACATTACCAACAAGCTTTCATTTTTCCCTTTTTTACACACAAGTGAAATCCAAACACCTCTACTGGTCACAGTTCAGAAAGATTAAGCTTTAAAACCAGTCCTTTCCCCTTGCATTGAAACCTGACACCTACAATATGACATCACATGTTCGACTTGGCTCCTCCCAGCCTGGCTCTGTGCACAGTTCAGTGTGTGAACAAGCTTAGCCTCTGACGGTTCTCCCTCCAAGCCACCTCACAATACACTACTACTCAGTAGCCTTCACCGGACTTGCTATTGGAGTTTAAGAAGGCAATGCATTCAACTGTATAACTGTGGAACTGAAATAGCTGAGAAAGATAAGGACTGGCTTTCTAAAGATACCACTAATCTCAGAAAACCTTACTTGGATACTTGGATTATTGGATGTACTCTTTGGAATAATTTAAGCTTTAAGAATTTTTTGGGGAGGAAAAATTATTTACTTGTGAAGAATTGCTTTGACATGGGTAAGTGTTAACCTCAGACCTGTTTAAAGTATTTAACTTTACAGCTTGCCTTATTCAGTAAAACATGCTAGAATTACACAGGACAGGTGCTAAGAAAAAAATCATACTCAACATAAATGATTTAAGTTAAATAACCTAAAATGGTTTATGTGAGGGGCAAGACTTTAACAGTGGGGTATTTCTTTTGTCTATGTTCACTGTTGCTTGTTAACCCAAAACAATAGTTTAACCTCGTCTTGGCTTAGGTATTGACTGGCTCTTTGGCAAATTGCCCTGTCTGGTTCTAGTCCTCCTCGGTTTTTTGGGGGGAATTTTAATAGAGGGAGCAAAAAGTGTCCCTTAGCTACTGCTGCTAAGGTGAGACACCCTGCCGTTAGACAGCACTACTTTGAGGCCAAACAACCTGTTATTCCAGTTGTCTTATCTTCCTGGGCAATCTTGTAGCTTATGTTTCAGCAGGGAAATTGAGTAAGTTCCTCTGTTAGTTTCCACCAGTGGGAGCTGTAAGAATGACGGCAAATTATGGTTTTAACAGATATCTTGATTATGTATTTACTTTTCATTGGGTTTGCATTTGACATGTAAACACAAATGTCCCTCCAGGGTAGGCTTGACAGGTTTGAATAGTGCCTGTTGGTTTTTCATGTGAGTCTCCTGAGTCTTTATTCTTTATTTGTTGGGACAATTTTAAACACATGGCATATTAGGAGTTTTCTTGATCCACCAATGAAGCAGATATTACGCAATTTGTCCCCTACTCAATACAGGATGTTGCTGTCACTAGAAATAAAATAACAAATATCCTTTTTATTCGTCTTGCTCTTTTCCACCAAATCCGTCTTAGGCTTTTAGGGAACAGTGTAAAGACAACATGTCTGTCTCGCTTTGTTTGGCATGAAAAGAGAGAGACCTCCCCTTGGGTGTGTCTCAGTGGGCTGGGAACTGAACGCTGCTGTCCTGGTTGGGACAGATTTGAACTCTTTCTTCTCAGTTAATCATTCACTAACACAGCTCTGTGGCCAGTTACTCTTGGCAAGGAGTGGGAACACAAACACATAAAAAATGACCTTGTGATGAAATCCCTACATACATGAAGTTTATATCATTTCCTCAACAGCATAAAACACCCACGTTTTGCCGTCAAACGGGAGCAGGGGTCTTCCCTCATCTGACCTCGGAATCGTCTTTCCTCACCTTTGTTGCACGGGCCACTGACCCCACATTCCACTTTTTACGACTCAGGCTCAGTCACGTCGCCAAGGGAAACACTCCGGGGAAGCAGTTGGCAGCAAAGGAATGGGGTGATTGTTGTCCACAAAACAATTTATAAAATTGTTCGCTATCATGTTGTACTGGGATTCGCTATAGTTTTCTTAAGGTCAAACGCCCTCAATATAATTTGCTTTGTATCATCTCTACCTTTTGAAATGTGTCTGTGTGTGTTCAAGCTTGATAAGATGTCCATCAGCAATATCTGGTCGTATGTTACTTTGTATTGGAAATTAAAATATAATTATAATATACTTGGTTCCTACTGGGATTCCCAAAAGTAATTAGGTGTACAATGTGGATGGTTCATTTTGGTCTGCCCTTACTCCCACACCAGAGAGGAGTGAGTGAGTGTGACAGATGTAGATGTGATGAAGAATGGAAAGATGTTAGAGGCCAGAGTCAGTGTTACTGTTGGCTGCCCACTGGCCTCAATCACATTACCACATGGACGCTCTCATCCACTCTGACCAACTGTGATGAGTGGTGTATTGTGTGAAAGTGCTAGTGAGCAGTGCTAAGCAATTCTCAAAGTCTCTTTTTTTGCATATTGACTTCTCATTTGGCATTGGTGTAATTTTGGGCCAAACTAAACACTCTACTGTATGAATCATTCAGCATAAACCCTTGAAACTAAATGTACTTAACCATTTAGATGCATTCCTTAAGAAGATTCTGCTAAGTACTATAATCTATTCAAAAGTAACATTGGGAATATCATGAACAGCCTCTGGATATAGCCTAGCCTAGTAAGAGTTTTATTATCTTGTTAAACAGTGTCTCGCATTACAGATGTATGGTCCTCGACTGAAGCGTTCTGTGGACATTTCTTCCATGTACAAATCATTTGACTTCCAAATCATCCAAATTATGCTGAAACAGCCTTTTTTCCCAACATTTGCCACGTGTACCACGTGTGTTGTATGACAACCGAAGCATATGAAGTCATGAGCAAAATGTTGTGCTGTAAATGTCTGTGCATGTCTGAGGTTGGGCAGCTCCTGAACATTTTACATTTGTGTTGCCTAATAGTACTTACAGTACATGCAGGAAATTGAGTACTTCTTGAAATTCTAGCTATTACTCCGCCATTTGATACTCTACGACTTGAAAACTTGTAACAACGGAAAATTGAAAAGATGGAGATGGGGGGGGGGGGGGGGTTATTTGGAGTGTGGACTGGCTTTCGGGGTTACCCAAAGGTCAGTTTCTTTGTGGTAAATGTCTCTGTTCGAACCGAAACCATGTAAGGTGATGGCATAAGTACAAATGGGAACCACAGGGAACAACAGAAAGACTGTAATGGAATATGGATTGGTCTGCGCCAAGACACTATGGGAGTAGTGGAAAGGAGGGTTTGTATATCCTATCCCTGTCGACCTTGTTCACTTCTTCTCTACTTTCTAGGAGTGCCTGTCTGGTGTAGACTGCCCATGTGTTGTACTTGATTACCAAATCGATCTTCAGTCTTTTCTCCCATACTCATGATGAATCCCTCTCTGTACGATTCACTGCTGCTGATCTCATACGAGGAGAAGTGAGCTTAGAAGGTTTTTTTTTCTTTTTCTTCTGTCAAGTAGAGAGTTATGGGCACCTGTTTTGTCCGTGCGTATGTGGGTGTGGCAATTGGAACAGTTGTTAGTGAGTGTGTGAGGTGTGTGTGTAAAGGGTAGGCCTATGTTGTGACACATTAGTAATCTGTGTGACGTTTGGCCTTTGTATGTCCAATAGTCGCCCTCCTCAAACACACACAGTGACTCGTCTCTCCCCTGGCTGCCTAGCAGCACCCCTGCTTGTTTTAGGAAGATGGATGGAGATTCATTATGTTTCATTAGTGGAGCCTCTCTTATTTATAGCTTGGTGAGTCTGGGCCAGGTCAACCCCATTGTGCCCGAGTCAGGATGCGGGGGGGCTGGGGTGTTGATGAAGCATTCTTGTGTCCGGAGGGTATTCTCAGAGGAGCGCTATGCTTGCTTCGGGGGGAAACAATGCCATGCAAGGCTATTGAAATGCGAGTCCACTAATTCTGCCTAGTTACAGCACCCCTCAAATTTTTTTAAGGTCAAAAATAACATTGCCGAGGAGGCATTTTGACCCAGGTTGTGGAAGTGCCTTCTTGACAGAAAACATTGAAATAGTGTATGTTTTACACAATTGAGACAAAGTGTGTTGTATGGGGTTAGCATTTTGGTGATTAAACTTCTTATCCCTTACTAGCATCTTCCCTACAAATCTCTTGATTTTAGTACACTGGTGAACCCTACTAGTCAAGCACACATTGGAAGTGTGGACCACTTCATGGTCAACAGCATGGAAAAGCCAATCATGTACTAACATGGAATAAAAAAAACTATTTTAAAATGTTGCTGTTCATGTTTTGTTGTGTTGTTTGTTAATTACAGACCTGTTGATGTAGCATGTTACACAGTCTTTCATGTTATGCTCAACAGTAGTTCCTTGTATCTGTCTTACATAGGTCTTCCTCAGTAATTATTTCTTAAATTAATTAACTTTTTGACCTGAATACTGTCAGTGCACATTGGTATGGCTAAACTTAAGCCCTAACTTCAAAGGAAAAAAGTTCCTTAGATCTAACTTCACAAGCAGAGATTGGTTAGTTAGTTATACTGTATCTAGGCTAAGCATCAACTGAGTAACAGATGTTGGTAAGGTCTAACTACATGAAATCCACCTCCACCGGTCCTGCGTGAGAGTAGGAAGCCGTAGGCTAGTTTTGAGTTCACTGTTGATGTGTTTCTGCCACCTCAGTGCGAGTTCTGTTTCTGGGTGTCTCAGCCCCAGCCCCAGCCAAGTAGACATGACAGTCTATCTCGAGCTGGATCAAAGCTGACGCCACAGGCCTGAACACGTTCAACCAAATATAACAAGCCCTGGCAAGATATCTAGCATTTAACAAGTCCCTATCACTGCTGTGTATTGGAGTTACCTCTTCTTGATGAGTGCTACATTGGCTGTGATGGCCTTTGATTTGTTGACCTGACAGGGCTGCTTTGAAAATCTGCTGGTTTGAGTGGCAGGTCTGTCTGTGGTTCCCTCTCTGTGATGGCCTCTGTCCACTCTCATTGTTGTCAGAGAGAGAGATGAGGTGTCACGGAACATTTAGCCGGAATTCTCTTTTTCAGCAAATCACAGGTCTTAGTCAGAAATCACGAGTGTTCAAAAAAGACTGGTTGGTTGAGAGAGAGAGAGAGAGAGAGAGAGAGAGAGAGAGAGGAGAGAGAGAGAGAGAGAGAGAGGAGAGAAGGAGAGAGAGAGAGAGAGAGAGAGAGAGAGGAGAGAGGAGAGAGAGAGAGAGAGAGAGGAGAGAGAGAGAGAGGAGAGAGAGAGAGGAGAGAGAGAGAGGAGAGAGAGAGAGACGAGAGAGAGAGAGGAGAGAGAGAGAAGAGAGAGAGAGAGAGAGAGAGAGAGAGAGAGATGGAGAGATTTGGGCAGCTGGCTTGGGGGAGGGGGAGGGTGGCTGCATGGAATGTCTTTATGTCTGTACTGTCAGCTGTGCTAAATTGCACTTTCTGTACATTGTAAAAGGGCCTAATTAATACTCTAAACACTGCCTCGGCTGCAGGTACATTCATTACCTCTGTTATTGTGTGTGTATGTGTGTGCGTGCATGTATGTGCATGCGAGAAGGAGAGAGAGATACAGAGAGACAGAATGGGTCATTTGTGAAGTACGAAAACATCTTTGTTAATAGCGCTAAGCCTTGCTCTCTTACTACTGCACTTAAGTTCCATTGGCTTTAATGGTAGCTTTAACTCCATTTCAAACACTGTCCATAGACGGAAGATTCATCCATGGTCTTGTGGTCGTGGTAGCAGAGAGAGATTCATAGGTGGTAATGAGTATGTCCGAGGAAAACAGTGCTGTAGCTCTGTCCGTGTCAGTGTAATGGACTGCACTTTTCACCCAGGGATCGATAGCACTCCTCTCCTCCCTGCCCGAGCATGTTGTTTTTCACTCTTCCTGTCTGTCTGCCTGCCACTTGGAGATGGAGTTTACCCCCCAAACTCTCACAACAGATCAGGAGACGCACATCTTCATGGGAGGCTTAGAATAATGAGCCAGGGTAATATAATCCTACGTTTGTGATTTGGGGATATGGCCCGGGGAGCTCCTGTGTCAACTCCAGCCTCAAGAGAGATTTGGGCTGACTGGCAGATCTCAGATCAGTAAAGTGTCTCCTGTAGTCCAGCCAGGTACTCTGCAAGGTTCTACTCTTTGACTTGTCTCGAAATATATTGGGGTATTTGTGGTTGTGTCTCCAAGTCTGTGATCCTCTATGGAGGTTCCTGCTGATCCTCCTAGCTAGGCTCTTTTACATTTTAAATCCCCAGGTCTCTGGACAGCGATGGGGATATATGACTCCATCTGCTCCAGCAGACTGGCTCATAGCTCAGACAGAGCACGGCAGACAGAGAGGGTTAGAGACTAGGGAATAGAGAAAGACAGAGACTGACAGAAAGACAGAGAGGCTTATTAGAATCAAGCTCTTTTCGGAGTAAGGCAGGGGGTATAACAGAGAGCCTTCTGGAGTTGGCGGAAAAGGAGTAGGATTACATGTCTGTGGTCCAATTCTCTGGGTGTACAATGCCATTGGCTACTACTACATTGGCTCGTCACAAAAAAGCTCTATTACCAACTAGACTTTCTTTACTTTCCTCAGTGTTAAGACATTTTTGCCTTTGATTGCGATAGTAGCTTACATTTCTGAAAGCCCTTTTTAGTGTTGTCAACAAGCACGTTTCAGGCTTTAGGGTGGTCTTCCCCCGTATTACTAGACACTATCAGCTGTATCCCAATGTCTTTACATGCTGTGAATGGTGAACAACATCAGTGCTCTGTTTGTCCCCCTCCCCTCTGTTAGGCTAACCCTTCACTGTGTCAACATGGAGGTAGTTTTCTGGACTTTGGTCCACAGATGGTTATTTATTCTGTATTTCACACACATACACGACAGTTAAATGAAATAAACTTAACCAGTCCCTCAATAAACAGCTCAGTCCTGCTCAAATAATTTACATCAACAAAGTGGTTAAAGGGGGGGAGGGGAAGGGGCGGGGGAGTCGGACGCAAATCTGCCACGGCTGGTGCAGACCAGTAGACCAGTATGACTTATTTGTGTGAATATAACTGCCGCATAGTTTGAAAATGTTTGAAAAGCAGAATGACCTCTTATATCAGCCCCTGGGGTCTTCCTTCTGGCCGAGGGCTTTCGGTTCCAGCCTGTTACAGTTACTAATCTACCCTGACACAGAGCTGATTTACAATGCCCTGCTACCGTTAGCACCAGCCTACTGACTGACTGGCTGGGGGTAATTGATTTAGAACCACAAAACAGACACACCTGCTCAATACCATGAACCCCCCCCCCTCTACTGCCTTCTCCTGATTGGACCACCCGAGGAAGGAATTACCAACAATGACCCTCAATCCTTAAAGCAAACAAAGACAAGGAAAAAGATTGTAGGATAGTCTATAGAGGATGCAAATTGAACACGCCCTCTGTACAACCCTTGTTAACAAACCTAGGGAAGCCCAAGGTGTTTTCACATGGGCTGGTGTCCTGTTTTCAGTAACCACTGATGAGCATGGTTGGACTGAGCCTGAAGAGGAGCTTCTGTTTGGGTAGACATTGATCCTGGCCCAGGGACCCCTCATTTGCCAGCTTCCTTTTGACATGCCATCACACTGTTTGTCTTGTTCTCACCCAGACTCCCAGAGACAGCCTCAGGGGCCAGCAGGGTTGGACTGCTCTTTATGTGAGGGTGTGTGTGTGCTTGTGTGTGTGTGTGTGTGTGTGTGTGTGTGTGTGTGTGTGTGTGTGTATACATGCATGCTTAAGCCTTGGTCCCACCATGTCATTTTATGATGCCATCTGCCTGCAAATAAACCCTCAAGTGGCCGTATCCAAACCCATTCTCCTGACTGCCCACTGTGTGTTTCTGTACACGTACATGTGCCGTTCATGCTGATGTTATAGTCTTTGAAATGTTCAGCTAATGTAGACACCCAGCTAGACTCACTGTAATGTTGGATTATAAGAGACAGGTTTTAAAGTAGGCAACTTTGGCAGCAGGACAGTAAAATGTTGAAAGTTATTCGATTTTTTAAATAGTCACAAATGTAAGGTCTTTCGAGGCATCTTTTGACCAGCAGTTTAAGTTACCACCAGCAATAATTCTACTTGTTTGCAGTGACCTGTGTGACCCATAGGTTTAATACTTAGTCTGGTAGGATCCAAGCGATGGCCAGCCATGTTCTCAATAGTAGTTGAGCTGATTCATTAGATTTTATTGCTGTTTTATGATGAATGTCAGTTTTACATTGAATCCGTGGGTGATTTTTCCAGGCTTTCATACCAGGCTTTTCTCTAGCTCTGTGTAGGGCTGGCCATTTATTCCTTGCTCCACTCGTCGACAACGTCAATAATCACTTAGCGATAAATTCGAATTGAAGTGGCTCTCCTGTATGTGTCTTTTCTGCTCTGTATAACACATATAGCTTTTCATCTGAATCGTCCACCAATTGATCTGCAGCCATATGGACGAGTAGTCCCTAAGAGGAGCCGGTAAATCTCAACTCCACTGGTAATTTATGTAGGTCCTTGAGTTTTGTTAAATGTCCAGTCAACCGGAATGAATACCAATCGACACTATTTCATATGGAAGTGTACGTAACAGCCCTCCCATTCTTGGCCGTAGTGACTCATGGTGTCTGCCAGTCTTGACGTGATCTGAGGGCAAGCCCTGCATCCAGTCCTCTAGCTTGAGCAAACTGAACCCCTGTGCGTCATCAGAGAGTGTGTGTCATGTCTTAACGGTCTGTGTGGATGTGATGACTCTCTTATTTGATGTCTAATTATTAAAGTGGCTCGGTAGCTCCCGCACATTTGTCTAATATGAATGACGCGTTGTCGAGGAGCGGCTCCTGACCTTGTCGTTGTTTATCACGGGAAACGTTGGGTCAATTTTGCATTTTTTTTGTTTGGCGTAATCAGTTTTTCTCACTAGCTGCTCGTTTCAGTGAAGTGCACTTTGCCTTTTTTTTTGCACCCAGCAGTAAAGCATTTACAATCAACTCCACAGGACAGACTGGTAAACAAAATAGCTTAGTTGTAAAAAAATAAGAATAAAGGTTACAGGACATTGGCCTTTGTTGTACTGAATTTCAATACACTGTATTGTAGCAGCACTGTAAAACGCATGCATGGTAAAGGGCTCCTAAAACAGCCATACTTTGAGTTGAAGGAAGCTATTCGATTACCTTCCTGTTTCATTTCAATTGAAAGACAATCTTTAATGTCTATCACATCATGATAGAAAACCTTAGGCTCACCATGAGCAACTGGGCTCAGCGGTGGGTTGTAGTCTCCTGACAGCTTCTCTTTCTGTCTTGCTTTTCTCTGTCTGTCTCTCTCTCTCTCCCCCTCTCTGTTTTGCTGCCATGGCATGGAGGACTAAGCCCAATCAAAGGCCAGAGCTGTACAGTGCTGCTGTGCAAACGCTCTGCCTGTGATTGTGTTTATGGAGCCCTGTAGTCTGGGCCAACACAACCCTCCCTGGGTCGCCTTTATCACCTCTAGAGACGGCCATGATTAGGTCTGCACACCACACACACGCAGACGTATATCTCATCTCACCGTAGGGTGAGCTATAGAACAGGGGGGAGGGGAGGAGGAGGAGGGGGGGAGAGAGAGGAGAGACACAGAGAGAGAGGGAGGGAGAGAGAGAGCTAAGCTAATTACATTGTTTATTCAGCCTTCTTCTCTGCAGCGTTATTACACTGCCTGTTCAGTCTGCCTGTGTCAGTGAATAGGTGGCTACACCTCCCGAGACTCTAAAGCGCTCCTGAACGAGGCTTATTTAGGGCGTTTGACCCGTGTTGCAAATGACTGATCCATACGGTTTAAGATGGGCACCTCAGCTCTCTGTCACAGCAGAGCTGGTGCTGATGCCGTTTTCCACATGTCTCTGCGAAGCTGTGTTTTAGATGGGATAAACATACCCACAGTGAATGTGGGGAGTAGATGCTGAAATGTTGACCTGATGCGAATGGTGGTCCTGTTGTCATTCTTGACTTCACAGGCTAATACAGCCATGCCGTTTGAGTACCCCCCATTGTCTACAGTAATTAGTATGCATCACCTTCACAAACAGTATGCACCCACAAAGTCCCACTGAAACGCAGACATTCACATGCTTATTCACAGAATAGGCGCAAACTCCTGACCTGTTTTTCTACGTTTCCTTCACTCCCACACGATGGTAAACAGAGCGACGCGGTTCTCCGAGCCACATGCTCATTTTCCAGATCACAACGCCTGGCTTTTCCTGCGGTGTGTTGCTGTTGCAGAATCAGGTTTTGCTACACAGTGCGCACACACACACACACACATTCTATTGCACACACACACGCCCAGACCCCCCCCACACAGGCAGTCTCGCAGCAAATGTTCCACTGTATTTGCGTGCAGCAGGGAGGTGCCAAGCCGCACTGGGATAATAAGTAGTTAAATAAATAAAGAATAAACATGGCTCTAGGAATCCGTCTCATTGAAGATGAAAAGCATCTGCCTCTCCCTGGCATCTGCTGTGAAAGATATCCCTCCACTGCTGACGGTTCGGCGCACGGCGAGCAGCCAAGTCTATCAGCCTCGCTCTCTACCTTCCGACTCCAACTAATGTCATTCTCACACAGGAAAAAAGGCAAAACAAAACTTTGAGCCAAAAAACTTGAATATGAAATTGAAGAAAAACCATGAATGTGGTTTTAAGTTAACTTAAGGTATTTTCTTTCTGTAACTTTAAGGTTCCCTTAGCCGTGTGAAGGGTCTTGGGGTTTAATTCGCTCTTTGGCACACTTCCTAGCATTCAGTGTATCAGCTTTTCTTTGGCTGTTTGGGCTTAGCGCCCTACAATGAGCCGCTTTCTCAAGACCAGTGAATGAAACAGGGCCTAGATGGGGAGGATAGAATGTAAGTGTTTTTCACAGTATCATCTGATGTCACCCATAAGTGAACATTGACACGAGGGGTTATTCAAAATGCAATTAAGTCATTCATGGTCAAATCTAGCACTTGGTCTGGTGTAGCAAATCGTGACAGAGTTATCTGTTGCCAGTACTTCTCACTCCACCTCTTCTCAGACGTGCCTAGGTGATGCGCCAGCAGCGCCAGCAGTGACTCACAGCACAGCACACCATTCCTTCACGTCACTCCTCTCCACTCATCCATCTTTCCTTTCTGTGCCAAGCAACTTGTCAGAAAAGATTAAAGGAGAGTTGGGATGAAATTTCCCCTTGTTAAGACCTCCCTCCCACAATGTTTTTCTTGGCCCTGCTTCATAAAGGGGGTGGTCGAAGAGATGGCCCTGTGTAGGTCTATGTGTCTCGGTGTTTCCACGCGCATTGAAATGCTCATGAGTAATGGGCTACTCAACACCTTCCCTGGCTTAAGAAAAGCAAGGTTTCATTCTCTTCAGAATACTAGATGTATTGTATCCCTGACACCTCTACTTTAGTTAACTTACTAGACTAAAGTTGACTGACCACCCACAAAGCTCTGTAGGTTTGGAAGAGACTGTGGGATTGGCCAGACTTTGTTCCTTTTCCTTTCACAACGCTTATGAGCTTCGCTCTGTACAGCATGCACTGAGTCAGAACCAAAGTTAAGAAACTTCCCAATTCAATATCTGTTGAACTCTCGCCAAAAGCTTTTTGCAGGATTCATGTCAAAGGATTTTCCAAGAATCAGCCGAGACTTTGTTCTAAACTTTTCTCATGTCGTTTTTTTGTCATGCAGCTGTCTGCCAGTCTTCCTTTGTAAATTCCCAGAAAAAAAGTGAAGTATCCTCTTCCTCCTCAGGTGCACTGTACTTCCCCTCATTTGAACTTGTTTTATCGCCATGGGGAAGGGTAGAGGGATACGTGATTGAGTTAGGATACTTTGTGTGCAGTAAGCTTGTCCAGTTTGGCAATGGAGACTAATTGAGTTAGTGGTTGGACAGCATGACAGCCTTTAGGCTAATATGGCTTTAGAATGAGCCAAGGAGAGACGACATCTCAACATCCCAGTTGCTCCCTGATGCCTGTTCCAAATGTAAAAATTAATTAGAAAGGCTTTGCCAAAATGTTTGTCGGTTTGTTTTCTTGCCGGTCTCTCCACCAATCTCGAAGAACTGGAAAGGGGAGAAATACATTCAAGAGCTAGCATAATGATGGTTAATTTGTCGAACACCTGCCACCACAACCACGTCCAGACCCACTTTCCCCGGGGAGGATTTGTGCGTGTGTTAAGTGTTTACTCGTGCGTGTGTGTGTTCCCATGCTGTGATATCATAGCACTTCGTGAGATTTGAGTCCCATCTGGAAGACAGTGTTTCAATTTCTTAATGGGAACATTAAATGGCCAGGGGTCCTCAGGGAGTGAGCCTTTGGGAGGTCCCCCAGTTCACCTCTTGTGGTAGGCTGGGTTAGAGGGGGGCTAGAGGGGGTGGCCTGAGTCCTGGTATCCCCTTGAGCCTTTGTTTCTCTCCAGGATCATTTTCTCATTGTTATACCTTCACTTCACTTTAAGCTGTAATGCTGAAGGAGCTTATTGTTCGACTTGAACTTGTATTTTTTGATACTTGAAGAACTGCAGATGATAAGGTTATTATGTCTTTAGAGAGATCATGTTGAGATATAGACTACACTGCTTTTTATTTGCAAACGTGCCTTTTAATAGGCACTTCTCCAGATGCTAGTTTGTTGGTGTTTACACGAGGCTCTTATACTTGTCTGCTGTCATGCACATTGGAATTCATGCAAATGAGCAACACTTTGAATCTGAATGTTTTGTCATCTCTGCTCTCTCTGTGTTTCCTCCCAGGTGTTAGGTTTTGATCATCCAAGAGTGGGAAGTGTCTTCTTGTGGGGACCGAGGGGGAGCTGTGCCAACCTGGAACATGGTGCCTAACATCCAGCCTCCTGTGCCCCTCCAGCACAGAGGGGCAGCACCAGTCATGCTGCTTCTGCTCTGCTGTATGGTGGTCTGCTCCCATGCAGACAGTAAGTACCACTCTGGAACTGTAAAATCCCTTTGTGTTAGCCTTAAAGCCAGACACGAGGACTAGGACTTTGTATCTGGGTTAAGAGCAACAGTGCCGATAATGTCATTTCATTTGTCAGCTGCCTCCTAAAAGAAGCGTCGCTTTTCAGAGTGTAGCCGCATTTTCTGCTTGCATATTAATTGTTTGTTTAGACCAGGGGTGTCAAACTCATTTCGCATCGTGGGCCACATACGGCCTAGGGAGATGTCAAGTGGGCCGGACCATTAAAATTATACCATACTCTGCTATAAATAATCAAAATATCATGTCTTTCTTCTGTGTTATCTAGTTTAATTGATATAAAGACCATATCGTATAAAGTCCGTCCAACCGCTTTAACAAGCAATGATCTCTTCGGTGGTGTAGTTGGTTAAAGCGTTGTACGACTACATATTGTTAATGCGAATCTGGGATCCCAAGTTCGCGCCCCAGTCGAGTGAATCTCGTAAGATATTCTTTAACTTTTACTGTGAGAAAATGACATAATTCTAAAGGCCTACGGATGTATCACAACATTTTAATGTGTGAGCACTAATATCAGATCAAAATGAACACATGTAGCCTTAATTAAATATTGAATAACGTAGGGTAGTCTACCGTCGGAGACAACCACTACGCCTCATTCAGCCAGTTTAAACGGCTGCTAGATGACGCTGTTCATTTTCAAAGCGCCGATAGTTCGGCTCTTTGGGCCGGCACAATCCGGAAGAAACCACCAAAATCCATGAATTGCAGCGAATTAAAAATATTAATTCCATGTCTTTTATGCATTTTTTCCACTTTCAAATTATCCTGCGGGCCTGATCGAACCTCCTTGGGGGCCGGTTCCGGCCCGCGGGCCGTATGTTTGACACCCCTGGTTTAGACGTTTAAAAGAAATCAACTCATGCTGTGCAATTTACTGCCTAATTAGACTTAGAACATACTGCTTCAGTCCATTTACATTTAGTCTCCTTGGTGAATTCCAGTAAAGAAAGCATCAACAGCGGCATTTAGAAGGTAGCTTTTGTAACAGTAGTGTGCCTCTGGCAGAAAAGGATGGTTTGAAGTGAATTGGCTCTCCTGGCCCCTGTGACTGAATGGATGTTAGGGCTATAGCATTCGGAAAGATGTGTCACTGTCACTAGGGCCAGAGGCTGCAGGGGTTGGGTGTGAGACAGTGCCCTGCAGCACCCAGGTTCAGGGACAAAATTAATTCTGTGCATGACCCCTGTGAGGCCTCCGTCACAGGGTTACTGTAATTCAATTAGACCTGCTCTACGAAGCTCAGATAGGATTTGTTTTACTGTACCACCCCCCCATCCCACATCTCACTCCTTCCTGTCACTCTCTCTCTCTCTCGCTCTCTCTCTCTCTCCTTAGATTTGAAAGCTGGGCCAGAATTAAGCTGACCTCATTCCTATATTACTGGCTCCCACTACTACATTCTGGGAGAGCCTTTATCTAATGACTGATTCAATCACATTTTCACATCCTGTATGTTCCATGTGTTTTAGCAGAGCGGGCTAAGAGTGTGAGGAAAAAAGAACAGTGCTAATGCGAAGGTTTTGCCAGACAACAAAAAGTACAAGAAAGAAAAGTACACCAGCCTGCCTACACAATTGTGTCAATCATTTTTTGTAGCAGGTGGCAGCTTTTGTCTTCAACAATAATTGGCTATGAGTAAACCTTTAGTGTGCTGCTTGCCTTTCTATTCTATATACATGCCTTCTATGTCAACTGTCCCTGTGTGTCTATGAAAGCAGGTCCCCGCTGGTCCCCAGTTTGAGTAATCATATCATTACAAGATAAAAAAAAGACCCAGCCAGGCCTTTTAATTACCAGACAAAGATGCTCTTTGTGGGATGTCTGATGCCGTGATGAACTGTAAGTGGCATCTTCTGGTGGTGCACATTGGCACTGATCCACATTCAATAGTCATTCAATAGTCATTCAATAGTGTTTGTGAGGACTGGAGGTAAGGAGACGGATGGCATGCAAGGACAGGGCAAAGCAACTGTCGACAACTGAAAAAGGGAGAAATAAGATAAATATAGAAATTACATTAACATTAAGGCCGGAGCATTCATTCGAAACAATGTTGGAATCGAGTATAATGCATGTGAAAATCTGAAGGCCTACTATTACCTGGAGTGTAGACTACCAACAAACACAGAATTAGAATAAGACGGGGGGGGGGGGGGGGGGGGGGGGGGAGGGATAACAGCCACCACAAATGGAGGGGTTGTGTGCATTTGTTGTCTGTAATTCATATGGGTCTCAGTTAGGCCTATGTGTACTTGATAGTAGAAAGAATGACAAGGCATGGTAGACAGATACAGGGTGGAGTGCCTGGCTGCACCAAACAAACCCTGTGATTACTGTGTCTGTGAATGTTCTCAATTGCCAGCCTTGATAGGATGTTCAATAGACCGAGCAACCACTGGAGGAATCTGGATCCTACCTAGATTCCAGAGACCAGAAGGTCTAAAACTCTGCGGTCGTCTGCTTCCCATTTTTGGAAGGGTTCGTGCTGGTTCAGGATGCTTAAAGAGCAAACTTACTGTTGTGCTTACAGTACTTAATTACTTACTTCAAACCATTCCCACCTTGTTAAACAAGGTTTATTGGTTTGTGGTTTTGGACACCGTCCAGTTAGTGCTGCAGGCCTGAACAATTTCATCTGTTTCAATAGTACAGTACATGGCATAAAGCACACCCACCCCCCACCCATGATTGTTCCAGTTCTATGTGACATTGTGACATCATTTATCTCATATCATCATTGAAGCCTGTCGAGCGACGTGTGATTACCCAGAGTGCTGATCTCAGACGTCCCATCGATCCCTGGGGAGCCTAGTCTAATCAGCCCCTCCTTCCACAGCCTTTCCAGTACACAATAGACCAGCACTCAAGGAAGGTCGTACTCAAAGTCACCCACCACCCACAACATAGCACTGCACTTAAATGTAATGGTTATCTTTTTGTTGTGCTGTCATTTTGAGTTATTTCATTTGCGTTAATGTGCCTGTGATGTATGTGTGGGGCCCCCCTCCCTGCTCTATCGTGTTCTAATCTGGGCCTGCTTTTCATGTGTTGTCTTCATGAGAGTTAAGTCCAGTGAGCTTGTCATTGGTGTTCCTTCCACTCCCCCTGGCAGCTAGGTTAATAAGGCATCCTAAGGAGCTTTCAAAGGTTAGCTTGACTTTACCAACCAAGACAACGTCAGACACTTGAGTCTGAACAAAACTTGTTAGCCTAATATCACTTAAATGGCAAATGACTGGATTGCATTCACAGCCGGGACATAATTGCCTTCCCATTCCTTTAATGTGATGCTTAAAAGCCTCTGAAAGAATAAAAGTGTGTTTTCGAATTGTTTCAACCACTAGAAGCTGAATGTACTGTATGAGAGGAGTGGAAACCTTTGTAAATCAATTATCCATTGTTTGTTTAGACTTGAAAGTGGAGAACAGGGGGGGTTAGAGAGGTTGGCGTAGAAGGGTATTGGGCGGCTGGAAATTGGATTGTGTTTTTAAGTGTCCATATGGTCACCCAGCTAAAATTGACATGGATGGAAATGGATTCTTTTTAATTAAAAGTAACCACATCCACCACGGTGAAGCACTTGGAGCCTAATACTGTTAGTCCACAGCTGTGGTCTACAGACTATACTGTCCAAGAGAGGGAGGGGGAGAGGAGAATGCATCAAGAGGGGGCAGAGGCGGTGAGGAATGGACAGAAGAGGAAGGGAGGCTAAGAAGGTAGGAAATGGAATGGAAAAAAAGGAAGAGAGAGAGAGAGCGAGAGAGAGAGAGAGAGAGAGAGAGAGAGAGAGAGAGAGAGAGAGAGAGAGAGAGAGAGAAAGAGAAAAAGCTTTTCATGTTCCTGGTGCAGCAATGTCAGGATGGCGGAGGGGAGTGAGTGTCGTCAGAGGTTAATGATGTGAGATTAATAGTTTAATTAGGCGGCTGGATTGCAGGGCCAGAGGCAGTCACCCAAACCCTTCACCATGGCCTGGATTCAACACCGCCATCAAATGACAGGACAAGCAAGTGTCCTTTCCAGAGAGGGCACATGGAGTAATGGCTCAAGACATTTCAATCTAACTGTTTCCCATTGTTAGGTTTATGCACACATTAGCCACATCATCCACATGTCAAGATTTTTATGGGGATCTCTGACAGGGAGTAGAGGGGTCTTCTCAACATGAAAATTGGGTTGATGTGTGTCTCTCTGTCGGTCTGTCATTATTACAGATACATGTTTGGCATCAAACAGTGAATGCTGAGAGGTAATTCTTGCCATGCGATGAAATCACTCAAAGTTTTATTGGAAATAAATATCCCCACACAAAACCACTCATTGGACCACTCTATAAATCATACTATTATTCATATTCAAAGTGTCCAAGGATTCATTTGCACCTTTCCATATGCAGCCTAATGCTCCTTCATTTACAGTCACTTTAGCTCTGCTGTTTATCATGTGCTCCTCCAAGGCACAATTAAAGCCAATTAAAATCACGCAAAACAGCCTGGGAAAACGGTATCATAAACATACCTGTGATCTAGTTATTTTTATTTTTTTATCAGTAGGTTGTCTTGACTGCAAATCAAATGTTTAAGTATTAGACCAAGACTCTCAGGATTGTTGGTTATAGACTGAGCCAGGGTCTGTTTGTTGGTCCAAGTCCCTACAGTAGCGTAATTAAATTTCACCCACAGTGCGTTTGGGGGTGAATACAACAATTTGAGACCCCTGTACAGGATGGGCAAGGGGATGAAATATGGGAGAACAATAACAAGGGAGGTCTCTCTGGGAAAGCTAATTTCAGGGAGACAAATTAATAAGGTTAGTGGGGTCAGACAGGGGGTTGCATTGTGATGGATGACATAAGTCCCAAAAGAGGGGTCTTGATACTCTCTGAATACTCTACTGACTGAGTCAATCCCCTACCCCCTCTACCCCCTCCCCCCCCCACCCCCACCATGCCTTTCCTGCATTCACTGATCTCTGGCCCTCCCTCGCGCACCCCACCCATCTTCCCCCTGGGGATCACTTAGCCCTTTCCCCACAACTGGTCCATCAATGACAGGGGCCATGCCTAGGTGACGGCTGCCCTTTAGCCAAGTGCATTAACAAAGCCCCCTGCCATCCCTCTCCTCTAAGCCCCTCCCACCTCCACTTTAGAGACTAGTTGACCATTAACATCACAAAGGGCTCCAGCCGCTGCATAGTCATACATTCAAATGTTGTTTTCCTCCTTTCACTGTTCTGCAACTGAGAGGAACTCTGGTGAAGATGCATCAGAACGTTATTTGTCTTGCACACAGTGTATGATTCTGCCTTTTTATAATCAAGTCAGTTTAAAACAGCAAAACAAATGTGACATTTATGTTCTTCTTATGTTCAAAAAATTATTTTTAAGACCTGAAAAGAAAGAGTGTGTAGTCTAACAATTGTAGTGGAGCCGTACAGTGGGAGATGTTTCTGGCAAGCAAGCACCTAGAATGATCCGCTGCTTATGGGTTTCAGTTTGGGTTTCTCTCGACAGTGAGAGAGGATCTGTACACCTTCTCACTCGCTGTGAATGTAGCAGTTACTACCAAGATCAAATACCTAACCTAAATCAAGGAGCTATAGGTCTCAGAAGAAAAATGTATTGAAGAAGCTTATAGCTAAAGCTCAAAACATCTAATTGTTTAGTATTCGTTACATTAGCTGAAAGCACTAGTGTTCAATTGACTGTGTCCTATTAAAAATAAATGTTGTGTTATGTGGCCAGAGAATTTCTAGACACACCACTACAGTGCATCTTTGTCTGCCTTGTCTCTTTGAACTGATATCTTGATGACATGCCTGGCCACAGGTAACGTGGCACGTTTGAACAGACAGGGAGGGCGCCAGTGGAAACGCCTGAAGTCATGCAAAACCTCAGGCCCACCTTTTTATATGATACAACTCATCTTAATGTGGGGAAGATCTATATCATCAAACACCCACTAGAGCCTAAACAACGGCATTTATAAATAGCAGCTATGAAAGCTCACCTTGGCTGTGTTGGCCAGTACCTTAGGTATTGAATGCCCATTCTTCTTCAAAACAATTGCGTATTGTCAAGACCAGGCAGTGTTGGAGAGTCAGACTGGGGACATAGCTACTGTATCCGCCTCTCAAGTCTTGTAAGGATAAAAGCTCTAATAGTGTTAATGTTGCTCACACGGGGAGGAGAAGAGAGTTGGGTAATTGCACTCAGAGTTTATGTTCTTCTCTCCTCCGTCCTGAATAATTCAATGAAAGCTGGAGGGCCCAGATAGAAGCCTTTCCTGATTGTCGTAGGGAGGGTTGAAAGTTTAATGCTGTTGTTCTTTCTGCGTGTGTATTTTCCAGTAGAGAGGTTGATCTTGCCTATAATGGGGGTGATAAAAACCTGTTTGTTTAGTAAGAGCATGTTTAGGTTGTGGCTGAGTTGTTTGGCCTAAATGGCTTGGATGTTGTCCTTTTGAGGCTGCGCTTCTTTCTTTGGTTAGGTCATTGGTATTCATGAACAACATAGCCTGTTATTGATTGTTCGTCAGTGCAAGCTACTGCTACAGTGTTATATTTACAATAAAGCAAATATTGGTGCAGTTAGTTCCAGCTACATAATGTTTATGAAATTAAACAGGCAGACTGAAAGGCTTTTTACTTGATCTAGGTAAATAACTAGCCAGGGAGACTGCATTATGGGCTTCATTCCAATAAAGCATGCAACTCTGCAAATGGTCTGAAAAAACACCTTAATGGAAAGGTCCCATTAAAAGCAACCACAGCTGATTCCATCTGACAAATTCCCGCTAAGTGTGCCGAGTGAAAATGATAACTTGCTAATTCATTATTAATTAGAATGAATGGTTACCACTCGGCCGTGGCATATCGATCCTGGCACTCAGCTCAGCAGAGTGGCTCTCAATGGGTGCTCTAGCAGAACTTGGGAATCCACAAACTGTTGTCCACACCAGTGCCATTGACTCCCTGCTGTCTCTGCATTCATTACTGTCTTTTCTCCGGAGCCTTCCGACATGAAGTGGGAATCTTCAGTACAGCTGCCTGGGAAACATGCCATAGCACCGCTGTTGCCAGAAGCTTTACAGCACACACTGAATGAGGAGCCTATATCATGATAAATACACTACCAAGCCATTTTCCCATTTATTCATTTGACAAGCACCCCCCTTTCTTGCCCCTTCACTGATACGTGACACATTTTCAATTGCCTCATTCTTCACCAAGCCACCACCTTAACCTGCCCTTGCTCTGCCGAATGCATGACGGGAAAGGTCAAAGGGTAATGCGTGTGTTGACAGGTGTTCCTGGTCACCTGTTCCAACACCTCGGGATTTGTTTGGTTTGGAACAAAAGAGTCTCTAACAATACCCCAAGGACCTGGCAGGTCAAGACCTCAGGTGTCTTTCATTTCTGCCCTGACCTCCGATCCCAGCGACACCGCTGTAGGCACAAGTTAACCTGAGAACACCCCGCTAATCCCCCCACACACACCGCAGGGCAGTATAATGGACTGCCTCAATGCAATCTATCACAGGGATCTATGCAGATTTGTCAATAGGCTGACTGGGGGCCAGATCTAATCTGGTGGCCGGTGTGCCTATCTCTGGTGTTTTAAGTGAGAAAACACCCGTCTGTCAATGTAAAGTGAGGGGGATATCTGGAAATAGATAACCTGAAGCCTGAACGAGGAGGAGGGGAGAAGTAATCTTTCTGTGGACAGTTTGGATTACAGTAGCTTCCGCAGTGGTGTTCCCATGGAGATGGCAGAGAGGAAAACAAACCTAAATTTAAATGAAATAAATGTAACAGTTCGGTTGTGTTTGCTTAAAGACTTTCTCATCACACTGGCTGTCTCCAGCGCTAAGCGAAGGATTTGCTAACATACCCAGACAGGTCACTGTGTGGTAGTCTGACACATCTCACTGTATTTCTCATGTGGCTATGTCATGTCTGACAGGCTGAAAATAGAACTAAACTATGAAAAATTGGGAGGCTGGGTGTTTCTTCTTGTAGAAAAGAGCTGATGAAAATTGTCTACCAGCAGGGTTTCCTAAAATGCCAGTTTAGACAGAAATATAGGACTACAACAAAACATAAGAAATAAGAACTTTCCGGAAATAGATTCGGCATGAGCAAACCCCTACCATCCAAATGTAAGAATTGGTAGGGTACCCTAACCCCCAAAAATGTCGAGGGGCCCGGGTCAAGGCTGATGTTTGAGGGCTACCAAGCATATTCAAGGAAGCATAAATCAAGGGCGCACATCCCAAAATACACTCTGTCAAGGTCCTCTCAAAGGTCAACGCTGAAGATTTGTGAAGAGAGATGGTAGTCTGGTTAAGAGGATTAATTCATCAAGGGCTACCAGTGCCCTCTTGTGAGGTCGTGCCCCTTCCCCCAATCCCCACTCTAACCCCCCAATCCCCACTTCACCCACCCCAAAAGAAAAAACTCCCAGATTTGATTCAGCCTGTTATAGCTACCACTATACAGGCTTTAAGTCTGTGTGTTTATTTTGAAGCATGTGCGCTAATCTGCTTAATGCCCCCTGATTGTAGCACTTAGCAGAGATGGAAATGACCCCCATATGATGATGATAAACATTAACAGAAATATTGTTGACAGATGTTACCCGAAAACAACTCGAAATCTGAATGATGCTAATCAAATCTTGATGCTGTGAACTCTTTAAGGGCACTGATGCACACATCCATATCAGGAGACTTCTTCCATCCCTTGCTTTCTCTCGCGATTGCCGTGCAGTTTTGCCGCTGTCATTCTTTCGAAAAAATCCTCATCTAAAGGATTGAAAAGGTGTATTTATGATGTCATGTCAATCAAAACCTTGTCTCCAGCGAGAGTCGGGAGAAAATGTCATTTAAATGTCAGGTTGGCAGAGGTAGTGGGAGAGGTCAGGGGTGAGCTGGCGGGATGTGTTGGATTAGATTGCATACACATGTAGCTACACAGTGCAGGTACACAGGCAGGCCTAGAAACACAGTCCACACTCACTGCCACTTCACCTGTTTGTTTTTTAATGGAATCTCCACACAGACAGCCTTATCCTGTTTTTATCTCACTGTCTCCCTTGTGCACTTTAGTTTTGACCTTACTTCCTTTTCCCCCCCGAAAAACGAACACACACCCATACACACACAATCTCCCTGCAGTATACCTCCCTCCTTTTGTAGCACGCAGTTCACATATCTCGAATCTAGTGCTTACACAGTCAGGGTACATGGTCGTGGTGATGGGTTAAAAGAAGCTGAGCTGCAGTGGAGATGTCCTCGAGCAAGGACAACATGTGCCACACCGTCACCACTCCTCTCCCCCCCCCCCCCCCCCCCCCCCCCCCCCCCCCCCCCCCCGCTCCTCCTGCCAGCAGCGGGAGGACACACACACCAGCACGCATGCACGGCACACAGACGCTCTCTCACACACACACACACACCAGCACGCATGCACGGCACACAGACGCTCTCTCACACACACACACACACCAGCACGCATGCACGGCACACAGACGCTCTCTCACACACACACATACACACACACACACCAGCACGCATGCACGGCACACAGACGCTCTCTCACACACGCACACACCAGCATGCGTGCACGGCACACAGACGCTCACACACACACACACACACCAGCACGCATGCACGGCACACAGACGCTCTCTCACACACACACTCCAGCACGCATGCACAGCACACAGACGCTCTCTCACGCACACACACAGACACACACACACACACATAAATCCATAGAGTAGCATTGGCAAGGAGCAGGAGGATGATTCAGCCCTAGCAGACAGAGACACTGCGTGTGTGTCTAGCAGGAGGTGCTATGTTATGTTAACTAGATATTGATTTTGTTGCCCGCGAATCTTATATTAGCACACACAAAAAGACAGAGGCTTGTGGGGGAAGACTGGTTTTCCATGTTGTGTTCTGTTCCGGGTAAACACACACCACATGTGTACACAGCGATACAGTGATAATTCAAAGCCTAGTGTGTCTGTGTGGGCAGGGTCCCCCCTCCATGACTAGGGCTGAGGTGAGCTTCCCTCCTCTGCTGCTTACAGAACTGAAGATGAAACATGATGTAGCACGGAACATAATAAGGGCTGTAAAAATCTCCAGCATGTTATAGATTACTTTACAGTGCAGGGTGTTCAATGGCGTGTTTAGTAGGTTCTGCATCATGTGTTAGTGTACATATTTGTTTTGATGTCACCTAGTTGGGGTGGTGCTTGAATGGGTTTCGCCGTTGGACATGCTAAGCTGCAGGGCGTGGCACTAGCCTGTTTCCGTCACACTTGAAATACGACATGTGCGCGAGGAATGAAAACAAAGGAAAAAGCTGTGCTGATGTTTTAAGCTTGGCCTTGTCAACACATGAACAGTAGAAATATAATGGAGCGTTCTGTAATAACATTGTAGCATAGCAACAACAGAGACTTTAACACCGTGTCCCCTTCGGCGTTTGGAAGGGGTTGATTTGAAGTTTAATCGAAACGGTTGTAATTTGATGGATGATTTGAGTGTCCTCTACCCATGGACTGTGCTCCTTGCTGGATGGATAGTCCATATTTTTGATTGTCTACTTCCTTCGGAGAACATATTAAGGCCTGGAACACCCTTGTTTTTGGAGTGCCTTCATCCCAGCTTTGTGTACAGAAAGCTGAGGGTGAAGACACACAGAGACTGTGAGCTTCTTCCACCATCCAGCCACAGGTGTTCACAGCCACAATAACCAAGAACTCTTTTATTGTCGGCTTTGTTATCGAGTAAACGATATCCGTAGGTAACCCGTTTTACATGGTAAGCTGTGTGTGACCTTGGCGCTAACATCCTTTCTTTCTCTCCACCCTCTCTCTTCTCTGTGACGCTCTCAGGCACGCCGAGTTTCGTCAAAACCCCTGAGGACCAGACGGGCATCTCGGGCGGAGTGGCGTCGTTTGTGTGCCAGGCGACGGGAGAGCCCAAGCCCAGGATCACCTGGATGAAGAAGGGGAAGAAAGTCAGCTCCCAGCGCTTTGAGGTGTGTGCACCCGTAGCCCTGGGTTATGTGAGCGCCGACAGGCAAGCTCTTGCCGGCTCACACGCACGCTGTACACACACACGCACACACACTCATGCACACACACACATATACTGGCCTAAAGAATCCCCATGCACATTCACCTTTAGAGAGAGTGACTCTTCCCCACACAGACACACACACACATATATATATATATATATATAGTCTGCTTCATCTAGGTTCACATGTTTTCACTCTCCTCCTGATTTGATTCTCGCCTTTGTGAGTCTGTATGAACGTCTTACTCTTCATCTCTCTCCTCTGTCCTTGCACCTATACTGTGCTAGCCTATGTAGGCACAGTGAGAGATCACAGCGGGGGTGATGTCACACCCTGTTCGTGATGTCACACCCTGTCCGTGATGTCATAGCACACTGCTGGGAGACCGTGTGTGTGAGAGAGAGAGTGACCGTGTGTGTGTATGTAAGTGTGCATCTAGAAGTGTGTGTGTGTGTGTTTGGAGAAGGCGTAGGGTCAGCACTGGGACTACCAGATAGATTGTCTAGAGAGATACACAGTTTCCTGTTCCATCCTCGTCAGGTGATCGACTTCGATGACAGCTCTGGCTCGGTGCTGCGGATCCAGCCACTGCGCACCCACCGGGACGAGGCTATCTACGAGTGCACCGCCACCAATAGCGCCGGGGAGATCAACACCAGCGCCAAACTCACCGTGCTAGAAGGTGAGAGACCCTCCCCCGTCTCTGCTCCTGCCCTGCGTTTTCCCTGTTCTTTTTATCTTCCTTTCAGTTCCCTCCCACAAACACACACTGCATCAGCTCTCTCTTCCCTTCTCTCTTCCCCTCCCTCCCTCTCTCCCCCCTCCCTCTTCTTCCTCTACTCTCTACCCCTCCATCTCTCTCCCTCTCTCCAGCACAAGCTGCTGCTGTTGAGGCTCTCTTTAAACGTGCCCCAAAGCAAATACATGTGTTTGACTCCATAATTTATCCATAAGCATTGGTGAGCCCTGAGGATTCCTGACATTGGCAATGTCACAGACTATCTGCCATTTCTTCGACGCAGACTCGACTCTACAAGGTGCATTTTAAGTTGTTAGGTGAAAAACAGACCTGTGTCGAAGGTTTGGATGTTGTCTGGGGGCTAATATGATAAGTGGATGTTATTGTAATTTTCACCCTGTGCTGAGATAAGGCTAGTCCTTCATTTTACTGGGTAGATAGACTTCCTTCTAACAGCCTGTGAGTGTAGTTATTGGATTAGTCCGGCCAGAGGTGTGTCCAACCCAACCTGATTTCTGTTCAAACCACAATCTGAATGTAGGGAGTTTTCCACTTTCACTTGTTCGTTCATTCATCTGGAGCGAGCCAGTGGGAAGATTATCCATGTCCAGAATCGTTATTCCAACTCTAAAATGTATCTCTTTTATTAAAAAACAGTTCTCTGTTCAGAATCTCTCTCATCTCCCATGAATTCCTTCTCCCTCGTCTATCCAGATGTATATTATGATATCAGTGGCCGGCTTGCGTCATCTCGCTGGAGGGACTGTTCCGCTCGCTCCTTTTCTTTGCCCAGTGGCAGAGAGGAATACGGCTCAATACACAAACAAACACTGTCAATATGACACGAGCCACATATAAACAAGATGACATTAATCAGGGAATTACTGTTGAAGTGAAGATGCGTTTTCCAGTTCTTGCGTCAGTGGGCTTGAAGTGCGCAGCCCCTTGAATGACAGGAAACTGAAGTCATATAAACTCACCATGTTGAACTTGACACGTGTTAAGAAGTGAACCAAGGCTCCTTATGCAATCCTGGTGTAAGTCAATCATTTATGATTGACCTATAAGAGAAAACAGGTCAATATGCATAGTCTCTTTCTACTGACATGATGTCGACAATGTGACGTGCACAGCGTGGAAGAAAACCCTCAGCATGCGTCAGGTCACGGGTCAGAAGCTGAGCCCCACTGTACAGCAGCCTGCAGTGTATTTATCACAAGCATAGCAGAAAAGTGTGTGTATGTGTGCCTTTTTGTGATCTTGGTAGTCCCAAGCCACAGTTAATGACTGTACGTTCTGAAGTGCCCACACACACACACACACGCACATACACCCTCGCTCTATTTTTAGACTATAGTTTTTTCCCCGAGTGATATGTCATGTCCATTTCATCTGAACAGCAAAAACCAGGAGCGCCAGAGAGTGTGATGGATGATCATTGTGTTTAATAGCTGTGTATGAGGCTGACTCACTACTGCTGGTGTTTGCTGTAGTCTGACTACAGGCAACACATATGGCCCCCCCTCCATCCGGTGTCTTAATGCTGGACAGTACAGTACATAACCTACTTATGAAACACTTTGAATGAAAGTTGATCTTGATAAGGAGTTTTTAACTAAGCAACATAAGAGGGTATTAATGACAACGGTTCCTCATTCTAGGCTCAACATACCTGGGACTGTTGTTGTATGTTTGTAGGCAATACGGGTGAGATCTCTAGCCTGACTTCTTTCTTTCTCGCTCACTCTTTCTCTCTCTCTTTTTCTCTCACTCTCTCTCCCTCCTCCTTGCGGTCTCTTTTTCTCTGGTTGCCCTTCTCTTCTTGCCCCCCATCCCTCCCTCCACACCCTGTCGTCTCTCTGCATGACTCCCTCCCCCATGCCAGACTATGGTGTTAGCCACATCACCTGGAAGGAACGGCCAAGGCATGTTTTCACACTCTCAGAGGCCCAGCACCATTTCACAGTCGTCCCTGAGTCACTCTGTAATTCTGTCACGCCGCAACGGCAAGGCTCTTTGTTCCTGCCGGTTCTCACGCCCTCTCACGAGGGGAAGGTCACCCACCACCACTTGGAGCCCCAAAGTCAGCTCAACGGGTCTCCTCCTGAGTGTGTGTTGATCTGTGTGTGTGTGTGTGTGTGTGTGTGTGTTTGTGTTGCCAAATGCGTAGAACTCCTGAGCTGTAGCTGTGTAAACCGAAGTTTGCCATGCTCTTTGTTGTTCCTGTGTAACTGTGCTCGACCCGGGGTGGCGTGGCGTGGAGAGGTGGAGGGAGTGAGCATGGACTTCCGTGGGTGGCGTGCCGCGAGAATCTCTGATTTGGTACTACTGTATGATAACACTGTCTGTAGGTCTGACCTGCATGAATGAATGAAGATGCAGCAGAACCCTCTGGCACAAAAGGCAGAGATGGGTGTATCTGTATGGAGGGGTGCGTTTGCCTGTGTTGAGAATCGTTGGTATTGTATTGGTATTGCATAGGCAGTGTGGTACTGTACACTATACCTATATCATGATGACCTTGGTGTGATGACCTAGACACCAACAGTGGGCCCCCATTTGCAGCAAAAATGATCAATGGTGTCATATGTTGCATGATGTTCAGGAGGCTTGGTAGTCTCGGTGCTGTCCTCTGATAGTCTCTTTGTGTCTCTACTCTGCTCCTCGTGCTGTCTTTGAGGGAGCAGTGAATGACAGGCCGACTCGTCTCTAGACACGAGAATGTAATGTTAGGGCTGCACCCTTAAGCCTCGCTACTACTCACTACTTGTCTTGCATTTGAGATAATTCATCAGCTTTTGAAGTTATCAACCAGCATATTCAGTAGATGTCTTTGTCAAGACATTTTTGTGATTAGGAACTTTTGGGTTATGGAAATAGAGATGGAAATCAATGCTTCTATGGGAAAACAAGGAATCAATATTGTATACAGGAGCCAAAAGGTTAGTTTTGAGGAAAAACAAGTTCCTTTATTATGGTCTATCTTTACTTCAAATAGCACTGAATCACCCAGATTTGTCGACTTGGAAAAGAGCAATCAATTTGGGGGAAAAAAGAAGTATTATACCATAAGAAATACATAAAAAAACCTCACCTTGTATTCAGTGTCAGTAAACAAATTACAGAGCCACTGGTTTGGAAAGGGCTTTATATGCATTATGGTCCCATGGCTGGCGTGGAGGCAGAAAATGACTGCATTACAATGTGAGTAATAAATATGTCAGGAACCAGGCAAGTAGGGACATCAACCTGACGGGGTAAACAGCATAGAAACCTCATTGTGCCTCCTCCCAAGTATGAGAAACACTGTGGGTAGGCCTGCATCCCAATGATTTAATGCAGCACACCTTTTTCCGACAACTTAATCCACAGTGTTCTCCAGTATTCAAATCATTCACAAAAAGCGAGGGTTTTGTAACTTCAGTACTTTTTCACCTCACTTTTCTAATTCGTCTCCTAGATGTATTGGCGTCTGTAGTTTTCATGTTTTACTTTGTATTACTGGCTGTCGAGAGAGTTGAATCATTTTCAGATATACGTATTTTTCCTCTCTGTGTTGAAGGTGTCCAGAGATGTTCATCTATTCTGCTTGCCTTCTATTTATAAACAAAATTGCACTATACAGACACACAGTATCATACACACACACACACTGTTTGGCACCTTACCATAGGTGTGATCTCCGACTGTTCCTAAACTCCAGTCTGATGGTCGATGTCACAAGTTTAATTTCTCCCACCATCTGCTGGCTGGAGGCCCAGCGTCGTAGATCACAACCAGCCTGACAGATACAAACTGCATCTGTCTACCAACGCTTCTCCCAAGGACTCACGCAATATGGCAGGGCGGAATCACTCTCCTAGCCGGCCACCCAATCAGCATCCCCCTGCATCCCTGCCTAACCTTCAGGTGCTCAGCACCATGCTAGGGAGAGGACACGGCTGCTTTCTAGGCCAGGGCAAACGTGTCAACTCCATCTCCTGTACATCTGCCTACGAGATTAGTATAAACCTTAGTTGGATCGTGACTTAGAGGTCATCTAATGTTCATATAGACCAGACATTAGCCTTCTTGTAGCCTTGACTTAAATGACACCTGCATGTGCCAGTCAGGTGCTCCTTGTAAAACAATATCTCCAAATACTAATATGTGTGGGAAATGTCGCAATTGCTGGTCATGTTGAAGACCCCAGGGGATGCTATGCATTACGATGATATAACCAAAACAAGGAACAAAGGAAATAGGGGCCTCGGATTTTAATGGGTGAATCATTGTTCTACCGGTCGAATATTTTATGCGTATGAACTATAAATCAGGCCTACATTTTAGCAGCTGTCATAACAGAGATTTTTTGGCTGGGCGTTTTTGTGTTTTCTTGGCTGGTAAGCATATGCTATGAGTAAATTATTTAGTTTAGTTCATTATTGAAAATGTTGAGTGAGATGATAGTGTCAAAATAGCAGGATCATACTTGATGAAGGTTTACAGTATGCTTCATTTATTTACATTCTATCCCTAACATCAGTCTGTCTAAAAGTGCTATTTATTTTATGACCGTCAAGGCTATTTGTGATTTGTGGATGTCAGTTTATTCCAGAGATATGCGTATACTGCTCTGTTTCTATCAGGTAGAAGATGCAAGTGTCTTGAAAGTGTTTGAGATATTTAATTTAAGAACAGTCGTCACATCATGTCGTACCAGATATTTTATTTGACTCTGAACCCTTGTCTTAACATCCTCTCCAGTATCGCCCAAGTTTTGTCTCACAAATTTCAGACATTTACCATGTCAAATATTTGACTGTGATATTGCAGTAATCCTCTTCACATTGCATATGTAAACCAGACTTAATAAACCTAGTCCCCGTCTCCAGAGTTGTCACAGTAGACCTCTCGGGGCCTGATTCATTAGTTCCAAGGAAACACAGCTGACCTGCTGGCTGCCTGTTTAGCTACAGGTGAGGTGGGGCGGTGCTCCTCCCCCCGCCCCCGCCCCCTCCTGACTGTGGGCCAGTGAGCCAACGACTCCCCTGGTCCTGATAGCTATGGATGGATGGACCTGCAGTGTGTCAGGGGGCTCTAATACCCACGCTCAATGAGCTGGCTAATGGGAGTACCTCTTACCCTGACCCCCATCTTCCAACATCCACACAGTTATAGACCCTGGCTTACCCACTGGGCCATTGGGGAGAGGTGATGGGATAGCTGTACTGTAGCCTGGATTACTGCTTGACATTTTCAACACATTTTAAAGGCACTGGTCCATCTCTGGCTTTGGGCCATTTTCTAAATGTTGAGAAAGAACCTTATGAGTTAATTATCGCTGGTAATATCAGCTCTTGACAGGGTGATCTCCTCATTCTGACTAGATTTGAACATGAGTTCTTCAAGTGGTGGTATTGAAATGAGTTGAATAAACAAGTATGCAATGCACTGTGTTGACATCCGTATTCATTAAACTAGCACTTTGTAAAGATTCAAAATGGATGACAGGTCATGCATGCGTATACAAACTCCACCCATGTAATCAAAGTCGAGGCTGACTTGGTGACATTGATGTCGAGGATGTGTGTATTGTTCATTATTCCTAACTGAGAGAGTAAGTAAAGCCTGTCAAAGGAATGGAGCCAGTGAGGATTTAATTAAGCGAACCTGCCACGTTCCACTACACCCACTGCCTTTCTATGGACTCATAAAAGCCACCTCGATCTGCCGTAATTACTATAAACATGTCACAATAAAACACAGGCGATGATTAATTTGAATTGTGGAGAGGATCAATTAAGTCATTTATTTGCAAACCCCTCTGCTGCACTCTTTTGTTGAGTGATTCCATTAAGCGTCACATTTCAAAATTCTGGCCTTTGTTCATGTCCTCGTTTGAGACACCTGGATGAATAGTGTGTGTGATTAGCTCAGTGTCTCGCTCTAGACATGTGCCACCGAGACAGCTAGAGATCCAGCCCTCAAGCCAGGTTTGGGGAACTCATGTTATATGAGAAATGCAGCAAAAACATACAAACTATCCATAGGCTTGAAACCTGAATTCTCATTGATATCTTGTTTTATGTGATCATGATCACAGTGATCACATGATCCCAGTCATGCCGTGAGCTGTACTGTACATCGTAAACCTAAAAGCGTCTCAATAGCTTCACTCCTGGTACACGGTAGTTAATGGAGGATGTGATTGTGCTGTGCTACAGCGCTTGTTGTTCCCCCAAGGTGACTGGGTCGGTCAGCCTATCAGTTTGGATGCAGAGGACCACCTCTGGGTTGCTGTAATGGGTTGCGGGCTACGGTTATGTACTAACCGGTGTGCTTGGGTTATGTACTAACCGGTGTGCTGCAGCATAAATAACTGCCGCAGGCCCCTAGCAGGGCTGTTGATCAAACTGACGACAGTGGAAGTGGGATAGCAGAGAGGGAGAAGAGGAGGGAGGGAGGAAGGGGAATTCAGATGACTGTTATTGATTATGTGCCAGTTGGCGAATGGAAGTTAGGCTAAATATTCTGCTCATTGAGACAAAAAAAGTGTATTATTTCAAAGGTCATGGCATGCATTACATGCCTCTTCTGCTGCAAATAGACTGGTATAAACAGCCCATACAGGGATGATAGAACCAGCAGCAGCTAATAGTTTGCTGCTTCTTGGGTGTCAGCCAGCCAGCTTACCTTTGTTCTGGAAGAGGACTGTGGAGGGTGTGGGGGGCCGTGTTTGTGGTAGGGCTTGACTCCACACAGGTGTGTTCACTTTCACTCCATGACCCTTCAGCAATATTTATATTCCAGTCTCCCGTCTCCATAGAAACTCCATGGAACACCCAAGCCTTGAGATATTGCCTTGTGACACAGACGTTACATGTTTTTCAGACCTGTTTCATTATGGTTTTATACTTTACTAATATATGTTATATGTATTATCAAAGGACATTCTTAATTGTTAATGTTAATAAGAACATTTAAATGTGCTAGACCTTGTGTGAAAAAGGGTTTGTAAAGCTTGTGAGGTTCATACAGACAAGTATTTATTCCATCTGAAAACAACATTTCAGCTAGATAATGTGCTTGGCCTTCTCACTGTTTCCCTCCCCTCCTCATCATGCCTCTAGACTTCTTTCAGTGTGATTCTGCTTGTCTTCATTTGATTACAACAGTATTACATCAATGCCATGATGCTCCATGCAGGCTCTTTGATGCTGAGGAGTGTGTGGATGTATCATCCCTGCTGAGGAGATCTCGGTGGGAACTCAGCCAAACACAATTTAGCATAGGCTGGGAGGGCCCCAGTCACATGGCTGTCACGGACAGTGACACGTGAAAAAACAACTTGCCTTTCAGCGGTTTGCAAGTCAAAAACACTGAGGTTGGCCTACGAATACCTGTGGGACCAGTAGCTATGCTCTGTAACGTCAGCTGAATGAGGTATCGGGTGCCTTATGATGTCACCTACAATATACAGTAGTAAAAGAAAACATTTTGCAAGATGAAACTTATGACTTTGGTATGTGATTATACGGTTGAAAGTTCAACGGTATCAGTGGGAATAGAGTTTAACAACCATTTTGTCTCTTAACATCATCTAGAACAATGTGTTCCACGTAGGCACTCCTCGTAAACACTTATCAGTCTAAGAAATCTCCATAAAGCACGCTTGCTTGTTTACAACACATTATTCTTCCAGTACCTGCATTGCATTTCATTCCTGGCCTTGTTATGTTGTGTTTTGTTTTCTCGGTACAGCTACCTCCTGCTGCCTTCAACACTCTTCTGTGTCTTCGAGAGATGCAAATGTCTGGCTTGTTGATGTTCTCGGCAAGAACAGCCTTAGGGCCAGACGCTTCATTTCCGCAGACGTCATGTGAGAGTTTGACTCCAGACTGGTCGGAACAAACACTCGACTTTCATGCTTTCTGGCAGTGTGTCACTCACACTGGTTGCAGTTGAGAAATAAACAAGACGGAACTGTCTGAAAGGCATGGCATAGATTTGGTGACTCCTCAAAGACATGTTAACATGATGAAGGATCCCTAACAAGTGGATTTAATTACTTTGATTCCCAAATCTTGGGTACTCACAGGCGCGTGCTCAGTACTTACATTTCATTTTGGCAAATTATTAAATGCCAGAAAAGTCCTTGCTTTGCCTCCTCAGAGGCAAATAAACATCTCTCCCCTACATAAAAAGCACTGATGTATGGGTAAAAGGGTACATTTTTAGTGCAGTAATATTTCATGAGGCGAGTAGCTGTGTAGCTGCCTCTGGGGTCTCTCGGTTCTTTCTATCAAAGGAGACATCACCTTTAATTGTTGTCATCCATCACCCGCCAACAGGCACACATGGAGATCACAAGGCCTTCTATTTCTTCTCAGGAAACGAGTTGAGCATGGGTTTAAAGTCCAAGTCCACAAAACTCAATTGTTGTACTTAATTGTTTTTGCTGGGATTTTAATACTGAATGAAATTAAGTATTGGCCGGAGAAAAGCAAAGTACAGGGTTTTTTTGTGAATACGTATGCATTTCCAGTTCATGTTCATGTCATGTCGTATCATGAATAATCTTCTAGAGAGCCTGTCCTCAATTCATATTTTATGCAGCCAGTTTCTTTTTCTGAAACTGGCATGTTGCTGGACTTAGCACTTTGTTAAATATTCACCACCAGCACGTCTAACACTTGGTGCCACGTTCTAGCAAATAGAAGTGGGGAGGTTCTCAAGTATAGAATGAGTCAGATGAGTTTCTGTACACCGTTACAGTGAACGGGCCTGCCGCATACGAGACCCCCGCCGACAGGGGACCGGGGCTGGAGCATTTGTCCCCACAGAGAGGAGTTTGTTTGGGGTGAGAATAACCGGGGCTGACGTTAGCGTGGATGGAGCTCCCAGTGGGACAGGAGTATGAGGACGGGTCCCTTTCAGCGGGGTTCTGATTAGACCCGTCGCCCTGACTGCCACGCTCCACTCACACTGGTAATTGGAGCTGGCAGGAGGCTGGCACGCACCCCCCCCCCCCCCCCCCCCCCATCCACCACGTCTTCCTTGTCCTGCATCACCCACTGCCACTAAAATGTTCATCTTCATCAGAAACCTTGCTGGATTCTTCTTTTCTTGTTAGTGTGGTAAGGCTGGGGACGTTTGGGTTCACTCCTCCCTGACTGGGGGGCTATTTGATGAGAGGGGAGGGAATCAACCCGTTAATAATATCAGACTCCAGTTCTGAAATGTGCATACCGTTACCTGTAACCTTGAGTGCTGACATATCTCCTACATAGGTGGGTTTCTATGCTTGATCCGGGCACCGATCTCAAACGCTATGGAGTTAACCATGATTAAAGTATACAAAACTCAGCCCCATCGCCTAGGGTGACATGCCACAGAGCATGGAATGCTGTACTGAAATAGAAGAAACAAAAGGACACAAAAATGCCATAAAAATGGTTCAAAACAGTATTTACAGAAAAATGACTCTTTATTATATATCCAGTGTTCATCAGGTCCACTTCCTTTACAAGTATTGTGATCCCCTTCTAGAGGGCATAGGCCAGATGCTGTGAATCCCATTGGCTTCCACGGGGGAGGAGGGAATTCTCCCTCCTTTGTTAGCATTAGGAGGAAGATGCTAAATCTGGGAATCAGTGGGCTCATGAATTGTCCCTTAATTCAGCCCTGCAGTACCAATAACACAGGGGCAGCAGTGTGTTGAATGAAAACATGATTTACTATTAATAATAATATTAACATTACCCTCATTATCCACTCATGGCTTCTCCTGCAGGTGTTAGTTCCAACTGTGTATTAGTCAACCACCTCATTTGTGCGGAAGTCTTCCCATCTCCTCCACCTTAGCCCCCCCCCCCCAGCCACCCTGATTTAACAGCCTAACCATAAAAACAGATTATTCTCATGCCCCCTGTTCTCTACCAATTACCGTACCTCCATAAGCACTGCAAACAGGTTTATCTGCCCAGTTGCTCACACTGCAGTGAGTACGTTTCCTTGTGTGTGATGCGCAGAAGCAGGAAGAACAATGGACCTATTCATTCCACACAATGTCAGTGCCCTAGCTTGTGTTTGCTGGCTGCAGGCATTGACCCAACCTGGTTGCAATTGGCCTTAATCCATAGACAATCCAGGTTGCTTTTATTGGGTTCTGTCTCAGGCAATTGAATTACAGTTGCACTTTACCAATAAAACAAGGTTCCATTGAATTACATGTTACAGGAACCATGAGCTACTACTCAGTTGTATTAATACTAGACATGCATCATAGTACACATAATATTGGCAAAAGTGATGGGAAGTTGAATTGCAGCAGCACTTCTTCATTGGAGCTGTGGCTTGTCAGTCAGGTTTGTCTGCCACTCTCTCTAACTGCATGTTCCACCCCTGTCTGACCCAAGCAAGATAGCTGTCCAATTACTACAAAACCTATTGGAGACCTCCCATTGTTGCCAGGTGTTTTAGATTCATACCAGCATCTGTGGCAAAGGCACCCCTATCCACGATGAGCTGCCCAGCCGAGACCAACAAACAGAGTGAGACATTACACCTCTTTTTGTTTTGTTTTTCAGCTCAGTGTATTTCATCTTGGTAATGGAGCCTCTTCGTGACTCAGCATTTATGGCAGGTCTCTACTGTTTCCTAACGCGAGTTTAGGCCGAGGAGGCATTTCAATGATGATTACCCTCAGACACGAAAGGGGATTTTATGAGAGAAGCTTGGATATCTTGACAAACATAAGCACACATCATCTGAATTGTTTTCTTTCTCAGTCTCTCAGAAAATATTGCCAGTTTTTTTTCCCCCTGTCTCATGAAATTACAAAGACAAGAACAAAGGGTTGTCTAGCCGGGATGGCAGGCGAGCAAGGCCGTAATGGGTGATACAGCAGGAGCACGACAGACAAAGTTCTCAGTGCTTGGAAATGTGACAGGTGTCTATGAGAAGAAGTAGACCTTGAGAACTTCTGGTGAATCTGAAGGTGGATACCAGGACTTTTACATATCTTGATCTCCACAAAGCAGCACCCCTCTGTTCTGTTGTGTTTAGAACAGCATATAGATTGCATCGCACAGTGTGAATTTTGTTCGAAATAATTAAATCCAGCAACACAGAAAGAAAAAAAAACATAAAAAGCAACATGCCATGTAGCCTATACACTGCCTCTGATTTGACACCTAACCATTTGTAAATTCATGGACTCACTGAAGCTATGGTGCTATGGGAGCTGTGTTTTGATAACTCCTTTTGAGGTTTTGTCTGCAAAACCAACATTTGTTTTTGTCTTGGAATATTAGACCATTTGAAACTGTATATCATGAATTCGTTTTTCAGAGTTTCTCTGAGAGGTGTAATACATTGTGCACTTTCACTGTCAACAATTTCTCATAGACAGAATCCATTAGATAAGAAGTTGTATTCCATTGTAGTGAGATGTGCTACATATTTACTGAATCTGTTCTCTATCCAACACCCAGCCGTCACAGTGGGTGTGTGGTGCAGGAGAAACTGTGGTCGTATCACCTCAGAGATAAGAGGCCTAGTAGGATTCAGAGAGGTACATCTGAACATGAGACAATCTGGGCCACTGTCCAAACCTGGGGGTGAGAGTCTGAACCAGAGGAGCACTAAGGAGAGCATTTCCCATGTATGTTAGCTTGTTTTATAAGACCCTCTCTCGTCTTCATGTTTGCACTACTTCATGGAATAATTTTGTCCTGCACATCATTTTGAACTCATTTGACTTAGGGGGTTGTTTAGCTTTAAAATTCCAACACTTGTCGTTGGTTGTTAAACTTTTTTAGACTACCATTTTATAGCTGAATTTGAACCTTGGGTTAAGTATGCATCTGGGCAGCCCAGCAGTAGGAGGAGGGTAATGTTATAATGTTATAAACCTCATGTCTGTTTAGCACAGCCTATCGTACCTTAAACTGGGACAGTAGCCAGACATCTCAAGGGGATTGGAGTTTTCAGATGTAAATTAAAGCTGGTCCCTTGACAATAGAAAAGGCTAGTGTATCAGACTCATAAATGAGATGAACCATCACCTTCCAATAAATAACAATCACAGTGCTGCGTCGTGGGTATGTCGCTGTAGATCTTATATCGAGTTGTTAATATTGCTTGGAACGGCCAGGGCAGCTCAAGTAGCCTCTGCCCAAATGATTGTCTCTTCTACTCACGCCTACCAAACTCACAACTATGTCAGATAATCCATGCAATGATAATCAAGCACTGTGTTTTAGTCCACGTTTTCAGCCCAAATCAATAGACATAGTGAATCAATGCCTCAGGGGTCTATATATTTTTTTTTAATATACTGGGTACAGGAATTTACAAGGTCTCTCAATACTTTGCTGCTCTTTCACCATATCCCACATTGTCCTTGGTATAACAGTGTCATACATATTTTGGAACAATGCTTGATTTGTGGGGGGACTCAAAGAATGTCTTCCTTTCTGTTTCCCAGAGAACCAGATCCCTCATGGTTTCCCTACCATAGACATGGGTCCTCAGCTGAGGGTGGTGGAGAAGACTCGTACAGCCACCATGCTGTGTGCGGCCAGCGGCAACCCTGACCCTGAGATCTCCTGGTTCAAAGACTTCCTGCCTGTGGATATAAACAGCAGCAATGGACGCATCAAGCAGCTTCGCTCAGGTATGGTGTTATATACATTGCTGAATATACAATATATGTAGTATATTATATATAAAGGATAAATTATAACATATTGGTTTTGAGAAAATCCCAATCAAATTTGCATACGACACATGTCGAAATTAATTGTTAAAAAAAGTACATCCGATGCGATTTTCTACCGTCTGTATGCTAATTGACCTTTGCGAAAATGAATTTGTGACCCCCCACAGTGCAGAAAGCAAATCATCTCTGTGCCCTTTACTTAAAATGAGCCTTAAGCTCTTCTTTAACATGCACTGGGCCTAGAGTCATTCCAGCCTATGCTGCATTAGCAAGGATCCAGTCTGGCAAAAAATAATCGATTGGGGTATGTGTTCATGATGCTGGCGCACTTGATAAATAAACAGCTCAAGCCTGACCCTGGATCAGATGGAAAAGCGTGAGTCAGAATGATTAGTGGCTTTTGACCGAGTTCAAATATTTTCCTCCTATAAATCCACCTCGTTTGGAAGGGTGACTCACATGAGTCAGAGTGATCAGGTCCAGCTCAGTGTGGAAGGCTTCACTCCAAGTCCAAGGGTTAAGATTCACCTGTTAAGGAGTAGCCTTGCACATGTGAATGAGCGACATTTCTTAGTTTAATTTGTTCACACACAGCTATAAATATCACTTTCCTAAATGTAACGCTGACCCTTGTCTCTACATCATCATAACATCTTAAATAAACAACTCTCATATATAACATATACAGTAGCTTTCTAACCACTTGACTAACCCTTAGTATTCTTACATACACTTCAGTGTATATCAAATCTGTGAATACTGTCATTCGTTTTCCTTATCCTTTCACTCTCTTACTAACTAATTTCTCCAAACTTGTTTGCTTTCAAATTACCTTCACCTAGGGGGTACACCAATTAGAGGTAAGGATGATAAAGTGTGCTGAAGAAATGTCCCCTCACATCATTTCCTGTCAATGTCAGTCTCCTTCCACCTCACCAGCGCCATACCCGCTCACTTGGCCCTGCCCCCCCCCCCCCTCGTCTCGTCCCCCCTCGTCGTCTAGCCCATCCTCTGTGTGCTGTGTCTCCTCTTTCACAAACAAATGATCACCAACCCTGACGTTAGTTTCTGGGTAAATGGACCTAGACCAGGCAGTCAATGTGGTTGTCTTGTAAATGAGCCTCTTCATGACTTCTTGGCCCTGGGCTGGAAATGAACCTAGACATTGTTAACCCCAGGAGGCAAACACCCTTTCCCAACTTCTGCGCTTACCTTACTAAGAAATAAGGTGGGACATTTGGGGCTGTAATTTAAAGGCCACTGTTGCAACAAAATAATCAACATCTCTGTTATGCAGTCCCACTAAAATTGCAATAACATGATTTGCATACAGGCTATGTAGCGTCTACCCTGTCACAGGGAATGGAAGTCTAGCTGAGATTGTTAAGATGGAAACGTCAACCTTTTTTTAATGGAAATCATCCCTCTTTCCCTGAGTTGAGGTAGGATTGTTGTTGAGCTACAGTGAAGGAAAGGTGGACATATAAAGAAGGGGAGTTTCTTGCTCCCTTGATAAACATAGCCAGTCTCTGCCCTTCAATATTCTGCAAAGTATTATTTAGGATTTATTTTGCAAGTAAATTGCAAAATTGCAAATTCCTGCAGATTCTCCTGTGTATCGGCAAGGTAAAACAGTCACCTTGTGAAATGGAAGCTGTTGTCTATATTGATACTTTTCTGATATCCATACAGCACAATCTTCCTGGTTCCCACCTCAGGTAGTTCTACTATGCATTCATCCCTTTAGAACGGTGCAGATTGACAGATTGGTGACATTCAGCATTAGTATGCAGGTGCATGCTGACGCTGAATCAGTCCGAGATGAGCCGGGCATGCGGAGCTAACGTCTTTGCAGGATCTGTTGTCATAAGATCTGAAGTGATATTATCTGATGTCACGGCCCCTCCTTCCTTCCTTGTCTCTGACACCAAGACCTCATCTTGCTCAGAGTCTTTGGTTGGTGCTGAATCTGTTTGTTACATCCATCTCATATTGCATATCTGGTTTACAAAACGTACCCTGACATCCTCGTATCAATGCTTGTCAACCTTTGGAAATGCATGATGTTGGGTTATTACTCCACGTGTTGCTTGTAGCAAACTGGTAGATAACATATGTTATTGATATGATGATCACAATGTGTCATAGACTGTCTACAGTGCACACAATAAGTGTTAAAATTGTGCTATGTTTGGGGGTTTTCAGGTAAGTCTGTAAAATGTCACTGTCAGAAAGGCACTAAGGCTGCTGGTAGCATTTTCCATTTTGCTAAAATATTTATTGGTACCTCAGTCAGTCAACTATTCCAATTTTAGCAGAGGCAGGAAATCCTGCAACTAAGAACACTGTACTGTAACGTCATAAAACATATTCTGAGCTTTTGTTGTTTTTGTAAGGAACAAGATGTTGGTCTTTAAAAAATGTGTACTTCTATGTGGATTGTGACTGTGGATGGAACCCTTTCTCTCATTGGGGCCTCTTTGAGAAATGGTTAGCCAGTAATGGAAGTACTTATCGATCTTAGCACTTTATTTGTACTTAATCAAGACCTGATTCTATTCAAATGCAAGGCCATTAAACTAAGATTGAGAAAGGGATTTGCTGGACTAGTCAGCCAACTGCCTCTCTCAAACTTTGCAGGCTCTTAAAAGGAAAAGAGTAACACGAAAAAAATGTTTTTATGGTGTTTGTGCTTTTTTTTCAGTCGGTTGTTTTCATAGTCAGGGGGCAGACACAGCTGTGGTGATTAATTGACCCCATGTCATGGGCTTGACATGAGTGTCTCGCCAGCTCTTTTCATTGACACAGCCAGGCAAAATATGTTGATTTGTGGACACTGTAAACCTGCAAAATCAGCCAAGTGCTTGTGTTGTGGTAGTCATATTCCAGATAACTCAAACTCCTTATTTATAGCAATTAATCATAAAAGTCTTGTGGGCTATTTGGCTTCAGGCTTTTTCCTCTACTGTAGGATTCAACATGGCTAGCTTATATTGCATGCTAACTCCACCCTGTGACCCTTATGCTGACCTGGTGCACCTCTCCTCCACAGGGGCACTGCAGATTGAGAACAGTGAAGAGATGGACCAGGGGAAGTACGAGTGTGTTGCCATGAACAGTGCCGGTACTCGCTACTCCGCACCTGCCAATCTCTACGTTCGAGGTAAGATTGTGTGTTTGTTTGCTGACACTAAACAACAGTGTTGCCCCCCTGCAGTGCTGAATCACAGGTGTCCCCCGCCCCACAGGAAGTCTCTTCAACTCCACCTTTGTGTTTATTCACTCTACAATATACTCTCTGCTTCATTATCTTGACAGTATGAATTTCAGCATTGCTGTCTAAATGTCACCTCCACCCGGTCCTGACCCTGACACTCCTTCCATACCAGATTCATCAACTAGGCTAACCTCACCCTCCTGTCTCTCTGCCAGCTCCCCCAGGTGATGCCTCTGTGAAAACAGCTGCATCGAAACTGTTTCCGCCTCTGACAGTAAAAACATGCCAGAGGTTTCTGTTTTGACTGTAGCGAAGGGTTTTTGTTTTTTTTCCCCCTTCTGGAGCATGTAGTGTCTGGAGGTAATGAGCCGATGGAGAGGACAGAGTTGTGTCACTGATGTTCGGCCTGGTAATAAGGTCGATTTTCAGTCAGCCAGGAAATATGCTACTGGGACTGTTTGGTGTCCATCAAAACGCAGAGCTGGTGGAGGAATGGTTAGGACACATCTTCTCTTAGTGAGCGTTTATTTTGAGTAGAATTTGAGTTTGCCTAGGCAAGAGGAAATGACATGAGGCTGAACTCCCTTTGTCGTAAGACAAAGACTTGAGGTATTTCTTCTCATGCAGGTAGGTAATTACAGTCCTAGTGTGGCCTGGCGCCATCATGGCCTCACGCAAGTCTGTAACAGGGCCCATACGCTGTCAGCCAAACGTCCAAACAGTCTCTAACTCATCCCCCAGCAATGCCTTTGGAAAGATAGGAACCAAGCCAAGCGTAACCTTTTTAAAAGTGCACTTGTCTAGGAGACAGAACAAAGGCACCTAGTTGTAGGCTTTTCACTTTGACTTTGTTACAAGTCCTGAAATAAGGGAAGCTAGGCTGAGAATTTGGCACTCTGAGAGTAGGAAGAATAGTTTAAAGTTCCCATCTTCAAACAATATAGATTATTGATATCTTGTATGTTGCTTTGTGTTTTTAGTTGTAATTTAAGGGAATTGTTCTTGCTCGAGTTCAGGTTGCTGGAGATTAATTGTTTTTATAGAAACGATCAAAGTCCCCGGACACCACAAAAACTTTTATAAAATAATGACATTCATTATATATGCTTGGTTGTAGAGGTGAATGGAAAATAGAAAAAAGCAAAATGTTGCAAATGTAATATGTGATGACTAGACCATGGAGTTCTGACAGCCCCTTATCAGATGTGTTTTTTCTTGTCTGTTTTTGTCTGTATATAATGTGTAATGATTTATACCTTGCCAGAATATCTGTTTCAATACTTCTTCACAGTAATACAGACATTCAAGCGACCACTGTTCCGACATCTGAGAGCCACCGGAGAATGATATTTCATCCGCTCACATTTCTGTGTGTGGGTGGGGAAGGGAGAGAGTCTGCTCATGGATTCATTTTATTTTTCCTCCTTTCTTTCATTTCTGTCTGTGTATGTATTTCTTCTTTTCTCTGCTCCTCATCTATTGCGTGTGTGAGCGTGCTGTTGGTCAGCTGCTGTGACCCTCTCTAAAGGAGGACTCCATCACCGTGGGGAGAGTCACACCCACCGTGTGATTTGGTGGGAGAGCTCGTTTGTCAAGTGCTTATCCCGCAATCGAGAGATGTCAGCCTCTAGCTGTCTGCAGTCCTTCATGTGTCCATGTGACTTGTCAACATGTCGCAGAGGATGGAGTGGGCTCGGCTGGGTTCCATTTGACGTGTTTTCATCACATTTTGTGTGTGTGTGTTTGTCTGTTCCTGTCTATAACCTCCATTGTACCTTTACTGAATTTCGAGGTTTCGAGAACACCCTACGTTTTCACTGTGTTTGTCTTTCTCTCCATTTTGTCTCTCAATTCCATTGCATTCGCCCATCAAAACAATTCATCTGCACAACTCAGGCCAAAGGGAAGGTTGGTCATTTTTTTGTCATTATGCCACAGTACTGTGTCAAACCAGCCCTTCGACAACCTACTTTGGAGATCCGGAGTTCCAGAACGAGATGTGCTGTGCTCCACCCTTACCCTGTGCTGTGATTGTTTTTTGCTTTTATCATTTCAATCGACTTGCATGCTTCCATCATTCATGCTTGCGTCCTTCCTAACCCTGTCCAGCAGCATGCCATTGTGTCCACAAGTCTGCCCCTCCCTCTACTCACACCTTATCTAGCCTTCTTTCTATGTTTTGAAATCACTGGCATATGTACAATATCTTGTAGGTACAGCCTTTCCCTTCAACGTAGCCTGTACTGCAACTACTGTGTGGTGCAATAGATTACTCAGGCATTCAAGTAGCAACAGGAGCCTCCCTGTTGAGAGATGCGGGTATCAGAGCTGCCAATGCCAATCACATGGGATTATGTCTGTTTTACCCCTGTGGCCCTCCTCCGCTTTGAGACTGGGGGAGGTGATAATGAAACATGGAAGAAAAACTGGTGCTTATTTAGCATGTTACAGTATGTGGCAGTACAAAACCCCACAGCCAGTCTCAATGCCTTGTCTTATGTGGTACCGAGGTCCCATTTTGATATTACCTGTACTGCAACCATTTTTCTTGTCATTGGTATTGTGTCAGCAGTGGATGATGAGCTGTCATGCTAGACCAGAGCTGTTTCCAAACAGACCCTAAACTTGCAAACCACACCTGTGTGTGCTTGTATATTGATTGGCTAAACAAGTTTCACTTTCCTCTGACACTTAGTCAAGACAGAGACATGTACAGGTATCCAGACAGCAAGCAGGCAGGCAAAGGAAAGATACTCTGTGGTTTTGATAGAGTCCTGAAGCCGTCTCTCCCAAGCTCTCAACGGGAGGCGAATATCCAGGGGAATCGATAGCTATTACCTGCCCTCTAGTCAATTTGTTCCCCAGCTTTTCTCCAAACTAACCGCATACACTGAATTATTCACAACATTAAGTGTTCTTATACACAGAGCCATGGACGGGCAGCTCTTTGTATTGTTAAGCTTTTGAAACCCTGAGAGACTGTGTTTGTGAGCATTAAGAACATTAAGGCCTGTTCTGTTTCCCTCAAAAGTATAGTTTTCTGTAGGTAATGTACACTTCAGTTAATGCCCCATTAGTTAGAAAATGTTCGCAGTGAAAATGTATCTGAGTGTATCTTATGCAGTCTGAAAGGGTATCTTATGCAGTCTAACCCCCAAATCAGACTGGACGATTCATCTTGTTTTTTCTATGTCTCCCATCTCCCCAATGCACGCTGCCTATGCTTGAGAATGTATACCCTTTTCCAGCACATAACTGAATTCTCCTGAATGTTTTTGTGTTTTTGCAAGTGAAAGGGTGACCCCCAGTCTGTACCTGTAAACCTTGTAATCATTGCTGTTAGCCTTCTGGACCATTTGCTCTGCCGGTACATCCTGCGTCTTCTTACTGTAGTACTCCGCCTTTCTTGACTCAACACTCACCAGCTGTTATAGCTGGTGTGATGCTGTATGAACTAGATTCTGGAGATAGTTGTGTTTTGGCATCCTATAAGATGCTTTTTGAAATGTAAGTTGATAACTGAAGTAGAATATATTTACTACAGTAAATATAAAATGACTAAATATACTACAGCAATGAAGGCTGTTCAGTATATTGTGATTCATGTATTTCAACAAGTCTAATATTACCTGTCTCTTGGGAGTTGTATTCACTACACATCACACAAATAATCATTTTATTTCCATATTCACTACTCATGCATTGTTATATTTTTTTCTCATGACATCCAAAACTGTCATTGCATTGAACAACAGATTTTTACCCTAATATGTACATACAGTACTTTGGCATGGGGAGATTCACTAGTGAGAGCCAGGTTTCCCTAATTATCAGGCTGTTCAGAAACCCTGTCTTTCCCTGACTTGAATCTCAAAAGGTGCTTTTGTGTTTTTCCATTCCACCACATAATGAGGGGAGTAACAAGCATAGCTGTAACGACGTTCCGGTTCAAATTAGAAAAGGGAGAGAGAGGGAGAAGAGAAAAAGAAAAGTCACATTTGAAAATCCATTTTCATGGGGACCGGTGCAAAAAAGCAATTACAGACCGAGTCATTTTTCCCAGGGAGACACCGAGACGCTGTAGTGCATTAGGGGAAACAAGCTGTAAAAGTTCTGGGGAATAGTTTCATGCCACAGTGTTTTGAATACATACAGTATGACCAGTGACTGTGATAGTAGGGTACTCATGATTAAACTGAAACAGGGGTTTGGTCTAGCTTGCTGGCTCTCCACAAGCAATGTTAAAGAAACCGAAGAAAGGCCCGCTCTGTTCTTTGATTCAATGCATAGAAGGGCTGTAACTGACTGCTTTTAGGACATGTATTTCATATGCATATAAATTTAAAGTTTAGTTTAAAGATCTAAGTGGATACATCTAGATTTTCTATTTTTTCCTTTTTCTTTTATTTCTTTTATTGTTGTTTTTTTTCTTGACAAGTTACTATGTAAATGTTGCCTGCCTGTTTATTCAGAGGCAGCTATTTAGTATTGCATTCAGCCTCTGCATCGATGGTACCCTATTCCCCAGCCCTCAATGAGCCCTTCTTGTCTCCATGGGAACCTCTTTTTAATGTCAGCCTATCTGCATATCAGAGCTACGAAAAGTGAGAAAGAGACAGAGAGAAAGAGACAGAGAGAGACAGAGAGAGAGAGAGACAGAGAGAGAGAGAGAGACAGACAGAAAGAGAGAGACAGAAAGAGAGAGACGGAGAGAGACGGAGAGAGAGGAGAAAGACAGGCCAAGCAGAAGCGAAACAGGGAGAGTAGGAATCAAACAATAGCGTTTCCACAGGGTCTCTCCCACTGTCAGAATGATGCAAGTCTCACCCCCATTTGACACTCTGACAAAAGACGGACAAATATAGAAGGCCCCAACAGCTCAGTGTTACATTTGATTGCGCAAAACCCATTTATTTTTTGGTCAAGGGCAAAATACATTTACACAGTTGTGGTTTGAATTTTAAGCAACTTCAGTCTCCCGTAGAAAGTTAACTTTCTTATGTAATGCTAACACACACAGACCGATGCTCTCTCTGTCGTGTGTAAACCATGTACAGCACGATACTTTAAGGCATGTATCCAAATCCAGAGCGGCTCACTCTCTCCCCTCTCCCTATCCCCCAGTGCGCCGTGTCCCCCCGCGCTTCTCCATCCCCCCCACCAACCACGAGGTGATGCCAGGCGGCAGCGTCAACCTGACCTGCGTGGCAGTGGGCTCCCCCATGCCCTACGTCAAGTGGATGATGGGCCAGGTGGAGCTGACCAAGGAGGAGGAGATGCCCGTGGGACGAAACGTGTTGGAGGTCACCAAAATCCGAGAGTCAGCCAACTACACCTGTGTGGCCATATCCTCCCTGGGAATGATCGAGGCCACCGCACAGGTCACAGTCAAAGGTGAGAGGTCGCTGGGTGGGTTCGGTTACTTGGTGTTTTCTTTTTCGTCCTTTTGTGGGGACCATTCTTCCGTACTTGCGCTAGCATTATCAGAAACTTGCCCAGAAGCATGTTTCGAAATAGTCTTTTTGATTGTGAAGTATTTAGCTATAGGAGGGACTTTCTGAATTGAATTGTGGGTATTGGGGCTGAAAATGAGAGGCTTTGGGAGCACTCAAGATTATTCTGGCTGTGAGTGTGTACCCAAACCAGATGTCTGCACTGCTATGTGTGTGTGTGCATGCGTATGTGTGCTGTTTGAGTGTGTGTATGCTGTCTGTCTGCCTGCCCAGCCTCTGTTATCTGCCGTTGTCTGTATTGATCCCACTTCGCACTTAGCCGGTCAATACTGAGAATGTCACAGTCATTTATATGGACTGCTGCTATGCAGACAGACTTAAAGACACAATAGACGGCCTCTCTTTTTTGTTGCTCTTCATCAGTTTCTATGAATAGAAGTCAGCTCTGCAATCTTCTTCTGTCGTCAATGATGGCTTAGTATGCCTGGACAATTCCTAATCGTCATTCGAAATGATAGTGGCAAAATGTTCTTTGACAATATACTTTTAGTATTAGTTTCTCTGATTAAAAAAATGCTCTGTGATCATTGCCTATGTCACCACGAGACAACACAGTGGAGTTTTCAGGCACATCTTTCTGTTCCGTAAGGCGCCAGAACAGCACAGACCTAACAGTTGTTTCAATCATCTTAGGCGTACGTCACATGTGTATCATTCTATTTTGTGCACCTCAACATCTCTCTTCCTACCTTCAGCCCTGCCCAAGCCCCCCGCCTCGCTCATCGTCACGGAGACCACCGCCACCAGCGTGACGCTGACGTGGGACTCGGGGAACCCGGAACCCGTGTCCTATTACATGATCCAGTACCGAGCAAAGGTGTCCGACACCGGCTTCCAGGAAGTAGACGGCGTGGCCACCACGCGCTACAGCATCGGCGGCCTCAGCCCCTACTCCGAGTACGAGTTCCGCGTCATGGCCGTCAACAACATAGGCCGCGGGCCGCCCAGTGACCCCGTGGAGACTCGCACGGGCGAGCAGGCCCCCTCCTCGCCCCCCCTGGCCGTGCAGGCCCGCATGCTGAGCGCCAGCACCATGCTGGTGCAGTGGGAGCCGCCCGAGGAGCCCAACGGGCAGATCCGGGGGTACCGGGTGTACTACACCTCGGACATGGACGCCCCCCTCAGCGCCTGGCAGAAGCACAACACGGACGACAGCAGGCTGACCACCATCTCCAGCCTGACCACGGACATCACCTACAGCCTGCGCGTCCTGGGCTTCACCTCGGTGGGGGACGGGCCCCCCTCCGACGTGTTGCAGGTCAAGACCCAGCAGGGAGGTGAGGGAAACACACAGCAAGTGTGTGGGTGTGTGTGTGTGTGTGTTTGTGCACTGGCATAAAAATGATTGTTATTCTCTTGAGTTCTGCACTGCCAGCCCTCTCTAAATCGAGGTATTGTTGAGGACAGTGTCATGTAATGGCCTTTCCTTTCTCTGGCAACAACCTTGGTTTATGGCCCTGTCTGTCTGTCTGTCTGTCCCTTTGTGTACAGTTCCTGCCCAGCCGTCCAGCTTCGAGGCAGAGGCCGAGCTGGACACACGCATCATGCTCACGTGGCTGTGGCCGGTCCAGGACTCCATCACCAAGTATGAGCTGCAGTACTGGGAGGCTGACTCTGCCAACAAGGTAGGTCGTGTGAGCCTTGGAGTCATTCTTTCTCTGTGTCTCTCTCTCTCTCGCTCGTCTGTGTCTTTCACACAAACACAGAGGGAGTTTCACAACTGAGTGTGAGGTAGCAGACAGATGAATGGCGCTTTTTACCGAGCTATTTTACGATGCAATTTCAAGGAATGGGGTGTCCGTGGTTTGAGTCACGGCTGCAGTATTAGAAATACAGCCTCTTGTGTGGCTGGAGATAAAGATTTGGCCTATATTGACGGGCAGCGCAATTATCCTGGACTGCTCCTCAATGTCAATGCCTGTAATAACCTCCTTGGTCCGTATCTGGACTGGAAGAAAAACTCAGACAATCAATATGCAATGCGAACAGTTTTACCTTGCACAAATGTGTGTTTAATACCTGTTTAATATAAGTGTGTATGCCTACACTCCACTTCACTGCATAATCTTTTTTCAAGACCAATATTTTGCTGCAAACATGTTCCACAATTTCACAACACTATCATCAGGTTGGAATAATAGACCATGGAGTCTAAGACTGGTCAAGTCTGCTTGGATAACGAGTGTTCCAACCTCTTGCAGATCCACGTGACCTTCAACCCAGATGGCAAATATGCGGTGGAGGGCTTGAAGCCTGACACGCTGTACCGCTTCTCCCTGGCAGCCCGCTCTGAGATGGGCCTGGGGGTCTACACCCAGCCCATAGAGGCCCGCACAGCCCAGTCCAGTAAGTCTCTCTCTCGTTTTCCTCCTCTACAACTAACAGGTCAATTAGTATGTTTTGGTGGCCCATAACTGACAGCTACACAGTCAGAGGAGGTTCTTCCAGGTTAGACTTGGGGTAAGGTATGCCCCAGAAACGTCCACCACCTCTCCCTCCCTCACTTTGCCTCCCAAAGCCCTCTCCCTCTCCTTCTGCCTGACTGCTCTCTCCTTCTGCCCCTTGAGGGCTGAAGGCAACAAGTAGCCCAAGGTACAGTAGGTTCAGTGTGTCCCTCCCTGCATCCAGAAACTCTTTTCTAGTCATTTATCATTTGGCAATGAGTATTTTCTGTGTTATTACGAGTTTTATTTGTACATCTGTTTTGGATATGATATACTTTTTGTCTCTCTAAAAGCCAGAGCAATGAACCGAGTATGTATCTATTACCACACCCCCCCCCCCCCCCCCCCCCCCCCCCCGCCCTGCCCTCAGAGCTAGCTACTCCTCACAGTGTCATGTGGCTGTGCTAAAGCTGAGCCAGGCCCTGCTTTCTCTCACACAAACGACACACTCGTCTAGACAGAAGAATCAACAGTCGTGTCACAAAGGATAGACGCAAGAGCTCCATCCTCACGCCCCTCTGTCTAGTCCCCCTATTTCACTTCATCTCAGAACATCTATCTATTTCTCTTCCTCCTCTCAGAGAGCTTTGATCTCCCAGCCGTTCTGTTAGGACCTATACCTGCTGATGTTTTTGATGCAGCTCCGGAACGCTTTCACTTTATTCATTTATTGTGTGGCCTCAGCAACTCCTGTTTGTCAAATCTTTGTAGTTTTTCCCTCCTCTCTGCTTTTGACGGATTGGGGACCACCTGGTGAGACACACTTCACATTTAGCCCCGTCTCATTTTTGGGTGTGGTGGTGTTTTTATGTCACACCGCCCCTGCAATTTAGTTTCAGGTGCCAAAGAAAATACTTTTATCGAAATATTTGGTGTTGTTCATTACTCTGGTTATTTAGAAAGGCATACAAAGAGGCATGCTACTATGAGAAAACTCCCTGCTCTTGGTTCGGCCCACTCTCGTTCCTACCCCTCACCCCTTTGAAGCTTTTTTCTTTGTAGTTGCATCAAAGTTTCTTCAAGGTATGAGTAGCTGCATGCAGGGAATGAACATTTTTGTGTTTGATGCTTGGTATTGAATTATGTTTATTTTTTTAAGTTGAATCCCATATAAATGTGTTTTGTTTATTTTTTTCCCCTGGACTGTAGAGATTTGGTCAAGTTATCAAAGTTTGGAACGAAAAGTTGCAGTAAACGACTTAACTAGACTGTTCAGACATCTAAAACCCTAATTACATTTCCTCTCCCAATTCACAAAACACTTCCCAGTAATAACATTTGGAATGCCTTGTTGCTAAACCATTTTTTTAAAGACTGAGCAGGGGTGAGTAAGCGTGCCTCGTGCGTTTGTGAGAAACTCTGGATCTGAGCTGTACGGCTCAGCAGCACCTGGCAAACGCCAACGGCCGTTATCAGTCTCGGGCATCTGCGTCGACGTGTGAACACAAGTTTACACACTCACGCCCTGGTTCTCACATTCACACACCTATGGCCTTTTGATCAGTCAGGCTGCATGCACTCACACACTGGAACAGGGAGGAAGCATACAGTTTAGCGGCTCACAGACCAAGTCAGCCCCGCTGTCTGCTCCTTGAGAACAGAGGTGTGTACAGTAGTGACACAGTCTGTTTTAACGGTACCTTACAGTCACATTAAGCATTTGTGTGTACCAGAAACACATCCAACCAGTTCTAAATCACCTCGCCGCTAAGTGGAGTTTTACTATATTCGTGAGACCAATCTCTCAGTTCAGAGGCTGCACCGTCAACCTCCCCTCCCCTGCTTGTATTTTTGTGTTTTTAGTTCAGTAGTAGTTTTGTTTGATCTGCCGCCCCCCCCGTGTGGTTGTGCTCCCCTTGCAGCGCCCTCCGCCCCCCCTCAGGAGGTGCAGCTGTTCAGTCTCAGCTCCACCAGCCTCAAGGTGAGTTGGGTGGCCCCGCCCCCTGCCCGTCGCCACGGCGCCATCGTGCGCTACACTGTCAGCTACCAGGCCACGGACGGCGAGGACCCCGAGCGCCACCAGGTGTCTGGCATCGGCGCAGAAGCCTCCAGCTACGTGCTGGAGGGCCTGGAGAAGTGGACAGAGTATCAGGTGTGGGTGAGGGCCCACACAGACGTGGGCCCTGGGCCCGAGAGCGCCCCAGTACGGATCAAAACCAAAGAGGATGGTAGGTTTGTTCGGCCACCCCACCTTCCTTCCGATCAAAGGATGTCTTCACATCCCCCCTCCCCCCAGCTTTGGGCACTGCTCCAGTTCCTTCCTGTCTTTCTATGTGCCTCCATTGTATCTGTGGACGACCGCTCACTGGTGCTTCCAACTTCACTGCTTTTCAGATCAGTTTGAAGGTAATGAACCATCAACAGTGGTCCCCATTTCTCCCCCTCTCTCTCTCTGGCTCTCCTTTTGTCTCCTCTGTGACTTTGAGCCCCGCTCTCCATCCGAGGCTGAGGCTCATCAACCTCACTGCCCACTACTCTGGCTGCTCGTCTCCTTCTTCTCCTCCGTCGTCCTCTCCACTCGGTTTTGTTCCCCCCTTCCTGTCGTTTCTGTCCTCATCCACAGTTCACGTTGGGCCCCCCCCCCTCTGAGCCTGGCGAAGTGGAGCACAACTCCATTCCTCCCCTCTTTCTCTCCCTTCTTTTCCGTCTTCTTTTGTTCGCAGTGTGATAGCACATGAGAGAGTGTTCCTGAGAGGCAGCAGTCTATAATTAATGTGTTTGAAGTTGCTGAAAACCAGCTAATTCCCAAACTGTAATTAGAGACATTACACTCTCCTCTAGACTACGGGCTTCCAGGCGGAACCCGAAGAACCCGTATTTTGGGCACACGGTAGACCCGGGGCCCTCTCAGACACGCCCCCTCATCCTCAGACACGCCCCCTCATCAAACCACAGATGTGGAAAAACACCCGGCGCTGCTGCCTCGGTGGCACCGCCTCCTCGTGCCACAGCCTACTGTATGCCAGCTCTGGCTCAACATGTTCTGGATTGAGTCTAACCTCTCTCTCTGCCACCACCCCCCACCCCTCCCTCCCTCTCCCCCTGTCCTCCCTCCAGTGCCGGGAGCTCCCCCCAGGAAGCTGGAGGTGGAGGCCGTAAACTCCACGGCCATCCGGGTCGCCTGGAAGCCGCCTCTTCCAGGGAAGCAGCACGGCCAGATCAGAGGCTACCAGGTCATCTACTCGCGGCTGGAGAACGGCGAGCCTCGCGGCCAGCCCAACATCCTGGACGTGGCACTGCCAGAGGCCCAGGTACTCTTCTGATGGCTGTTGTTGAGCTGTGTTTTTCTCTCTCGCTCCCCTTTTTTTTGTCTTCCCACTCATTTCATCTCTCACTCTTCCCTTCTCACTGTCCTCTGGCATGCCTTCTCCTGCCTCTTTCAGTTGGTCACTTGCTTTCACTCTCTTTATTTTCAATTTCTCTTTCTTAGGTCGTCTGTCTTTTTAGGTTCTCTTTCCTCTCTCCTACTCCATTTACACATACCCCCCAACCCCCCCATCAGCCTATCCGATTTGTCTAGTTCCACATGTATTTCTTTTGTCTTCTCTCTTTCTCTCTCACTTTCCCTCTTCCCTTCTCTCTCTCCCCGCCAACATGTGACACTTGACTCCAAATCACATTCAGACCAGTACCCACGTCCCTGTGCGCAGGATTAGGAAATAGAATATGCGCCCAGCTAATTCAAATAGGTGTTAAATATTTCATGTGTGTATTACTTCAGCAAAGGCTTAAGGGGAATCAATCCTCCTCCCTTTGTGTCTCGACTATAATACGTATGCATTGCCTTGTTACTCTGTTTATAAATTAGACATATTTTGTCTCGGCTCGCTTTCGCACATTAATGCAAGCGGGAGAACCGTCTCGTCCAAAGCTGAGAGGAGCCGTGAGATGGATGAGAGATCGTAATCCTTCAGAGGGATTCGCAGATTCATGAATATCTTAAAACCCCCAACCTCTTTTTCTCTCACGGACTGGAGAGAATGACTGAGAGGGGAGATAGAAGAGAAGGAGAGTCGAAGAGGGAGGTATTATCCCAGGGTTTCTCTGAAATGCCTCCCTGCCTTCGGACTGTTCTCTGGTGTCGCGAGACGTGAGCATATCCTCTGGCACCCTCGGTTTTCCATAACTGGACCTTCACATTAAAACATGGATGTATTCCGCACTCCGCCCCACAAACCTTACATTTGTCCAGACTGACCAGGTCCCTGGTCAGAAAGCGCCACCAGAGAAACTGCCCGGTCGTAGGTGTGCGTCACTACGTCTCAACATTCAGCTGCGGTGGTTATTGAGACGAGCAGGGTCGCTAGTTCACTTCCCAGGGGGTGCTCACCGACGCAGTGTCCTTGAGTTGGTCTGTGAAGCCTCACGTGCTTCAGTAACCACCTCCATGTGGACACGGACACGAGTGAGAAGCCACCTGGGAGGGTTGGAGACTGTTGGATCACACCGTGGCACCATGTCAGGGTGTGGTTATCTAAGTGTGTTTGTACAGCTGCTTCATTTGGCGGATATGGAAAGGGCTGTCCCTGGAAATGTTTTCATGTCAACTCTGCCAGATGACTTGTTATTTGAACTAGAGGTGATCCCTGCCTGTCCAGACATTAGTCTCCTTTCCGCCCTAATTGCACACAAAGTACAAACACTCTTGCACGCAGCCACCCACACATACCGGTACACATAAACAGCTTTTTTTCTTTCTTCTTCCTCATCATCTTCACCAGCTAGTTCAGTCCCTCGACTCTCACGCCACCTTTCAGAAACTCTGGCCAGTTTTATCTGACAGTTGAGTCATTACCATATCGTAGGGTGTCTAACCCCCAGGTTGAGTCACTGCTGTAGATAAGTGGGTTTTGGAGTTTCTCAGGCAGACTTGCCTGGACCTGCTGAAACCATGTTAAGGACCTCACAGTCTGGGAGCGTTCCTCCCCATTTCATCACCCTCAAGGTTGTTGTCCCGCCATTGACGCACCCCAACGACTTCGTGGGAAACACATCGTCATAGTAACGTGAGAGACTTGCGTCACCAATGATCGTGCAGGCAATCTGATGAAGCACAAAGAGCTTCTGACTCACAGTTGACTAATCAGTGGAGCACACACCCTTATTTGGTGGTAAAAGCCGTTGTTCCACATTAATATGCCTGTCTATCACCTGTGTTACTGACAGCAAAGTGATAGAGCTGACCTCCAGCCTCGACTTCATCCAGTATACAGCTGATAGGATTGGAGTGTAGAGAACCACCTCTGGCTACGAGCATATGTCTGAAATATCTGACTGGATTGGGGGGCACAACCTTCACCTTGGTCCCATGCCCACGAGTCGGTGAGAAATTCTCTCACTCCTTTTCTTTCGGTCTCTCTCTTTCCCTCCCTCCCTCTCCCTCCTTTCATGGAGGAGAGCAGGACTTGTTTGTGTGTGGGCTGGTTAAGAGCTCTCTTGTTTCCAAGCCCGAGCCCACACAGCGCCCTCATTTCCTTTCTAATTTTAAACAGGAGTGCGTGTTAACAGTCTGACGTAGCAGCCCTCGATCCAGCAGTATCGCTACCAAGGCCAGTGGCTCTGACCTGAGGGGGCTACTGTAGCTACACCTCTGACACATGACTCTCTACTCCCTGCAGTAACACTGATACACTCACGACAGTTAGCTGTTAGCGTAGCGGCCCTTCATGCAGTTAGCTAGCGTGAAATGCTATGACCATTTCCTAACCGCTTTTCAGAAGTGTCCTTGGCTTGACTTTTTGGGGTTCAGTGTGGTCCATTCTTACGTCTACTCCACACTGGTGCTTTAGGTTCATTTGATTTGACTACCCATTCAAATTCCTGTGTGTGTGTGTGTCAGAGGAGGAAGAAAGAGCGCCGTGCTTCACTGCCTCCGCAGCCTTGGCCGGCCTGAGATTGGAGTTGAATGGACTTGAAGAAAAAGAAGCACCTCAGCCCGTTTCCCTCTATCAATCACGACAGCTCCCTCTCTTCCACATCACTCGCTCCCGCTCTCTGTTTTCTACCCACATATCTCAGCCATGGCTTCACAGTTGACTTTGCCCACCTGCAAATTACAGTACTCCCATTTGCACAAAAAGATGCTTATCAGCAACCATGTTTTCAACTCGCGTTGGCATTTAAAATCATCATTTATTTAAATGTTGTCATATTTTCGGAGGCATTTAACTAATAGCAGAATAGCTCTAATAAAAAAAGATAACTCCTGAGATGAGATCTACTCCAGTGAGGCCTCTATAACGTGTCCCTTGCTGCGCTGTCATTCCCAGCACACAGCACTGTAAACAAATTAAGCAATTAGACAAGCTACAAATTGTTATTCATAGTTGAGCTGCAGCTATTTGAAAATTGCTGTTGTAGGTTGGATATCTAGCTGCTACAGTCTATAGAGGGAGTGAGACAGCAGTTTGGACGAGGCGTCGACTGCAGCTCTGCCAGTCACTAGGGGGACTGAGTGTGGGCTTGGTTTGGCCGGCACTCACTGCTTCATGAGAAAGATTGTCTGGAGAGGAGAGCAAAGTCGAGCCTTCTGTTTCGTTTTTTTTTTTTTCTCTGGTCAAAACTGAAGTTCAGCAGCACCAGGGGGGTGTGTGTTGAATGATAAGAAGAGAAAGAGAGAAGTGACAGTGAAAGGAGAGGGTGAAGAGCATGTCAGACTGTCCGAGCGCGTCAGAGATGCTTACCGCTGGTCACCCACTTCCTGTGCTCCACACAGCCTCCATGTTCCTCCTATTCACCCCCCCCCTCCCCCCGTGGCTCCGGCCCCTCTCTGAGCTGCAGTGAGGGGCTCCCCCTCCCCCTCCAGTCCCCTCTCTGAGGTGCAGCGAGGGGGCAGTGCTAAGCACAGGCGTCTGCTCGGGCGCTGACGTTGGGGGTTTGATGTCACGGGGGCCGGCGGAGCGGCGATGGTAATAGGATTTCACGCTCTGCACCATCGGAGCCTCGCAGCACGAAATGGGCTTTCACATCCCCCAGGAATAACTCTGGAGAAAGTTTGGAATAGACTGTGTGTGTGTGTGTGGGTGTGTAAAGAAAAGAACCTGTAATGTTCACTGGGCAAAGAAAAAAAATGAACAGGATGAATGAATAGGGTCGGCCTCGATTTTGTCTCCGAGGCTACCTGTTACGTCTCACATCGTTTTTTTGGGATTCCAACTGAAAAACAAGGCAATGCATACTCTATGGTCTCATCATAGTCATTTGCGGTGTGGGAAGATGCCCTTGACTCTCTGCACATTTGCATAGCAAGCACGCACCAACTCAAACATCCATCTATTGAGTTTACCCTGCACATTTGGCACATTCGACCCATTTTTCTCACCTCCTTGCCTCTAACTCTCATGCCTCTGTCTCTTCTATACACCCTCTGTGTACCTTCTCTTTTCTCTCCCCGCTCTCCTCACTTCTCTAAAGCGTGACATATGTCAGTCTTTAAGGGGGGGAAAAAAGGCGCAAGTCTTTTTTCCCTCAGGTCTGTAGTTCTGTCTGTCTCTGACTCACCCCCCCCCCCCTCCTCTCCCGTGTGTTCCATGTTTCTCCCCCCCCCTCAGTGGGATATTGACGAGTCCACAGAGCATGTGAGTAACTCCAGAGTGTTGTGATGGGTTGTGCTGTCTGGGCTGGTTTCTCTCTCCCTCGCAGGCCTGCACGGCCTGTTGGGATCGTTCGGTTTGTGTGTTTTTCTGTGTTATTGTGTGTGTGTGTGCTTCAAACGATCTATGCTATATCTGTGTGTGTTTCTTTTGAGAGAGTTCACAACTCCGTCATAGCCATGGCGAGAGACAAGGATGTCTTGGCAGATCACACTTGTTTGTACGGTGTGTGTCTGCACTTTGCACCAGCAGATCTATAAAGCAGAGCAACTCCTGTTGTCCTTTTTGGACCGCTCTGCTGCCTCATTCTTCAGCAGCTCCCAGAACATGCAGAGACACACAAAGATAATACCGACTCTAATCCTCACATGACCCAGGTACCTCCCACTGATGAAAATATTACTGAACACCCAAAGGCCAGGTGTTGTCGAGAGGGGTTTGATGTTGTTACAGACGTTAATAACTCCCCCCCCCCACACACACACATGCATGTTACCCCTGCTGTTTGAGTAGGCACGTTCATCTAAAGGAAGACTCTCGCCTTTTATCATCTCCCACATCCAGAGGACTAGCGTCAGCAGGCTTTCATGTTCCCTCTCATTGTCCTCCCCGCTCTCTGTTCCTGTGCTACTGCCTGTCACACTCCTTAGTAGCTTATTACCTTCTCCAGGTCTCCTGTCACACTCACACAGACTGCCAAGGCACAGCCACACACACGCCAACATCTCAACAGTTCCCAGACACTATATAGACTTTTTAGTTGTTGTTGCCTAAATAGACTTTTCGATGCCTTTTCTCCTTTCAGACCACTCGCTGCACACTGTTGATCTGCCTTTACCCTGCTGGCATGAAGAAAAGCTATTGGGTGTAGCTGTCTATCCGTATGCATAAGGGGATGAATGTATACCTGTTATAATGTGTGCCTGGAACATCCATGTGCCATGACACTCTCTCTAAGTCTTGAGAGAGGATGTGGTGTGAGGAGGCCTGTTCTCAGGCAGTGGTACACGTCACGGATGGTTCCTTCAGCTCATGATTAGCACCTGACAGTTGTCAGAGGGAGACATCTGTTTATCCCTCTGTGTGTTGGTGCTAACTTTCAGCCATGTTGGCAGGTACTGGAGGCAATAGATGCCAAGTCACTAATGAGCTGTGACTGGGTACAGACAGATGTCGGCATAACCTAATGAAGATTCTTAAAGGAATCTTCAACCCAGGAAACTTCAACTTATGCCTTGGAAACAAACTGAGCAATATGAGTTACAATATGATAATGCACTGCCCACCTTATGTAGAGTGACAGTACTGTACATGGTCTCTAAAAAGATGGATGTTAGTATGCGATGTGGATCATTCTATCCCTAATACCTTAGATATAATACTTCTAGCATTTGCTAGGGAAGGAGTTTCAACGCTATTTGACTTTGGAAAGAGGGTAGATCAGGGTGAATCCCAATATAGTCATTCTCAGCGATAAAAGAAATGAGCCCTCTCTTGTATAACTCAAAGAGGTTTTATGATAATTCAACATTTCTTCCCTCTCGGTCTTCTCGAGCTCTCTCAAGAGCTACCCGGTTCTTAAAAAATAAAATAAAAACACTGTGAAAACATCGTCAGGTTAGACATTATGTTAAATGCACATTACTTTAATGTACTTAAATGCAGTCCATCCATTTACCGTTGACTTTCCTGATTAGAAGATTTTAGGCATTAGGGCAGAACTTTGTAATATTCAGAGAGCAGAGGAGCTTGGAAAGTCTTCCAGCAGTCAGGAAGCTTGGCCGGCTGGCAGGCAGTATTCTCAGTGTCCTCTCCCTGGCCCCAGTCACACGCAGAGAACTCCAGGATGTGTACTTAAGCCGCAGGCGTTAATTGGCTCAGAGTTCCAAGTGTGTGTCAGTGTGGTTTTGTGTGTCTTGTCCTTTCCTGTGTGTGTGTGTATCTGTGTGTGTGTGTGTGTGTGTGTGTGTGTGTGTGTGTGTGTGTGTGTGTGTGTGTGTGTGTGTGTGTGTGTGTGTGGTAATACCGGTGGATAGATGCAACCTGCTGTATTGAGTGATATTCTTCAGAGTCATTATGCTGACAGTTCTCCGGAGCTTTGAACAATGGTTGATTGTAATGTTTCTTAACAATTTTTTTTTTATGTGTGTTGTTGCTGGTTTGTTCAATGCCAACGTTATGTGTCAGTGTTTATTTCCTTCTGGCTTGCCAGCCATTTACAATAAGTGTCCTTGTTATAAATAACAATGTGGCCTCTTTCAGCGAGAAAATACATCAGGCAAGTTCGAATTACAATTTGAGATGACAAGATGTATTTAATTTGTTAGCTATCTCGAAACCAGTCAATCTCTCAGTGCATACAGTCTACTGTGGAATGGTTTCGGCCACATGCATATATATTTTTTTTTAAACATGGTAGATCCCATCAAGGTAAGTTGCCATGGTTACTCTTGAGTCTCAGGCTATGGCAAGTCAGAAGGTGTAAGCACTGGGGTTGTTGTGCTCTGTTGGTTGCTTCATGGGTAGCGTGTGCCTTGTGTCTGGGACACAAGTTTTTCCTGAGCAAGTTTGTTTCCAGGAACAACTCGTGGCCCTGTTTGTGGTGGACAGAGTGTCTTTCGAACCTTTCTCCATTACTGCTCTCAGTATTGATTGATGTACTGAATTTGGATTTGATTGAATGATAAAATGCAGATTGATGGAGAAAGGCCACTAACTTTTGTTTTTGGAGTTCCTTTATATCCGGGGGATAAGCGCTTGTGTGAGGGTCGGCCCTTTTTGGACATGCTGAGTCACCAGGCTGACACTTTGACCTTTCTTTGTCGACCTCTGACCTGTTGTGTGATATTCTGTGTCCCAGGAGTCTTTCATCACAGGGCTCCACGCCGAGACCACCTACTCGGTTACCGTGGCAGCCTACACCACCAAAGGCGATGGTGCTCGCAGCAAAGCCAAAGTGGTCACCACCACGGGAGCAGGTAACACGCATGACCAGCTCACTCATGTCTGCAATAACATGCCCCTGACGACCACTGATATACTTGATTATTGATCAGGTGACTGTTTCAAGCAACACATTGTTTTCTGTCTCTCTGTCTCTCTCTCTCTCTCTGTCTCTCTCACTGTCTCTCTCTCACTATCTCTCTGTCTCTTTTTCCCCTCTCCCCCTCCAGTACCAGGCAAGCCCACCATGATGATCAGCACCACCAACTGGAACACGGCCCTGATCCAGTGGCAGCCCCCTAAGGAGATGGTGGGGGAGCTGATGGGCTACCAGCTGCAGTACAAGCGCGTGGAGGAGGAGGCCTACACGTCCCGCGAGTTCAAGAAGACGGACGCCCACCACACGGCCACCGGCCTGCACAAGGGCGCCACCTACGTGTTCCGCCTGCGCGCGCGCAACCGGGCGGGCACGGGCGAGCCCTACGTGAAGGAGATCAGCACGCAGGAGGACGTGCCCAGCGGCTTCCCCGTCAACCTGCGCGTGACGGGCCTCACCACCTCCAGCACCCAGCTGGCCTGGGAGCCGCCGGCACTGGCCGAGAGGAACGGCAGGATCGTCCAGTACGTGGTGGTGTACCGCGACATCAACAGCCAGCAGAACGCCACCAACCACACGGTGGACACGCGCATGACCATCCAGGGCCTGAAGCCCGACACCACCTATGACATCCGGGTGCAGGCCTTCACCAGCCAGGGGCCGGGGCCCATCAGCCCCAGCATCCAGAGCAGGACCATGTCCACCTCTCCAGGTGAGGGAGCACGGAGACGAGCCGTGTCTCTAGGCTGCCCCCCCACCACCACTCGCCTAAACGCTCCTCTCTCACACACACACGCACACACACACCGCGATCCGACATAAATTCAACACGGTCATCCTGTGATGAGATTGATTAAGATGGCTCCGATGTGTTCAGTGCACTCGCATCTCCTTCAACCTTTCCTTCCTCCCGACGTTCTCTCTCCCGATCCAGTCCAGATGGATTCATCCAGCCCTAATCTCATGACATGCCACCGCCACACGCTCTCCCCTCTCACACATGTACAGCACAGCATGCTCCCCCCTCCGCCATCATCACCCTCTAATGATCACATCTCTCAAACAGTAGAGCTCTATTTTAAGACCTCCCATGTTCCCCTCCCTCCAGTGTATGTTACATTTCATGGTAGCGGTGGTGACCCGGTGACTGAATATTTTAGTCCCGGTTGGGGAACAGATGAAGGGGTTTTTAGAGAACGTTGGTTATCTTTTATCAAACATGAGCGGAACAACATGTTTGCTGTTGTTTGAAGCCCCTCCCCCCCCCAACGTGTTTCTGCCCCTGTGACAGACGTGGGTCACGTTGCTTATCCATGTGTGTCGTCAGGAACATAGTCATGCCTAAACTCATTTCCCTCCGTTGCAACGCAGCCTTCGCCACAAGCTTTGGGGTCAAAGCCGTCATGAAGACGTCCGTCCTGCTTACGTGGGAAGTGCCAGAAAACTACAAGTCCCAAGTGCCTTTCAAGGTGAGAGCCCATGCATATCAGGAGCATGTGGTGGAGAACTCCCTAGTCCACTTTCCCGTCCACTCATGAAGCGGTGATTAATAAGCCTTGTCTAAATGACTATATTCCTCCTTGTAATGGAGTGCAGTCACTTCTAAGGTGTGTAAATGATTCCGTATGCATCAGTGAGTAGAGTGGAATACTTATGGTATGTACACTCCTGCATGGGGAATGAGGTGTTAAATAGGTAAACAGATGGTTATCTAAGCTCTGCTCTGACAGTCTATATGACTGGGAGCGTATGACGCATCTGAATAAGTGACAGAGCGTGTGGGTGTGTGTGTCTCTGTGTGAGTGTGTGCGTGTGTGTGTGTGCGTATCTAAGACATTTGTGTGCATCAATCCTTAAGTGTGAGTGTCTTGACAGCCAAACCCTCTCCCCATTCCTCCCGGCCAGATCCTGTACAACCAGCAGAGTGTGGAGGTGCAGGGGAACCTGAAGAGGAAGCTGATCACCCGGCTGCAGCCCGACACGGAGTACTCCTTCGTGCTGATGAGCCGGGGGAACAGCGCCGGCGGGCTGCAGCAGCAGGTGTCCATCCGCACGGCCCCGGACCTGCTCCGCACCAAGCCCATCCTCTACAGCCACCAGCAGGCTCAGGGAGGGAAGCTCACCATCGACCTGCCCAAGGTCCAGACCAGCGCTAAAGTCAGGTCAGTAGCCAGTCCACAGTGGAGACCACCGCAGCAGTGACTGGACCGCCACACAACAAACTTTCAAAGTGGGACAGACTATCATGATTCTGATTCTACTGATTCTTGGTGATCTTATTATAGATCCCCAGCATGATATTCAGATTGAATCAGTAGGTCCTTACAGTTGGATCCCAATCCAGCTTATGAACCATTATAATCAAAACGCAGTATGTCTGCGTCTGATTTCTCCTCCGACACTATCCCTGCTGCCCCCTCCGACCACCCCCCACACTCCATCTCTCCTCAAGGTAACCAAGGTTAGGGTGGAGGGGGCGTACGCTCTGATTGATAAAAAAAAGATTACTCGTCAAGATTCGCCCAGTCTGAGCTCAGATTGACATTTGGAAAGGAGGTGATTGGGGTGGTGTTTTGTTAGAAACGTCTTATTAGACTCAGGGCGGAGAGGAACTGAAAGCATAGTGGGAGGGGGGGAGGAGGGAGGGAGGGAGGCAGGGTGGGGGGGGGGAAGGAGGGAGGGGGGGGGGGAGGGAGGGAGGGAGGGAGGGAGGGAGGGAGGGAGGGAGGGAGGGAGGGAGGGAGGGAGGGAGGGAGGGGAGGAGGGAGGGAGGCAGGGGGCGAGGGAGGGAGGGAGGGAGGGAGGGAGGGAGGGAGGGAGGGAGGGAGGGAGGGAGGGAGGGAGGGAGGGAGGGAGGGAGGGAAGGAGGGAGGGAGGGAGGGAGAATGTAATGTTCTGGTGGCAGACACAAGAGCTCGCGCCCACCTGAGAGAGTCCTACGGGTGTCTGCGCTCGATTGAAGCAGTTCTCTGCGGGGATGCCAAGATTGTTGAACACTCGTCCACTGATGGTGATTGATCGCTTGGATGATTACCCTGTGAGAGCTTCGAATTCAATCTGTCTGTAGCTCTCTGACCTTGACCTCCAGTACCCCCCTCTTCTGTGCCTGTAGATCATCCAGCATGTGCCCAGGCCTAAACATTGCAAATAATGGGAAACAGCAATAAGGGCTTAACTTTATTATCCCTCATTTCTGTTTCCTATGATACATTTAACAATGCAGCAGCTTTGTCCGATGGTTCGGTTTGTTGAGACGATTACGTTTCAAATGAGTGAAACACCTGTGTGAACTTTGACCCGACAGGTGGTATTACATTGTGGTGGTGCCAGTGTCCTCGTCGTCACGGAAATGGGAGAACCCAGATGAGATGGATTTAGATGAGGTGGGTGTCCGCCTTCATCCGATTTTTGCTCAGCCTGCTCTGATTGGCTGGTCCTACTATTCGAAATATGAATATAATATGCACATACATGTGCCGCTGACTGCCTCGGTAACAAGTCATCTTCGTGTGCCGTCATCCCTGCTTGGACCTCTGTGACCTCTTGGTCTTTGCACCTTGACCCCTGCCTTGACCTCTGTCACCTCCCCACAGCTGTTGGAGTCAGGCGAGGGCCCCATCCTGAGGCGAAGACGCCAGGCAGACTCTCCCAGACCCTACATCGCTGCCAAGCTGGCCTCCCTCCCCGCCACCTTCACCCTGGGGGACGAGAAGAGGTACAACGGCTTCTACAACATGCCCCTGCCGGGCCAGCAGCAGCACCTGTGCTTCGTGCTGGCAGCCCTCATGGAGCAGGACGAGGACAGCAGCGACAAACACGTAAGCGCCGCTCTGAGGAGGTCGCTACCTGCACACACTGAAGCTCGCTCTCTCTATCTGTCTCTCTCTCTTTCTCTCTCTCTCTTTCGCTCTCTCTCAAACACCCACAGACCTAGACCAGCAGTCCTGCGGTTGTCTCGTAAGCATGCTATCAGGCCTTCCAGTACTCAGCAGTCGCGAGGACCAGCTCAGAGGGACAGCTTGTCCGTTCAGCTCGACAGGGGAGTCTGTGTGCTGGTCTTTTTTGCAGCACCACTCTACTCTGGGCTGTCCAGCCTTCGTCCACTCGTCAGTCAGCCCCGGTCTGGAGGTGACTGTCCTGCAGCACAATGAGAGTCAAATAGACTGGCTCAGGGCCTCCAGGAACAGCCCAGTCATGCATATTCACCAGGCTGCCTCTCTGGTAGCATCCAGCGCTGCATGTCCACACCAAAGCCTCCCCTGCCATTCCCCCCTCTCTCTTTCTCTCTCTTTGTCTCGCTTTTTTCGTTTTTTCGACCTCGCTTTCTTCTCCTCTCCTTTCCTCACCTCCTCCCGCCACCGTGAAGAGTCCAGAGCAGATTGATTTGGTGCAGCTGGAGTTTCCGATGCGAGGAGCATGGTCGTCCAGGGCACGGGGAGCTGTGTAATGCAGAGCTGATTCCCATGAAGAGGTCTTCTTAAGTGTTCCTAAAGCCTCGCTATTAATCCCCCCCGTCCCCCCGTCCCCCCTGCTTGGAGATGGAGAGAGGGAGTGGGGCTACGGTGGTGGAGGAGGGACCCTGGGACGATCCACTTCAAAGGGGACTGCTAAGCCCTTCGCCCCCGCACCCCAACTTCTGTCCTCTCCTCGCCCACCGTCACTAATGTTCCAGACCATGTGGATGATAGACTGTAGATAGACTCAATCACACCGGTCAGCCTGGCCTCGTGTCCTGGTGGAATCAATGCTGAGCTCAAACGGTCTACGGATCCATCCAGACTGACAGGATGGTTTGCATGCAGTAGCTTAATCGCCGTGGTGACACCTTGAAGTGTTGTGAAGCCCTATGTCAGGCTGTAGCATACACAGGCTGAAAGACTGACAACGTTAGTCTGCAGGGTCATTTATTAGTCACTGGACCTCTGGAAGGTACTAAACCCCACCCAGGGAAGTAACACCGGTTTGAAGTAAATGACTTGTGTCTTTACATCGTGGCCCCCTAGTACACATCAAATACACCCAACTCCTGCTTAATTACCACTCACTCAACATCCCACTCTTAAACGGTGACAGTGGCGGCGCAAAAAATGGAGAGAAAAAGAGAAGGCAAGAGGGAGGGAGGAAGAGGACGAGTGCCTTCATGTCACAGTGGTACCCCAGGCAGATAAACAAGCTGGGGGAGGTGTGAAATGGGATGATGGATGCTGGGTGTGTATAAACAGTATCATTTAAAGCGAGGAGAGAGAGAGAAGAGAGAGAGAGAGAGAGAGAGAGAGAGAGAGAGAGAGAGAGAGAGAGAGAGAGAGAGAGAGAGAGAGAGAAAGAGAAGAGAAGAGAGAGAGAGAGAGAGAGAGAGAGAGAGAGAGAGGGATGAATGGATGTGGGGAGCATGAAATATTGTATGATGTGTGATAGAGAGGGGCTGTGAGAGAGGGAAGAGAGGGGGTCTGTCCCGTCAGAAGCCTTGACGGGGCTGCGGGAGGATGAGAGCGGGAGGGAGGGGAGGGACGGCCTGTGCACATGCTCAGTGACTTTGATATGAGAAGGTAAGCCAGAAACAGAGAACATTCAAATGTGTGCACCGCAGTTGTGTTCAAAGGACCTTTAATAGGTTTTGGCGAGGCAGAGAGGGTGGAGGGGGTCGCTTGGTGGGGTGTCGATGGAGGAGGCGAATGAGCGCCACGGAGAGAGAGAGAGGAGGAAAACCACCAGGAGAGACAGAGAGGAGAGAGACAGAGAGGAGAGAGACAGAGAGGAGAGAGACAGAGAGGTTAGAGACAGAGAATGGAGAGACAGAGAGGAGAGAGACAGAGAGGAAAGAGACAGAGAGGAGAGAGACAGAGAGGTTAGAGACAGAGAATGGAGAGACAGAGAGGAGAGAGACAGAGAGGAGAGAGACAGAGAGGAGAGAGACAGAGAGGAGAGAGTCAGAGAGGAGAGAGACAGAGAGGAGAGAGTCAGAGAGGAGAGAGACAGAGAGGAGAGACAGAGAGACAGAGAGAGAGGAGAGAGACAGAGAGAGGGGAGAGAGAGAGAGAGGAGAGAGACAGAGAGGAGAGAGACAGAGAGAGAGGAGAGAGACAGAGAGGAGAGAGACAGAGAGAGAGGAGAGAGACAGAGAGGAGGGTCAGCTCTCAGGGTTAGTGGGGACCTGCGGCACCGTCTCTGTTCCTTCCAGATAAAAGCTGCATTAGCAGAAACAGGCTGACAAACAGGCCGTGCTACTCTTATGCGCCCCACTTTTCCCTCCCACACACATTTGCAAACACACACATACAAACTGACATACATTCTCACACACACACACACACACGGTGAGACAATGAAGAAGTCTTGGGTCAGTGCGATTTCGCAGCCGCCTCAGGAAGGCACACATCAGCCGCGTGTGTGTGTGTGTGTGTCTTAACACGTATATTCGCTTATTTGTCTGGCTGCCATGTTCTGTACGTTGCTGTGAAGATGCGAGGTGGATGTTGAGGTTGAGCGCGGCGGCGTGTTGCGTGTTGTTCTCATCAGGGACTCAGGGCTCACCAAGGCAGCCAGCCCCTCTGCTGGCTAACTGAGGCGCTGCTAGCCCCGCGGGTCGGACAACTGCTACATTAGAGCTGTCTCTTTAGCAAAACCCCCACACTCCCTCGACTTCACTGTCTCCCCTCTCTGTCTCGCCCTGCGGAAGCTCACACCCTCTCTCTCTCTCTCACCTTCTCTCTCTCTCTCTCACCCTCTCTCTCTCTCTCTGTGATGGACTCTGGAGAACACCCTATAAAGGAGCAGGAAAACTGAAGCAGAAGCGCTCTCGAACAAAACTTTATTACACAAAGGCAGACTAACACACCCACACACACCCACACACAGTCAATAAGGCTACAACACACATTCAGATGTGTGGACACGCTCACGCCCAGTCTGGCGTGATACTATGGGCCCACTGTGGCTCTGTGCTGCCACTGGTGGCTGGAGGGACTGCGTGTCTGAGCTTTGATCAGATAGGACCATTCAAATGACGATCCCAGTGTTTGCTCAGAGCGTCACAAAGCACTCTCGTTTTGTTCCTCTCTCCTCCTCTCTTCTCCTCTCCAATACTCTTCCCTTCTTTCTCACTCGGCTCCTCATTGCCTTTGCAAAGAGGCACAGCTGTGGTCGCTGGTCACACAAAGGTTTCTCCAGATATCCTCAGAAAAGGCACAGGCTGTTCCCACGGCCAGCTCCCCATCTTCCTGACATGCTCTTCATATGGAGGGAACGGGCGTGAATGGAGCCCAGAGTAGTGCCCTGGGGAGGGGAGCAGGGTAGTGCCCTGGGGAGAGGAGCAGGGAAGTGCCCTGGGGAGAGGAGCAGGGTAGTGCCCTGGGGAGAGGAGCAGGGTAGTGCCCTGGGGAGGGGAGCAGGGTAGTGCCCTGGGGAGGGGAGCAGGGTAGTGCCCTGGGGAGGGGAGCAGGGTAGTGCCCTGGGGAGGGGAGCAAGGTAGTGCCCTGGGGAGAGGAGCAGGGTAGTGCCCTGGGGAGGGGAGCAGGGTAGTGCTCTGGGGAGAGGAGCAGGGTAGTGCCCTGGGGAGGGGAGCAGAGACCTCTGTGATCTTGGTCTGCCTTCATGACCCTCTTGTCTCCTGTTTGGCCTCTCTCTCTCTCTCTCACAGTGGCGTGCAAGCATGCGTGTCGTCAGGTACAGAGGGACATAGAAATTTGTGTAGCACACGCACACACACACACACACACACACAGGCTCCCTCTGTCTCTCTCTCTCCTCTCTCGCTCTCTCTCTCTCTTTCACACACGCACTCTTTATCTCTCTCTCTCTCACACACACACACGTACTCATCTCTCTGCCTTTGCCCATTAGTATAGCTAGATATCTGAACTTCATATTGGGGGTCTCTCCAAGCTAATTTCAGCTTATCTTTCCAATTAATAACTCCCTGCATGTTTTAGAGCAGAGTGCTGCGTCGTTAATGATCCGGATTACCGCTCCCGCCGCCCTGACACACCCACTGCATGCTGGGAGTCTAAGGGACCAGAGGGGGCCAGGGCCAGCCCTCAGGGGGCCGTGTCTGCCTGTCTATATGCTCCTCTCTCTCTCTCTCTCTCCTTCCCTCTCTCACCCTCACCCTCTCTCTCACCCTCACCCTCTCTCTCTCTCTCTCTCTTCTTCAGATAAAGGAGACATGCTGAGCGCTAATGACACTTCCTGATCCCCCTCCATGCCTCCCTCCTTGCCTCCCGTATCTCTCACCTCTCCTCCTTCCAAGCTCTGTCGTTCTTTTAACCTCACTCCGGTTCCTCAGTCGTCTTTCTCTCTCGTTCCATCCCTCCTCATTTAAAGAGGAAAAAGCAGGGAGATGTCTCATTTAAAACTGGGGGGAATAACTCCCTCCTCCCTCCGTCACGGTATGAACACTAATGAAGAGGAGATGAGGCCTTTCCTCTGCCCCCATTTATCTCAGCTACCAAGAGACGCACACTCTCACTCTATTTTTTTTTTCTTCTTCTTTTTTTGGGGGGGTACGGCTGTCCGTCTAGCACTCTCCCCGACCCTGTCATTCCTCAAGCCTGTCTGGTAGCTGCAGTTACAGTGAAATGTCCCAGGTGGGAGGGAGGCTTGATTTGTGACCGTGAGATGTGTTCTTCGGTGTGTCTCGTGTGCCTTTCTCTCCCAGTCACTGCCGTTAGCATCAGACCAAGACCCAATTCATGTGTGAGTGAGTGTGTGTGAAGCGCCTGTGCCGTGTGATCTGAAAGTCATTTGCGCTGTGCTTTTGATGTGCCTTGGAATACTAACTTCTGAGGGGTGCCCTAGCTTCATTGCAATAGGTAACATAGCCGTATTTGTAAAGGATCGTTCACCCATGCCAGTGTTGACAATCGACGCTGCGCTGCTCTGGGTCAACAGTTACCATGGTGTATTCTGTCTCCCGCTTCCCCCTGCTCACCTCTCTCTCCCCCCCCCCTGCCTTCAGAGGACCTTCTCAGCCAGCCCCTACTCGGACCCCATCCAGGTGACCCCAGGTGTGGCCCGCAGCGTGGAGCAGCCCGAGATGCTGTGGGTGATGGGGCCGGTGCTGGCCGTGGTGCTCATCATCATCATCGTCATCGCCATCCTGCTCTTCAAGAGGTGAGGCCCTGAGAGGGAGCGCCGCGAGGCCGGGGGAGGACGCTGACGCAACCAGAGGAAACCTGCAGGGGGGGGGGGGGGGGGGGCGGAGCTTATCCAGCCCCGTCCCGCTCTCAACCTCGCGGGTGTAGCCACAGGCTTTCACCTGAAAGACCTGCGTTTAGCACTTTGATTAGTGTCGTCCCTTTGATATCGGAGGACAGTGAACAGAGAACAGTGCTCATCACTTACAAGTTTGGTTCTTTTCCATGTCGTGGCGGTAGAATATGAGGGAGGCTTATTAAAAGACTCCTCTCTCCTCCAAGAGCAGGGCTGACAGCCTGTCACGTCGCAGAGACCAGTATGACAGAATTCTGACTCCCGTTGCTCTTTAACCTGACATTGCGAATTAAAAGGAAGAGCGAAAGGTAGCCTGAAATAGAGAGGGCTCGTGTGTGTGTGAGTCTTGGCCCGCTCCCTCCCTCAGAACACACACAGAGACACACACGGACGACTTCATCCATGCCACACTGCGGTAGGGACCATTTTCTTAAGCCTGTCATCTCCAGTATTCTTTCTTTCTGTGTGTGTGTGTGTGTGTGTGTGTGTGTGTGTGTGTGTGTGTGTAGGGTAGTGTAGTGTATGAGCGGTGTGTCTGCTGCAGCCTGGCTAATAATAGGCCTTCAGACAGGCCCCCCTTTGAGGAGTAAGCACTATGTCCCCCAGAAGTGTCTCCACACCGGCAGATTGGCAGGAGAGGGAGACCAGGAGGGGGGGCAGGTGGGGGAATGAGGTGGGAGTCCTCCTCCCTGGAACTGTGTGTTTGCCAGAGACAAGTCGGAACTCTTGCCGAGTTGTTATCGCACCTGTACACAGTCACTAAACCAAGCTCTGGCTGGGCTGCTCGCACGCATGCTGCCATGGCTCCCAGGTCCAACTGGTGGTTAGTAACCCAAGCTCCCAGTCTCTTCTGCACCAACGCTTTGGAATAGTTAAGCCCCCTCGAGAACAGTGCAGAGTGACTAGTACACACACAGGGACACACACAAACACACACACACACTGGTGGATGTAACCGTAGCCCCATGTTAGTGTCAGGACTGTGTGCTGTGACTCACTCCTGGATCTCTCCCTCTCTCTCTCCGCTGTCTGAATGCAGCAAACAAGAAAGGTGGGTAATGTCAGCGCTGTGTCATGGCCGCTTCATTTGTCGTTGTCACGCTGGTGGTTGCGTTCGTTTGTCTGTTCTTGGGCTGCAGTGTCTGCGTAGCGCCCCCTCCATCTTCAGACGTGGAAGACACGTTCAGACGCCTGCCTCCAAGCCTCATGTGCCGCGCAGAGTAATCACCTCGCCACTAAACACCGACGCTAGCAGACACTGCAGGCCTTCAGTGTCATTGATTAGAACCCCCACCCCCCCACACACACACCCCGGTTTGTGTTGTTGTAAAAGTGCATGTTTCACGTCGTCTGGTGTCAGTGTGTCTTTGTCGATGCGGTGTCTGAAGCTGTGCGTTGATATGCCGGGTTTCATTCGGGGAGTGTCAGGGTGCAGCTCCGAGGTTGCTCCAATCAGACGCCAGTCTCCCTCCTGTCTGCGGGCTCACCTGCAGCTGAATGGCCCATTGTGAAGCAAAGGCCAGATGGGGGTGACGGCCAAATAGAAATGTTCCCGTCCTCCCAACCTGACATTTTCCATTTCGAAAAACCTTTCGGTATTTTACTCCCGTTTCCTCAGTGCCGAGTCTCCACAAAGGGCTCTGTTCATTAAGCAGACTCTTATCACAGACACACACACACACAGACAGACAGACACAAAGACAGACAGACACATACTTCACACACACCTTCACCTCTATTTCTGAGATCCAAATGAATACCCCTATTGAGCTTCTATGTTTAAGTTAGCCTGGTGGTAGAGCGTAGAGGTAGTGGTTTGTTTGGACAAGGGAGGGGAGGGGAGGGGAGGGGAGGGGAGGGAGGGAGGGGGCCTGGCCCGGCTCCTAGCATGAAGCAGGGTTCCCGCTCCCCACCACAGCCGCAGAGGGAGAGGGAGAGGGAGGGAGAGATGGCTGCTGGAGATGAGATGTCAGCATTAGCGTAAACCCTGTCAGCATTAGATAACAGGTGTGCGGAGGCCTCGGCGTCGGCTGGACTGTGTGGATGATGCACGCAGCCTGGCTGGGGGGGGCTGCCCCCTCACCACAGTGGGCTTCAAGGGAGGACAGGCAGCCTGAACCAGGGCCGGGAACTTGCAAATGGAGCGCGATGAGATGTGAAATTTCCACCGGGTGCCCTGATGGTTGCTGCAGCCCATCTCCTTTCTGCTGTCTGGGGGTTGTCTGTGCAGGTGTGTCTGTGCGTGTCTAGCTGTAGTGTGTGTCTGTGCGTGTCTAGCTGTAGTGTGTGTCTGTGCGTGTCTAGCTGTAGTGTGTGTCTGTGTGTGTCTAGCTGTAGTGTGTGTCTGTGTGTGTGTCTGTGTGTGTGTGTCTGTGTGTGTGTGTCTGTGTGTGTGTGTCTTTCAGACTGGTACTGTACTGTCTGTACATTAGCATGCTGTCGAGCTGTGCCGTGAATTTTCCTTTAAGTGGATGGAGAGAATTGGGCTGGGCTAGGACTAGCTGGGGTTGGGCAAGAGCTAGGGCTAGGCCTGGGCTGGATTATGCTGTGCTAGGGCTGGGGCTAGGCCTGGGCTGAGCTGTGGCTGTGCTGGGTTAGACTGTGCTGTCTTGTCTTGGACTAGACCTGAACTGGGCTAGGCTAGGCTGGGCATCACAGGTGCCGGACGACCAGTATAATTATACAATGTTGTGCCACCCAGCTGATGGGCTAATTACAGCATCCGCCTGTTTCCCTCTCAATCTGGCAACCCAGTAAACAGTGCGCACACACACACACACACACACACACAGCTGCCATCTATCCAGCAACTAAACTGTCCCCACCTCAGGGGAAATGAGGCTGTTCCTACCGAACCATCAAACAGCAGTTGCCGACTTGAGGATCGCAAACTTAAACTCTTCTCCCTAATGACTGGGCCTTTCAGCACACAGTCATCAACCTGAGCCCCTACTCTTCAATACTGTCACTCCTCTAAGCTGGTTTCATATCACACATTTCACACTGATATTTTGTCCTGTCCAAAACTCCAGAATTTGGCCATTTGAAGCCCAGTATCACCATCAGCCACCTGTACTGCTTGAGAGCGTTTCCACAGTACACTGTTGACTGCCTCTGTATGGTTCCTGATTTGGAGTGATTGTGATGGTAATGAACCCCTTCCCGTGTGCCCGGTGCCCCTGCAGGAAGCGGGCGTCCCCTCTCCCCAAGGATGAGCACTCAGGAGGGGTGAAGGACTCCCTGCTGGCCAGCTCCTCCGACCCTGTGGAGATGAGGAGGCTCAACTACCAGACCCCAGGTACTCCACTCGAGACACTCTGCACTCTCCCTGTCTGTTGGCTTTTTCTAAAGCTCTCTCTCTCTCTTTTTTTCTCACTGATCTCTTTTATTTCTTCTTCTCTGACAACACCGTAAGAAGCCTCGACCGTAAACCACACGGGAGGGTTACTTTCTCTTGACTTTGAGCTTTTCTAACAAATCCCGTTCAGCACACCTTCCCACCCATCCTGCCCGGGCTGCAATACCGGTCGACCTCAAACCCTGTTCATCGACAACAGAGCAGTGTGACTACGGTCCCCCAGCGCTGTGCGGTGACACTTAACTCAGCCAAGTGAATGCAGACTCCCTGGATGTGCTCTTTGAATAGCGTGTCACATTAGTCTCTCCCTCTCCAGGGGAGCGAGAGGGTTGTCATAGGGCTCAGATTCCTTCCTTCCTCCTCCCCTCCTCCTCCCCTCTTTTCAGTCCTCCTCCCACTCCTGCCTCCCTTCTCTTTCTCTTCCTCCCCTCTCTTCCTTTCATTCCCTGGCGCCCTGGTAATGAGTCCTGGGCCGCCTCTGATGTCAAGGTGAGGCGAGGAGACGGGAACAATGGGGATGAGAGAAAATGTCAGTTCCCTTCTGTCTGTTCACTCCCTCCCTCTCCCTTTCGCTCCCTCTCTATCTCTCTCCCTCTCCCCCATTCTCTCTATATGTCTGTCTCTCTGTCTTTCTATCTCTCTCTGTCTCTGTTTGTACGTCCTTGCTGTGCTCTGAGGTTATTAGAGACCGCGCTCCCCCCTGCTCAGGCTTACACACACTGAGCCTCCCTGAACCCTGCCCAGGAACGACGCAGGGCTGCCTCAGAAGAGTGTGTTCTCCTCTTCCCCTCTCCTCCTCTCCCCCTTTCCCCCTCTCCTCTTCTCCCCCTCTCCTCCTCTCCCTCTCTCCTCCTCTCCGACACCCACGTCTTCTCTCTGTCTCCTTCCCTTTCTGGCATCGTATTTTCCTTTAAGCAACCTGCTCGCTTGTTTTTCCCTCTCTCTCTCCCCATTCTTTCTCCTCCAGTCAATACTTCCTGCAGCCTAGACATATCACCAGCTGTTCAAAGCAAGGGCAGGTTTATTCATACTGCCTGACACACACGGTGCTGCATTGTACTGCAGATCCACCCATGACTGTCCACTGTGATATTCTCTAATAGAGTTTGGTGAATGCCGAGTTCTGCTCCTCTCTGTCAGCTGGCTGACTTCAGTCCCAGAAGCTTGTTTGTTATGATTCTACTCTCTTAGCAGTCCTTGCACCTGCTCCCCAGGCCTACCTGCCTACCCTCCTACCTACCCACCTACCTACGGGCCTGCCCAGTCTCCTCCATTGATAGCTCTCTCTTTCCTCCCCCCTCATCTTCTCTCCACAGGTCCCAGCTCTCACCGCTGCCCCAACACTCCAAGTTAGTCTGCTCTCGTACTGCGTATTGTCACATATACAGTCTCTTTCGCACTCCCTCCTCTCTCTTTTCGTTTTTTTTCCTCCTCTTATTATCCCTCACCCTCTCTCCCATTTTCCCGCCGCAGTCACGACGGACATCTCTGCCCTCGAGCGCGTAGCCTCCGTGTCTGTGCGTGTTGAAAGATGTAACGTTGTTGTGTTCTCAGGCCCAGGATATCCATGCAGGCAGCACTTAAGGAAGGGACTTAATGGGTAGTTGAGCTGCGGTTACATTTTAATTAGCGGTGCTATCTTATCATTCTCTCTCCCCGCCTTCCGCCCAAATGTCATATTGGTCATAAAAGATCGGGCTGAGCACATGATCTCACAAGCACACACACACACACACACTTTCCTCACACAAGCACACACTCTTACGTAACCTCACACCGACACACACTGCTTTACATGCACAAACACACACACACCCTGAAGCTAATGGCGCCAGTCTCTAAGCATCCTAATATTAGATTAGCTTAATTGGTCAGGTCTTGTCCTGTGGAATGGTCCCAGTTAGCAGCCCTTCACTGTCAGTGTTGCTGCTCTAATGAGCTTGTAGTGGGGCTGGGTCCCAGAGTGCGGGAGCCATTATCCTCACAGACAAACCAGCCTTTAGCCACTGTAATGTTATATGCATACTGGTAACAGTAATAGTAATCCTGTATGTGTGTTTTTGCCGTACTGGTACATTGTTTTGCCTGTTAAGTTTTTTCTAACGATTCTCCGTGGCCTTCTGCGACACACACACACTGGCTTTATGAAGTTTCTCCAAATCCACTTAAGCCCAGAGCCAGGCCAAGTTCAGAGTCACCAGGGAACATTTGTGTCGGTAGATTAGCCATAAATCATCCAATAACTCGGTGATGAGAATTCTAGAACCATGTGGAGAGAGGCGAGTTTGGCCGGATTAAATCCTGCCCAGCCCTTCAGGCTGGGTTAAAAAAAAGATGCTCTATTGTGTCGAGGAAGTTTCAAAGAGAAGATGTTTGAGTGGTGAGCTGTTTGGGGGTTTCAGAGAAGTGACAGTGTGACTGATGTGTGCAAACTGGGGCCTGGCTCCCAACCAGCCAGCCGCTGGACCCAGGAGCCCCCACCCACTCCAGCGTTGCTCTGAGGCTCAGGGAGATGTCTGCTTCCTGCTTCCAGGAGCATGTTTACTCACACATGCACATCGCCACAGCCCCGCCCACCTCCGTCACCTCCCGCGCAAGCTTAGCATGATGACCTCACCAACCCTTGTCTGATATCTCTCTCTCCCTCTCTCTCCCTCTCTCTGTCTGTCTCTGTCTCTCTCTCTGTCTCTCCCTCTCTCTCTGTCTCTCTCTCTCTCCCTCACTCTGTCTCTCCCTCTCTCTCTCTCTCTCTCTCTCTGTCTCTGTCTCCCTCTCTCTGTCTCTCTCTCTCTGTCTCCCTCTCTCTCTCTCTCTCCATCTCTCTCTCTCTCTCCATCCCTGTCTCGAGTTCTCCCTTTCACTCTCGCTTCACTTGTCCCTTCATGCATTGTCAAGCACAATGCCTCAGCCCTCACTTGTGTTCCAGCCACCTCATGGTGTCTCTGGCAGCCTCACTCATCTCTATGGTCAAGTGTGTGTGTGTGTCTGTGTGTATGTGTGTGCGTGCGCGTGCGTGTGTAAACCGTTCTCTGCGTGTTATGCCTTGAGTGTGGCCACACAGTGATGTCTGACGGTCTTCTACCTGTTTCTATTCCCTCTCTCCTTCTCCTCCTGTGCTCCCCTCCTCAGGAATGAGAGAGCATCCTCCCATCTCTGTCAATGACCTGGCCGACCACATCGAGCGCCTCAAGGCCAACGACGGCCTCCGTTTCTCCCAGGAGTACGAGGTGAGATGGGCGCATCTGCCAAGGAATAGCTCCAAATAAGTAACATGAGTGAAGTAACACTACATCAATTGGAATACAGTTACATTACATAAATGAAGTCATATTAAATTAAGTGTAGTAATGCTACTATGAAATGTAACTACATTTAGTGACGTTAACCACACATATGAAGTCAAACTAAACGGATACATAACATGGGTGCCATTTGTGTTCTTTTAACACCAAAACCTCATTTTATAGTATTCATGTCAGCTAAACCAGCCGTTCAGCTGTGTCACCAACCATAAGCCTGGCTAGTTGTTCTATTATGATAGAAAAACCAGGATCATCTCCCAGAGGCAGTGAGCAATCAGGTAGCAGGTCACAAGAATCTGCCAGTGTCATAGTTATCCTGCTTTCCTGTAGAATGTTATTTAGCACCGGTCTCTCCTACGCAACTGGGTGAGGGATTATCCCTCATCAGTGTACTCCCCCCCCCCCCTCCCAAAAAATAGAACATTTGCATTTAAAGTGGCACATTTTGTAGAGAGGATTGCCGAAAGCCAGAGCAGAGGTTAGTGGCCTGTAGGCCTGGGGATGAGACAGGAAGAGGCACATCCTTGATTACAGAGAGAATTATGTTGACTTAAATCTTTCCTTTTTTTTTCTCTCACTGACGTCTCCCTCCCTCCTGGTCGTCTGTTGCCCTGACAGTGAAACTTAGCCAGCCGTTTGGTTTGGAAGACGTGCTTTTTATACTAACTAACCTAGGTGCCAATGCCCCACCACCTCACTTAGCCTGTTTTAGTCAAGGAAAACATGCCACATGACAACGTAGCGGTAGCCTGTGACTGTTCCTCTTCTAACACACAAAACACACTCTCTTTCACACACACACACACTCTTCAACACGTAGCCGTCTGAAAAGGGGAGACCCCCTCCTCAGTGGGCCAGATGGTTGCCCGTCTCTGTTGCCAGGGGAGACAGCGTGACACAGCTCAGTCGGTTTGTCCCAGTCACGTTCGCCGGCTGCTCCTGTGGTGCCTTCCTCCTGAGGACAGAGCCCAGCCCTAGCCTGGCACGGCCTGGGCACCCACCTCATGCCCCACGCAGCAGCCCTGTCGAGCTCTCGGGGTGCTGGCAGTGTTTTGTCAGGCTGGAGGTGTGTGGTGCTCAGACAGTCCTACCCAAGAGGACGGGATGATACGTGGTGTTTAGCCTCCGTGGCAGTGTCATTATCCTCCCACGCGTCAGAGAGGAAGTCACCCCGCTTCTTTTCTCCTGCCCCTCGAACGTGTTTGCCAGACGTTGCCAGTGGAACACTCCCTGCTGTCTCCTCCAAGCTCCACAGTCAGTGGGACAAGTTTTGACTGCAAATGAAATGTTCTTTAGCAAAGTGGCCGGCTGCTGGCATGTAAATTGGCTGTTTTGAAGCTCATCGGCGATTGGACGACTTCTAAAAGAGTCCCACTATCGGGCAATTTGTAACTCCATGGGACGTTGTTTACTAGGAAGGGCTATTCATTTCTCTGGAACGTTCTCCACGTCAGTCCGCCCTTTTCTCATCAGAACTGTTTTTGTTCAATTGGCTCAATCTCTTTTTACTGAGTTTTATGTATTTCATACCACAATTTCAAAGAAAAAAATTCTTGAATTTGATTAAAGAAGACCCATTTCAGAGAGGGTCCAGAGTAATGGAACATTCCAGAAGGTGTAGCTCCGGCCCCAGATAGTTTTGGAAGGTGAAAGGTTGTGGGAGCTGATGGACATGGTGTCAGTCTGAGCCGGCCAGTTCGATGGAGGAAAACAAGAGAGTCCACGGCCTTAGTGAGCCGGGGAGTGATGGTCACTCATCACCTGAGGTAAATACAGACCAGAGCGGTCCTGGTCTCAGCCAAGGAGCCGGGCTGCCTTAGAATGAGAGCGGAGAGAGAAACAGGTTTCTGAAAGTGGAAAGAAAAAGTGAGAGGGAGTGAAGAATGAAATGGAAAAGGGAATCCAGTGAGAGTAAGGTAGATCCAGGAACTGGGGCTGGAGTGAGAGAGCGAGCGAGATAAAGGACATGGTTTATATGTGATAGCTTGGATGGTGGGACCAGGTAATTCAATGCGCTCAGCCACAGGGGAGGTGATGAAGAGTGCTGTTAGCCTGTAGGCTTCTTTCAAGTCTTTATTTAACCCCGGTGTTGAAATACAAACACTTATCAATGTGTCTGTCTGCATTTTCCTCTGTGATACCCCAGGGGACTTCATCTCTTTCTCCCTCCCCTCCTGTGTCTTTCTCTAATGCTTCCTCTTTCATCCCCCTCTCATGTAGTCCATCGATCCTGGCCAGCAGTTCACCTGGGAGAATTCCAACATGGAGGTCAACAAGCCAAAGAATCGCTACGCTAACGTCATCGCCTACGACCACTCCAGGGTGGTGCTCACCTCTGTTGATGGTGAGTGTCCTCTCAGCACTCCTCTTGACCTCTCCCACACTATTCACTCGGATTGATTTTGCCCCTCGGTCAGTTGTACCGACCGCTGAAAGGGAAACGTAGCTCTAGTGAATACTACATTGTTTTTCGTGCGGAACATGTTAACCTCAGCTTTTTTTGTTAATTAGTACAAACTGAATTGACCCATGTACCACACGTCCGACACGCTTTCCGAGTCATGTCCGCGAGATGTGACGCATGAAATCTACCGACGGGCTCCTTTGTGTTTTGCGATCGGCGAGGGTTTCGATCGTTGCCGTGGTGACTAAAGCCTGTGTCCCCGTGCTCCTCTCCAGCCGTCCCCGGGAGCGACTACATCAACGCCAACTACATCGACGGCTACAGGAAGCAGAACGCCTACATCGCCACGCAGGGCCCCCTGGCCGAGACGCTCAGCGACTTCTGGAGGATGGTGTGGGAGCAGCGCGCCAACACCATTGTCATGATGACCCGGCTGGAGGAGAAGTCCAGGGTAAAGGCTCCCCCCCCCCCTTTTTCGATGGGAGCGATTAACTGTCCAGGTCGTACTCTTTTACATGCTAGCGGGAAGAGCTAACTTCAGGTTGCCGTGCCACTGCAGATATCCTATTTGCTTTGCTATCATCCCAGGCTTCCCAGTGAGTCACACTGTCCCAGGCCCAAGGTCAGGGTAGGGCCACTGTCCCCCTCGTCCACCTAGCGTGTGTCACCCAGCCCACACACACACACACACAGGCCACAAGAACAAAGGCAGCCCTGTGTCTAGGACAGGCTTCAGTCTCCTCCACTAGATAAGCAGCTGAAAGGTCAGATAGCAGATAGAGGACCTGTAAATGAGACTGTGAGTCACCACGCCACAGAGAGATAAAGATAGGACAGGTATATCTGTCTCCATCACATGCAAAGGTGATATGTGAGAGAGGGCCAGTCTGATGGGTTTCTCAGCACAGGCAGGTGATAATGATGTTTGCTCTGCTGCGCGTGTCGCTGCAGGTCTGGCTGTTTGATGGAATGTGTCGTCCAGACTTGCACACAGACACGAGGTATCACTTACAACCAGGACAATCTGAGCAGCTGGAAGCAGATGACGTCATTCACTTGTTTGTTTATTACTTCTGTCTGGGGAGAAACCGCATTGGGGCCGTGATGGGAAACTGGGTGGTTTGGCTGAGAGCCAATGATCGTCTTTTCTCACCTAGAGTAGCCAACTTACTGTGAGCTACCAAGGTACAATGGTGCATCAAAGGTCTACTCCCAAGTTGTACAGTAACACAGTGTTTGCAAGACCACCTACTTCTCCCCTGTCCCTTAACCTACCTCCTCCTTCCTCTCTCATATACAGTACCAGTCAATTGAATGGGAAAATGTGTCCAAAGTTTTGACTGGTACTGTATCCCGAATCAATAAGAGTGTCCCAGCCTTGAAACATCTGGCATTTACAGACATTCTCCACTTCCTCTGACCTTAAGCTGTTCCGGGAACTAAGGGCTCAACAGTTGAACTCCTAGTCATGGTATTTCTGGGCACCGACTATCCTGGAAATAACACAGCTACCATAGAGCCCTAATGAGGATCTCTGTTTGTAGGTAGGCTGCAAGTGGCCAGTTGGTGTGTGTGCGTGCACACGTGTGTCCTGGGAGAGGGAGAGGGGGGGGGGGGGGGGGGGGGGTTGGCCCTGTGTTTAGCCTACAGCTCCAATGGTGGCGTGTCATCAGGCCTCATCTAGCCAGGCAGGTTGTTCCTTGGGAGAGATGTGGCCAGGTGGCCAGCCCTTCTGTCACCGGAGCCTCCATGCACACACACACACACAAACACACACACACAAACACACACACACAAACACACTAGGCCCCACAATGCAGAGCTGAATTCTCACCAATGCTGCAGAAGCAAGTATAAACAAAAGGCTAGTGATCCGCCAGACCATTTTGCTAACTGAAGGTAATCACAGCTCTGGAAATAAAGCGGCACTTTGACTCTTGTTGATGTTTAGCTGTTACACGAGGCGGGTTCCAACCGGTCTGAAACCATGTGGTTTTGTCAGATAATACTGGGTTTTGTAGTCCTCTCTCTCTCCCGAGACCGCGTGTGGTCAACACTCCGGCGGTGGCTGAACTGGCCCTCCTCTGACGTCTCCTCAGTTGCTCTCATGAGCTGTGTGACCACACGCACTCTGCTCTCCTCACCCCTGACCCCGGACTTTAGCTGCTGTGTTTTGTGGTCACTGACCTCTGCCCTCTGCCCTCTGGCCTCTGCGTGCAGGTGAAGTGTGACCAGTATTGGCCCGTCAGAGGGACGGAGACCTACGGCATGATCCAGGTCACCATGCTGGACTCTGTGGAGCTGGCCACGTACAGTGTGCGCACCTTCGCCCTGTACAAGGTAAGCACACACGCACTCATCCAACCCTCAGAGACGTACCCATGCCTAGTTGTTTAGAATTTCCGAAACAAAATGAACCGTGGCCGCCCGATGAAACTCTCTTCCCCCCCCCCCGCCTCCAGAACGGCTCCAGCGAGAAGAGAGAGGTGAGGCAGTTCCAGTTCATGGCCTGGCCCGACCACGGGGTGCCCGAGTACCCCACCCCCATCCTGGCCTTCCTGCGCAGGGTCAAGGCCTGCAACCCCGCAGACGCCGGGCCCATGGTGGTGCACTGCAGGTAGGGAAGGACACGCCCCCGGGGGGGAACCTGTTCTCCATGCGCCTCCGCGATGTGTTGAGACCATCATCCATACTCCTGTGTCCTCCCCCTCCCTCCCTCTCTCCCCCCCAGTGCGGGCGTGGGCCGGACCGGCTGCCTCATCGTGATCGAGGCCATGCTGGAGCGCATGAAGCACGAGAAGTCGGTGGACCTGTACGGCCACGTGACGTGCATGCGCGCCCAGAGGAACTACATGGTGCAGACGGAGGACCAGTACATCTTCATCCACGAGGCGCTGCTGGAGGCGGCCACCTGCGGCAACACGGAGGTGCCGGCGCGCAACCTGTACGCCCACATCCAGAAGCTCACCCAGCCGCCGCCCGGAGACACCGTCACCTCCATGGAGCTGGAGTTCAAGGTGAGGCCCCACACACACACACACGCACGCACGGACATACAAGCCATGCCAAGGGATCCTCTCCACACACACTCCTGTGCCGTCCATCTGTGAGTTGTCCACTGCCAGCACAGACTGAGTCACGCCTCCCCTCCCCTGGCACAGACCCACGCTCTCTGTACCCCGTTAGCCAATCCGCTTTGAGCTCCCCACCCAGCTCCTCTACTCTACCTGCCAGGGTCCATTCTGTCTCGGAGTAGCTCACCAATGCTCTGGTGACCAGATGTGATGTCCTGTCTCCACTAGAACTTCTTATTTACTCTGACAGCTAAAGAGAGACTTAACAGGGAGAGAACGACTGGGGGCTGCAGACATACTGGTGTCCCCTACGGCTGAGCTCAGAGTTTGTCTGCTGGGGGGGGTCAAAGGTCACTAATGCTGTCTCTCTTCCCCTCTCTCATCCCACCCCTCCCTTGCAAACACACACACACAATTTGACCCCTTCCCCGCAAACACAACCCTTCCTCTCCGCTCTCCTCTCCCTCGCAGAGATTGGCAAACTCGAAAGCCCACACGTCTCGCTTCATCAGCGCCAACCTGCCCTGCAACAAGTTCAAGAACCGTCTGGTCAACATCATGCCCTTCGAGTCGACCCGTGTGTGCCTGCAGCCTATCAGAGGAGTCGAGGGCTCTGATTACATCAACGCCTCCTGCATCGACGGCTACAGGTAGGCACCAGCTCCTGTCTCCTGGGGGGACGGGGTGTGTGTGTGTGTTCATATGAGTGTTTGCTAAGGTAAGTGGGTGTGTTTCTTCATATGAACATTTGCTCTGTTTGGTGAATCAACAGGCCTGAAATGACGGTAAAGATGGAATGAATGTGTGTAGAAACAGAAGAGAGAGAGCGGGGGTGGGGGGGCCCTCTGGCATGGCGTGTGTAGACGGCAGGGATTCAATGAGCGTAAAATGTCAGTCGGTCCACAAGGTATGGAGGTATGACGCTCCCCCTCCTCCTCCTCCCCCTCCTCCTCCTCCTCCCCCCGTCCTCCTCCCCCCTCCTCCTCCTCGTGAGAGCTGCTCCGTTGAGGCCTCCGCTGTTGCTGTGTAAATAGCTTGATTGTGGATGCTCGCCCATACGACAGGATGCCTAAACCAAGTGTAGTGTAAACCCATTTCTCTGTGTCGCTCCCTCTCTCTCCCTCTCCACCCCTCGCCCTCGTCTTGTGTTCCCTCTGAGTGTGTGGGCTCAGCGCAGGGACCTGCCGTGTGCTCCTGGTGCACTTTGGAATGAAGCCTCTTCTAAAGCCAGACGTAAATAAGACCTAAACAGGGGCCCCTGGTGCCCCGTGCAAAGCTTGTGAGAACCCCTGCTGAGCTAATGAGGACAAGCTCTGGGTGGAGAGGAGGGCAGCTCATACCGTGTGTTATTCCATGGCAACGGTAGCATTGTGATGAAGTCATGGTACTTACATACTTGATATGAGTAAAGCATGGGTGTTGACTGAGTACGGCTTCGATAGTAATACAATGCAGTGTGGACTGTAGCGCATATACTAGAAGCAGGTAGCCCAGTATTGTACGAAGGCACAGACGAGGGCATACAGTGTGTTTCCTGGGCTAGCGGCTCCCTTCCTCACGCCTTTGTGGAGAGAAAGAAAAAGACATGTTCTATTATGTGCTCTGATGACCAGAAGGAATGACAAGTGGTTCTTCTCATCTCTCCCTCGCCTCTTCCATCTTCTCTCGCGTTGGCACCTTGCTCCCCCCCCCGCCCCCTCACTCACTCCTTCCTCCTCTCATCTCCTCTCCCCTGTTCTGGCGTTTTCTTTATTTGTGTCAGTCGGGCCTTGAGCACTCTCTAATCTCCTGGTTCCACATTATTGCCTCGCCTGCAGCACCTTAATTAGTTCTTCACCCGCGGCTCAGTACGTGTGTGTGTGTGTGTGTGATTATGCGTGTGCCTGCGTGCGTGTGCAGTATGCGTGCACATGCATGCATGTTGGTGTACGTCTGTCCTTTCATACGTGTAGCATGGGTTCACCCTTGTGTGGTCAGTGCAATGCTGCCCCCTACAGGCACCAGGAGAAACTCTCCCCCCCCACCCCCTTCCCAGTTATCCATCTCCTACAAATGCACTGCAGTTTTTCGGGACAGGCACACAACAGAGGTTAACCTGATTGTAGGTGTTCAGCGTGTGTAGGAGCAGTGTTGTAACCGGGCCTGCTGCGATATGTTCAGTATGTGTAGGAGCAGTGTTGTAACCGGGCCTGCTGCGATATGTTCAGTATGTGTAGGAGCAGTGTTGTAACCGGGCCTGCTGCGATATGTTCAGTATGTGTAGGAGCAGGGTTGTAACAGCGCCTGCTGCGATATGTTCAGCATGTGTAGGAGCAGTGTTGTAACAGGGCCTGCTGCGATATGTTCAGCATGTGTAGGAGCAGTGTTGTAACAGGGCCTGCTGCGATATGTTCAGCATGTGTAGGAGCAGTGTTGTAACAGGGCCTGCTGCGATATGTTCAGTATGTGTAGGAGCAGGGTTGTAACAGGGCCTGCTGCGATATGTTCAGCATGTGTAGGAGCAGTGTTGTAACAGGGCCTGCTGCGATATGTTCAGCGTGTGTAGGAGCAGTGTTGTAACAGGGCCTGCTGCGATATGTTCAGTATGTGTAGGAGCAGGGTTGTAACAGGGCCTGCTGCGATATGTTCAGTATGTGTAGGAGCAGGGTTGTAACAGGGCCTGCTGCGATATGTTCAGCGTGTGTAGGAGCAGTGTTGTAACAGGGCCTGCTGCGATATGTTCAGTATGTGTAGGAGCAGGGTTGTAACCGGGCCTGCTGCGATATGTTCAGCATGTGTAGGAGCAGTGTTGTAACAGGGCCTGCTGCGATATGTTCAGCGTGTGTAGGAGCAGGGTTGTAACAGGGCCTGCTGCGATATGTTCAGCGTGTGTAGGAGCAGTGTTGTAACAGGGCCTGCTGCGATATGTTCAGCGTGTGTAGGAGCAGTGTTGTAACAGGGCCTGCTGCGATATGTTCAGCGTGTGTAGGAGCAGGGTTGTAACAGGGCCTGCTGCGATATGTTCAGTATGTGTAGGAGCAGTGTTGTAACAGGGCCTGCTGCGATATGTTCAGCGTGTGTAGGAGCAGGGTTGTAACAGGGCCTGCTGCGATATGTTCAGTATGTGTAGGAGCAGGGTTGTAACAGGGCCTGCTGCGATATGTTCAGTATGTGTAGGAGCAGGGTTGTAACAGGGCCTGCTGCGATATGTTCAGTATGTGTAGGAGCAGGGTTGTAACAGGGCCTGCTGCGATATGTTCAGCGTGTGTAGGAGCAGTGTTGTAACAGGGCCTGCTGCGATATGTTCAGCGTGTGTAGGAGCAGTGTTGTAACAGGGCCTGCTGCGATATGTTCAGCGTGTGTAGGAGCAGTGTTGTAACAGGGCCTGCTGCGATATGTTCAGCGTGTGTAGGAGCAGGGTTGTAACAGGGCCTGCTGCGATATGTTCAGTATGTGTAGGAGCAGGGTTGTAACAGGGCCTGCTGCGATATGTTCAGTATGTGTAGGAGCAGGGTTGTAACAGGGCCTGCTGCGATATGTTCAGTATGTGTAGGAGCAGGGTTGTAACAGGGCCTGCTGCGATATGTTCAGTATGTGTAGGAGCAGTGTTGTAACAGGGCCTGCTGCGATATGTTCAGCGTGTGTAGGAGCAGGGTTGTAACAGGGCCTGCTGCGATATGTTCAGTATGTGTAGGAGCAGGGTTGTAACAGGGCCTGCTGCGATATGTTCAGTATGTGTAGGAGCAGGGTTGTAACAGGGCCTGCTGCGATATGTTCAGTATGTGTAGGAGCAGGGTTGTAACAGGGCCTGCTGCGATATGTTCAGCGTGTGTAGGAGCAGTGTTGTAACAGGGCCTGCTGCGATATGTTCAGCGTGTGTAGGAGCAGTGTTGTAACAGGGCCTGCTGCGATATGTTCAGCGTGTGTAGGAGCAGTGTTGTAACAGGGCCTGCTGCGATATGTTCAGCGTGTGTAGGAGCAGGGTTGTAACAGGGCCTGCTGCGATATGTTCAGTATGTGTAGGAGCAGGGTTGTAACAGGGCCTGCTGCGATATGTTCAGTATGTGTAGGAGCAGGGTTGTAACAGGGCCTGCCCGTGTTGTGTTCAGACAGCAGAAGGCCTACCTGGCCACCCAGGGCCCCCTGGCTGAGACCACAGAGGACTTCTGGAGGATGCTGTGGGAACACAACTCTACTATTGTAGTCATGCTGACCAAACTGAGAGAGATGGGACGGGTAAGAGAACACACACTGTCACTCAACACACACACAGACACACACACACATATTCCTAGTTGTAACCTCCTGTGTGTGTTCCTCCCTACAGGAGAAGTGTCACCAGTACTGGCCTGCTGAGCGCTCAGCCCGGTACCAGTACTTTGTGGTGGACCCCATGGCTGAGTACAACATGCCCCAGTACATCCTACGAGAGTTCAAAGTCACAGACGCCAGGGTGAGTGAGTGTGTGTGTGTGTGTGTATAGAGGTTTTTCCTGTAAGTGAGCAGTCAGTGGTTTTTCTGTGAGATGTTGAGTTGTAAACTCCCCAGGGCAAGTGCTGGGTCTTCCTGTGACGCACTGCTCTCTGTCCTCCTGTCCTCCAGTAATAGGCCTTCAGTCATCAGAGGGTTCACTGCACATGGCAGCACTCTGATCCACATTCACACACACACATGCACACAAACAAATGCATTCATAGCCCAGAGTCATTTAGAATGAGATTGAAAACCTATGGTTGGGGTGTAATGCTACTTGTAAGTATACTCAATGCCAGTAGTAGTGTATGGTGACGACTCTAACCTACTGTCATATTTATGCCCTCAGGATGGTCAATCCCGGACAATTCGCCAATTCCAGTTTACTGATTGGCCGGAGCAAGGAGTGCCAAAGACAGGAGAGGGCTTCATTGACTTCATTGGTCAAGTGCACAAAACCAAGGAGCAGTTTGGACAGGACGGACCAATCACTGTACACTGCAGGTAAAAAGGATGTTATGGCATAACTGGTTGCCCCTTGTAGAGTTACTGCCTATAATATTTGTTTGTGTCTCATCTATTCAATGAAAAGTTTCTATATAGTACATATACTGTATGTGTAATGTGTGTGTGTGTGTTCCTTCTCCTCAGTGCCGGAGTGGGCAGGACAGGCGTGTTCATCACGCTGAGCATCGTGCTGGAGAGGATGAGGTACGAGGGCGTGGTCGACTTGTTCCAGACCGTCAAGACGTTGCGCACCCAGCGACCTGCCATGGTGCAGACAGAGGTGAGGGGCACGCAGTAACACTGCCATGGTACAGACAGAGGTGAGGGGCATGCAGTAACACTGCCATGGTGCAGACAGAGGTGAGGGGCATGCAGTAACACTGCCATGGTGCAGACAGAGGTGAGGGGCATGCAGTAACACTGCCATGGTGCAGACAGAGGTGAGGGGCATGCAGTAACACTGCCATGGTGCAGACAGAGGTGAGGGGCATGCAGTAACACTGCCATGGTGCAGACAGAGGTGAGGGGCATGCAGTAACACTGCCATGGTGCAGACAGAGGTGAGGGGCATGGCAGTAGCACTGGAGCACGCTTCCACTGCAGGAGGAGTCAGCAGTCACCATTACTGATGCCAGGGACGTGTGTTCCACTGTGTGGCCCTACCAAGCCCAGCAGTCGTCCACAGAGGGGGTGACACTGTCCCGTGTGCTTGTGTCTCCCTTTCCTCAGGACCAGTACCAGCTGTGCTACCGGGCAGCACTGGAGTACTTGGGCAGCTTTGACCACTATGCAACGTAACCACGCCCTCCATCACCCATCCACCCTGCTGAGCTAGCCTCCCTTCCTGGTCAGATCCATCCGGAGTGTGCCAAGTGTCCCATCTCAGCCACCATCCCCCTGTTCCTGTCCCCAGAGCCACCAGAGGGGGGAGGAGGTTCTACTAATCACAGAGATTCACATCGATGGATTAACAAACCCAGAGATTGCTTTAAAAACGAAACAATACCAGACTATGACAACTCTTGTATGGAAGAGATGACAGTTCTTGTTCTGTATATGCCAACTTGCCCCTAATGTCAAAGGCTACTGGTAGCACTAAGAGAAGATTTTTTTTTCTATCGTTTTATTATCATGATTATCAAATGAAAATGTTATTATTTAGTGTATTTCTTTGTAATAATCATATAACATCAGACATTTCTTTTGTCTTACTGGCCTAGCTATGGGCATATTTTTTCATAATGGTACGACTTTTTATTTTATTTTTTATTTTAGGTTATTTTAGCACAAGGGACATGTCTTTTGAATATGTTCCTAGATACTAATACTGGAGAATCACCATTCTCCGAGCTGCTGTCAGGTTCCTATTTGTATCCAAATTTTTGGGTTTTATTCTCATGTATTTTGGTCTTATTCAGTTCAATGGAATGGGGTTCTCTTTGCTATAAAGTGTATCAACGGATGTTTCTTATCAAAACTGTCGTAAAAAAAAAAAAAGGTACAAAATGTCAAAAAAGATTGCCCACTGTAGTTGTACTATATACACGCAGTAACTAGCGAAAAGTTTAATTGATTAACGTCAAAGTAAATCATGGTGTACAGAAGTGGAAGAGAGCACATACAGTATGGTACTGAGGCCTTTCTACTCCAGCCAGAGGACGAGTGAGCGGACTGCAGACTTTTATACCTGAATCAGTTGGAAACGCAACCTTTGAATTTTGATTCCCCCGTAAGCCCCTCTCCTATCCTGGCTGTCCTCGGCGTGTCAGTCTGCAGGGGTCCCGACACAAAGACTACGCAGACCAGGAGCAGCTGACACGACGGAGGGTGGAGTAACAGCCATGAACACTGGCACGCCTGTACAGAATCAACCATTCCTACCAGAGGGACAGAGACACGGCCCTTTGGACACAACCTGCTTTTATTTTATACAGAAATACAATTATAAATATATATATATAATTATGATTGATTATATATATGTACAATTATACATAGATATATACTACACAGTTATATTGTTGAACAATTCACTCTTCTCTCGACATATCAACCGAGAGCCCTCTGTTCTAGAGTGTGTCTCCATGGAACACCGTTGTATTCCACTGTAACCATAGTGAACTTGACAGCAGCCGGTTATAACTTGTGTAGGAGGTGGGCCGACAGCACAATCCGACCAGAGGACGACTCCCCTGCGCCAGCCATCACACCACTGAAGCACATCTTTCCCCACAGGCGTTAAGGGGGGGAGAAATGTCAGGGACACAACATGCTGGCAAGAAAAAAAACACAAACAAAACGTTCATTTTTACCTTGTGAATGCTTAGTGCTGTAGGGGTTCAACCTGTTGTATACACAGTCTGTTTTCTATTTGTTGATAAAGAACTGGAATTTAAAAAAAAGATGTTGCTGGAAAAAAAAAAACTCATCAATGTTAATAAAGTTGAATAATTGGGTTTTTGTACAAATCCCTGTTTGTAATGTTTCTGTCTGTAGGGAGAACTATCCAGAGAATGTCAGAGAATATTACACCAGTTGGCAGCCATTCAGAAAATGATGCTTCAAGTTGTTTATTCATCTGGAAGAAATATTGACACATCTTTGTTATTAATGTCAGGATCAGTGACCATGCTGAGTAACAATTGTATTTGCCAATATTGAGATAGCAGTGTTTCGCTCCTACCTCCGGCCGAGTGGTCAGGTGATGAGGAAGTTCTTGTCCATCTGGCCTATGTGTGAGTGGGGTAAGAACAGTCCTCAGGGTGCTGGTAATTAGACACTGCTCCAGTCTCAGCAGAGAGCAGGGCCTCTGTCAACTCCTCATTTATTATCTCCTGTCTCCAGTAGCCCAAGTTTCCTCTGCCAAGCAGCAAGCCCAGTCCTCAGAGCCAGCAGTAAAAAGAGAGGCTTTGTCTGTTTAAGTAAAGACTGATGTTAAAGTATAAGTCAGCAATAGCCCATTTGTTTGAGAAAATATGGTGAGAACAGCCTGCCCAGAATTCGGATTCAGTTTTATCCAAAGGATACAATTGTAGATTCCAAGTAAAAGCATACAAATGTAATGTTTACAATAACATAATATTTTAGCCACGTTCTCTAGACTTTCCATTCCCATTGATGTAAATATAGAACTGTACAATCCATTTGACATAATGGCACCTAGTTTTAAAAGCCTGTGGAGTTGCTCAACCTGGCCTGCTGCGCTCCCTTACAGCATGTCCTCATCCTAGTTGGATCCCTGGAATGGAGGTTTTGTACTTGGAGGCACTTCAACCATCCTGGCAGGATCATGCCGCTCTGAGCTGCTGGAGGTGAGTGACAAAGGCACCAAAGTCAGGCACCCGAGAGCTCCTTTCTAAATGGCTGCTGCATGCCGCCTCCAGCACAACGCCGCTGGCCTGGAACCCGTTTGGAGAGTTGTCAAGAGAGGTCGCCGAAGCCGAGTCCTGGAGAGAGCTCTGAGACTGCAGCGCCCACAGCAACGTCACGTCCCTGCGTCTGCTCCACCCTGGCAAACAGCTGCCTGTGGAGCTGGGCCCGCCGCATGTGTGCGGTGGTATATGGTCTGACTGTTTGGATGGCGTGCGTAGGGCCCTACGGTGCCCTGAGGGCCGAGGAGGAAGCCGTCTCAGGGTAGGGGCATGTGTGTGGCACCTCTGGGAAGCCCTGGCGTGCGTTTGTGCCACTCCAACAGAAACTCCACCGCGGAGGAGTGTGAAGATGAGCCTCTTGAGGAACACGGCCCGGAGGCAAAGAAAACAAGTCAAAAACAGCTGAAGCTAGTGAAGGACCTCCTTAGCTCTGTGGAGGATTCACTTCTACGGAGGAGCTCAGAGTGTGGCTCCGCCCTGGGGGCTCCCAGCCTACCGTGCAGGGTCCAGCACCACAGGTCCCTGGATAGTCCCATGGGTCCTTGCGGCGAGTCTTCCTCATCCGGCAGCCTGGTGTTCTCCAGGTCTGCTGGTGTTGGGAGGAGTAAGGTGTTCAGGTGACTATGCCCAGGACAGTGTTGGAAGCTCCTGGGTTCAGCAACGCAAGGTTGCTACCCATGTCGCTTACCCGGAGGTAAGCAGACACTTGGGGAAGCTTGGTGAACTGCTGAGTGCTGCATTAAGCACTAAGCCCCAACAGCTCCAAGGGCTTCCGTAGCAACAAGGGGAGGGGCAAGCCGCTTGAGAAGTAGCCAATCCCTTCCCTGGATGACACCCTGTTCTGAATGACACCTTGGGAATTTGTTTGTCTCTAGATATTTGGATGGATATTTTTATAATGATGAAATTATTTACCATTTACAAAATGATTATTGTTTTAAAGATGAAAACTGTTTATACTTTTTCTTGTCAGAATTGACAACTTTTACATTACATTTACATTTAGCAGACGCTCTTATCCAGAGAGACTTACAGTAAGTACAGAGACATTCCCCCAAGGCAAGTAGGGTGAAGTGCCTTGCCCAAGGACACAATCGAACTCGCAACCTTCAGATTACTAGCCCGATTCCCTAACCGCTCAGCCACCTGACTTTTATATTAGGTTCAGCTCTGTTCTTTGCCATAAATGAACAAGGCTGTGGGAGTTTTCTTTCTGGACTTACAGTTGCATAAACTCTGCCATAATTCATGAACTCACAGTGTTCCACAAGGTGTATTGTATGCTTATGTGCTTACACCAGCTGGGGGCAGTAGAACACTGAGATATAGTAAGGAGCACACTTCAGTTTCAGCCTCTCTGTCTGAAGCCTCGTCAATAAAATACTGCCATTCCCTCTGTGATGACTCTTTCAGTTCTATAGCTTCCCAATTGCTGCCAGATCACTAATCATGTAGATATGGATAATGTAACCCTATATTGACACATCGGTAACTTATTCCACAAATTCCTAACTCCTTTTTTCAAGATACTTCCAAAACATCTGTCACCTCCATGTATGTCCCTGGGTCCCACATTGAACCACTTGTCCTGTGTCTGGTGTATATTTGCTCTCAATTTAAGATAATGACTTCTCATTTAGACTAGAGAAAAGCCTTTTCTTTCAGCAAGTTCCAGATGTCTATGTACCCCTTTAAATGGTGTGTTCTCACATTATGCATCCGACCATCCAACCACACACATTTATGTTGTTGTTCCGTTCCTTTGTATTCTATTAACTTTAATGACACTGGGAAAAAGGAGCAGTGTACAGATGACTTCCTTAAGACTCACCTTTCCCTAAACAGAATTTGTTTTATAAACCAGCCACAGTTTAATTGAGGAAATATGGCCTGTGTTAGTAGAAACAGAACGGACTTCTGTGTTTTATTAAAGGTAGAATTAGTATGCAATTTAAAAAAAACAATTATAGGTAGACTGAGGTATTACCTTACTGGCAGAACAATGTGATTGCAATTCACTGGCATTTAGTTCTAGTTTTTGAAGAAAAACTATTTTAAAAACAATGATCAAGACATCTGGGGATATAATAGTATAATATATAAAATATATATTATATAATAACTGTGATTCAGTTTTTATTTAGTACCAAAACCTATACTGGTCCTATAAGGCTATTATTCAGTGATAAGTACATATTTGAAAATGTTGTGTTGATATTTGATAGTGAATATTTAGTGGTGAGTCAGTAAAGGTTAGCCCTGTATCATTGTGAAGCTGCATATGTTGGTTACCACCATTGTTTTGGTTTTCTATGACAACCATTAATGTGCCTATGTATCTGTTAGATCGGGTAACCAACATGGTTCCATGATCAGAACAGCACTGCTAGTGTTTCATATCAGTAAGAGGAACAGGAGATGGATAACATGTTTCTGTACCTTTCTAGACTTCTATACAGCTTTGAGTCAAACTGTTCGACCGTACTGTTTTCAGAGGAAAGCAGCTCTTGTGAAGTGGGATGTTGAATAAGTCCACCAAAATGATTCAAGAGTGACTCATTTTATTTGTGGGAGATTATTTAATTTACTACAACAATGTGGCTAAAAATATGACACCCTACTCCTTGAAAGGGTAGCTGGTTAATTCAATATATTAGTATCATGAACACAGTGAGCCTTGACTGTAGCTAAATGTGTTTATGCATGACAGGCCTTTCAAACCTCACACATTTCATCCACAGTGTGGTGTTTATGTCTTCTCCAGAAAGAAAGAACAGGCCTGCCACCTGCTCGTCATTTACCTCTCATGAGACTTTAGGAGAAAAAAGTAGCTTGTATTGGAATGAGAGGTGAATTTGAAATCTCAATCTGTTTTCATCCCTGGTCAGCGTCAAGGAGATTTATTGACAATTCGCTATATTGCACTGTTAAATCTGACTATTGATCTAGTTGTCGATAAAAATAGGAGCTCACGTGAGTTAGGATCTATTTATCATAGCTTTAGATAATTTATTATAGATTCAGATAGGTCAAAAGAGATTGTCAAATAGCAAATAATTACAATGCACCTGTAGAAATGGCAATAAACTTGAAACTTAAAACTCAGCATCTGTTTGCTGGAGTATAGTGACACCTACAAATGTGATCAAATTCAACTCACATACTTTCCTCTCCTTTTCAACTCTTCGGGGGTGACAGTGGATGACGTCTCTTCATGTATGTTTAGGATAGCAGCCATGTTGACGCCAGAAGGGGACATGTAAGCTTGCTCGGGCCAAAGCATCCTCAATCACTGGTGGAGCTCGAGGCACGAAGATTATCACTTCTAAAGTAATCTGTTTTAGACTGAGGCCCAGCTATGGAGGAGGGAAAAGGGGAGGAGGAGGAGGAGGAGGGGCACCAGTTGGTGGCTGAATCATGCTCTAGAACTATTCTACCTCTCCCATCTAAGTAACCCCTGCCTGTACCCCAGCTTATCTCCAGTGTAGTGGTGAACCATGCTGCTCTGCTCCTGACATCGGATCATACAGACCAGAAGTAAACAGAAAGGGATCTTAGTGGACAGGGCTTGTTCATGAATGTCATCGTATCACTGTGAGTTGCTGTTTTAAATGTCTCTATATTAGTTGTGTGCAAGCTTCTATAAACAGTATATACATTGAAAGTTATCCTAAATCCGAATGTTGTCGGTTATCTATTATTTTTCAATGTGCAACATTGTTTTTGTGTGTCAAAATAATGTAGAGGAAATAATCCAAAGTTTGACTGAATAATACTGTGTATGTATGGCTAAATCAAGATACGATACCTTCTTGCTTCTTACAGTGTGTATTTGTTTCAGATGCAGTGGGTGATAGCTTTTGTTTGACAACAGTGACAACAGTCTGAATCTTTTCATGGAACCGTATGAATAGAGAGAGCTTTATAAAGTGACACATGCCATATATGTATCCCCGAACTCACTTCTGCTGCTCATCCTCCGGATGGATATCAAACAAAGTTATGAACCACCTGGAGAAACGTGAAGTTTGACCGTCGCAACATCATGGACACTTAGTGACCACAGTGAATGGATGAGAAAAACAAGAGTGGACCCAAGTGAACCCACGCTCACTGTAAGAGAGTGGTCCGAGGCACGAGGAGCCAGAGTCTCTGGGAGAAGAGGACCTCCTAGGATCCTGCTGTGGTGGTGTTGGTGGTGGTGGTGATGGATTCAGCCGGCGCTTTCCAAGTTGAGGTCAGCTGAAGACGACGCCACGGAGCTAAATCTGGATTAGTCGTCCCAACGGTAAGGACACATCTTCTTTTGTTAGTATAATCTGAGGCTTTACAGGTAGGTAGTAGGTGTAACTGTGTTGGCTCACCAAGCACCAAAACGTTCCAGCAAAGAACAGATTATTGATATCAACAATTACTTTTCGTCTCAGAAGTTGTGTATGGTAGCGTACACGCCCAGTCTGCCTAGTAACACTGGATGGTGGTTCGTCTCCCCTCTCTCCTTAGATACACTATTTAAACTGTCAACTGAGAGACAGAGCAGACTACTAACAGTTGATACACAAGAGAAAAACATCCTGCATTAGTGCATTAAGCAGCACCCTGGTCCAAATGTCAAATCAATAAAACCTTCGTATCCGGCTTAATATGTTGTTACAATGAGCCATCTCTCACTAAAGCCATCCAGACCTAGCTCCAGTCTGGCCTGAAGAGAGCTTTGAAATCAAGTGAAATGCTGGTCAATTCTCACTGCAAAGATCTATGTACATGTATACATGTAAGTGTACATATACATAACCACTGTACTGATACTCTGAATCTCATTTTGTTCAAACATCAACATATTGCAGATTTTTATACCTGCATGAACATGCTCGTGTCAGCTACAGTATGTATTCATCCAGGACCGTCAGGATAGCATGACACAGACACATCACAGTGATTCTCAGTCCAAGCTGTCATTAATCCTATTTCACAATTGAGATCAACGGCAATGGACTTGATATGGGAATCTGGGCCATACAAACAGCCCGTTGAATCAACTACTTTGACAAATTGGTCTTCCAGTCCAGTTTCAGTCCTTAATCTTCACCCTTAATTCTTTGTGTCTTCTCGTCTGCCGCCCAGAGGTTTCCCTGCCTTAGGCGTCATCCGCCAAAGGGTTTTCGTGAGGGTGGTGTTGTGAAGAGAGAGGACATGAGACAATCCAGTAAAGAGCCATGATTCTACCTGTACCTGTTGGAGGTTGTTCCTCCTGGTGTTTCCCTTCTTCTGCACATGCTCACTAATCACTGTCCCCAACTTGACTGTTCAAACCACTGAGCTGGGCCACACATCTTAGATGCATCATCGTCCTGCTCAGGTCACCTAAGATTAATCTGCCTTGACCCCTGTTAGGTGATACCAGGGATTCCCTTCACGGAGACTACTTCTTGCATCTCACATGCAGCTACACTGGGAAAACCAATCATTACAACAACAGTGGTTGAAGAAACTTAGTGTAGTTGACTTACTTAGTTGCCGTCCTAGTAAAGACTCCCTCAGTAGTAGGCTTCTTACTGCATAAGAGATTAACAAGTCAGTTATTGAGCAATTATCAAATGCTTGTCAATATTTGACAAGGGACAGTGGGTGTTATGTTGATTTGCATTTTATGCAGTTGACATCATGGTGACGTCTGAACTGAAGGGTCTTTATTGTAGTTCAGAGAAGAATGTTCCGGATACCGTCCTCGTCTTGTCTTGAAATCCTAAAAAGAAACATTCATCCCTTTATTGAAGGAGGTACCCTCTTGTGCAGTACAAACACTGACTGACTCATTTGGGTATTTCATACCCAACGTCACAAACCGTTTGATCCTTACATGACGAGGAAACACTTGACATGCACCACATAAACGCTTTATTGGCTATATACTTTTACTTCCTCATATTGGCTCCAATACTTACACTACCTTACAGTTGCTACTTGTTTGTGATTATGCACTTTATGAAGTAAATAAAGTCATAGCTAAAGACGAGAGCTGTTTTGGTGAAATTTTTACAGCCTGAGCAGTGTCTCCTATTAAATCAGCTTTTTCTTTGTGGCAGAGAAACAACCTTGCTGGTTTCAATTATCCAGCATAGTTAAGCGACAGAACGCCGTCTCGTCTCTGGAGGAAATTTCTTACTTTCTCTTCTCTCCCACAGCATGTTTTGAGGTTGATGTGTCCTTCTCTGAGGGTATAGATTGGATGTTGATCTTAAGTTGACATCCACTGGGATCTGTGAATCATTTTATGGGATTGCTTACAAAACCTAAGGCTATACTAATACAGTTAATATAGAATGATTTGCCAGTGGCACAGTCAACACAGCTAATAGGCCTAGGCAGGCAGAATTGAAGCTGGGTGAATAAAAGTCAGTGTTCTTCAGACTTGACCCTGGCCATCCAATGAGATCATATTATTTTTCTCCCGTCTACCCCTAACCTACCTGCCAACAAACCAAGGCTTCACCCCTGGCCTACTTAAGACCCAGAGTTGAGGGGCGGTGGGCTTAGAGCTTTCAGACATGTCTCCTCTCCCCTTTGGCGGCCTAACTCCAAACAGAAAAGTGTCTAGAAGATTAGCCCCCACACACACGGCTAGGCCTCCACCCTCAGCCTGCCAATCTCAGGTGTTAGCCCACGTGACAACAGATAAACCGACAGGCATTAGTCCTAATCCAGCGCTGATCTTTGGAGTGTGTCCCTATTACGTTCTCTATCTGTCCTCATGCCTTCCTGATGCTTGCTGAGAGAGAAAGAGGAGAAGGCCTATCCATATTCACTCAGACAAGGAAATACAAACAGTAGGTGTCCTACAGTACATTGTGTATGATATGTTGAATTTACTTATTATTTTTTGGAAGCAATTATCCATTGGGTTGCACAACAGGGTGAGAGGTCAACTGGGAGGAGTTTAGTGTCATTGGCTGTGTGCATCCGTGTGTGTGTGTGACTGCGTGTATGTGTCTATGTTTGTGTAAATGAGTGTGTGTGCATGTGCGCGTCTGCGGTCCATATTATCCATACGATGCCAGATACCACTACGTGTGACCAGAGTTCATGTCTTTGTTGATCTAGACTAGAGGAACTAGTTATCAATAAGCACTGTCAGATCATGGAACAAACAAGGAACCTCTCACGTAATGTGAGGAAAGCACAACTCTAACATACTAACATTTTCTTTTTGCATTTGAATGGCAGTAACATAGTGCTGTATATTGTAATCAAACACAAAACGGATGCTGCCATTTTGCATTTGAGAATGTGTGTGTGTTCTACAATGTCTGCTAATGCACCAACGCATGTGAGAGATGTGGATGTTCCGGGGAATGTGTCACAGAGAATAATACACATGAATGTTACAAGTAATCAGTTGGAGGACAGCATCTGTTTCACTGGCACAAAGGACTTTTTCATTCATAATCATGACACACTGTACATCCGTGCAGGACAATAATTCTCTGCTCAGTGCCATCCCATGTCTCAGCCCTATTCACTAAACTGTCACCACAGTCTTGGTTTTGTGTCATTTTTCAATGACACACTGTTCAGAGATCCTTTTTTGAAATGTGAGGGTGAACAACAGAAATACACTGTAATCAAATCACAGCAAGCCAACAGTTAGGACTGCTGATGATCCAATTATTGCCAGGCAACATGCATTTTGGTCTGTCATTAATACAAGGTTTCTCAAAGTTTCTTTAAAACTTTCGGCTTGTTTTTTCACACCTGTGAGATCTAAAATTGTCTCAAGAATGGAAAGATATTCTTGTTTGGTTGAATACAGGGAATTAGATACTCTAACACTGGAGCATAAGGAGTATGTTTTCTATAATAATTAGACATGCTTTATATGCTGTAGGCTGTAGTTTATCATACAGTCCATTCTACTTGGAACTGTCTGGAAGCTTTAATAATTGCAGCACTTACTAGTACACTTCTTCTGAGTCAAGCCTGTCCATCAGTGATCTTTAAAATGCATATATATACATCAACTGGTGGCATGCTGCAGGACATTCCGGTCCTATGAAGTAACTATGGCATAGAGGCTGTGTCATCACATTTGGCTTATGCTGGAAATAGACTGAGAAAACAATGATATCACCATTTGCTGCAGCTATCATAGCTAGTGCAGTCAGTTTAGAATTAACAGACATTTGTCACGTCTGAAGAACAAGCAAATAGAGATCTTAAATACAGGATTACACCAGTTGGTGCCGACCCAAAATCTTCTATCTTGACATACCGTCATTTTGAGAAGTGAATTTTAATAGTCAGGATGCTCTCTTCAGAAAATGAAGTGAGAGTTTCCAACTCTGAAGAAGAGAATGTTTATATTTAGCCTGCATTTTAGTATGTTTTGACTCGATGATAAAAACCATTTCTCTTTTTGGCAGCCAAACTTTGTCAAGCCACAGATTGTTTGATATATCATACTGGATTAGAATGATGATGTGCAAGTCTTAAATACAGTCCACTCCTGTTATGTGGAGAGATTTTGGAAGTTGTCTACAAACAAGTTCAGTTGACATTGTTCTCTGAATGTAATCACATAAGCACACATGAGTCCTGACTGGATTCTGTATCTAGTCTTGCAAAACACTTTGGACGACTGCATGGCCTGGATTTGCTTTTAGCCTCGGCCACTTTGCCATTTCCTGATCTGGGGAATGTCTGACTTGCCTGGGTAATAATAATGCAATTAAAAATACTAAATAATAAGCTTGTGAAACCTCTTTAAAAGCTTTCATTTGAAGACAAAGACAGACAAATGTGATGCAACTCTTGAATCGACAGAAACATGTACTTTGCATAGTTCCTTGGATGGCTGAGAAGAAGAAAGGGGGTGGGGGACATACAGCACATGTTAGAAGGCCTGCAGGATGCATATAGCAAAATAAGTGTTTTTTTCCAGACTTATGACTCATTGCACCCACCACATTCCTACTTGTCAACAAGCGATGTATGGTTTGCAGATCAGGAGCCTATTGCTACTTATATGAAAGACAGAATCAATATGACAGCTGTTCTCATGCCATGTTGCTTCACTTAAGATGAGAGTTATCTGAAACTCTCAATGGGAGGTTGAGAGATTGATCAAAAAGAGTTCAGAGGGATGTAGAGATGAAGAGGGTAACAAGTGAGGTTGTGTGTTCTTAAACAAGGATGAGAGGGGGACGAGTGAATCGTTCTAGATGTATCACTTCATGCCCAAAAAAGCCCTCACTCAATATGGAGAGTACAGTTTATATCAGTATAATATATAATAGTTCATTTTATTATCCAGGGTTGATGGTTATTATTACAGATGTTGCTCTGTGCTGACGTGTCTAACCAGCTCATTTTGTTTCTCTCTCTGGCAGAGTTTCAATGCTCCTCCACGTTCTAAGATGAAGTTATGGAAAGGTGCTGCTTTTGTCTTCATGCTCTGTGGTGCAGCCCTGTCCATCTTCCTCACTAGAACTATGCCTTCCACTGGACAATTTGAACCCAGGATAGAATACCCCCAGTCACCCTCGTCGTCATCTTCAATGTCATTATCAAAATCACCACTGCCAACAATGGCGATTCCAATATCATCACCTCTGTCGTCATCATCTTCATCATTATCAGCATCAGAATCATCATTATTATCATCACCATTGTCATCCTCGTCCACGATGGGTGGTCTTCACAGAGCAGCCAGAGCGACAGATAGCATCAGTTCGCTCCTCTCAGAATGTAAGATCAACTGTTTTTGTCTACCTTAGCAACCTGGTGTCCTCAGATGAGGTGATGTGTGAAAGGGTTGTCAGGACACTGACAGCCGGCTTAGGGCCTCCGCCTGCAGTCATAGTTTGTTTATACAACTTCCCTTTTTATGTTTAACACTAACCTACAGTCACTGAACACCTCATGGTTCATAGGCCTGCCAAGTAGAAAGGTAGAAAAACTAAGAAATGGTGTTATTGAAAGTGAACTATACTTGGTAACCACAGATTCAGAGACATCTGGCTAGAATTTTTCACAATTCCTATATTAACATCATTGGCAAGAAAAGCCAACCAAGGGAATGCTAAATTGAACCATGAGACATCATGGTTTGCTTGCACATGTCAATGACAGTTTTCCTGAGACATCAACTAGGTTGTCAGTTAAAGTCACAACTCTTTAAAACCTTAAGTAAGACTTGCCATGTAAAATCAGGTGATAATTGAACATGACTGACTGGTTTCCTCTGTCCTCCCTTTTAGTCTCCAAGCTGCTGCAGAGCTTCACAGAGGGGGAGATGCAGCAGGTGATAGGGACCCTGGTGGACAGAAAGGTCCGCCAGGACAGCCAGGAGGACAGCCAGGAGGACAGCCAGGAGGACAGCCAGGAGGACAGCCAGGACGACAGCCAGGAGGACAGCCAGGCCAGAAGGACTAAGAGGGCTAAGAGGAGGCTAAAGGCCTGCTCCCTGCATGAGCTGGAGCTGACTGTCAGTGAGCTAGGCCTGGGCTATCACAGTGATGAGACTCTGCTGTTCCGGTACTGCAGCGGCAAGTGTAGAGCACGTAGGCGCAACTACGACATCACTTTGGAACACATGAGGAGGACTGGGCTCATCAGAAAGAGAGACAAGGTCCAATACAATCCTTGCTGTCGGCCTGTCACATATGAGAAGGATATCTCTTTCCTGGACAACAGCAGTAGATATCACACAATTCAGGAAGTGTCAGCACAGGAGTGTGGTTGTGTATGACTTCCTGGTTGATCTATGATGCATTACGCTGCTTGAAGGTGTCGAAGATGACATTTAAGACTATCCTAAATAGACCAACCTTCTTCACTGATATGTGATACTGGATTGTGTGAAAGAAGAGGCTCAAGGATTTGTGTCCATGGCAGAACTGTTGCTCTTGGTACTACAGACTGTCCCCAGATACTGCCATGTGGAACAGTTTCATACCCAAACACCAGGACACTTAAAATGCCCAGTTAGGGTTTAACATTACGATGAGATGTAAATTGGTAAGATTTAAGAGAAGGTTTCTCTTTAGATTTTGAGTAACACTGTAATTAGTTGAGAAATATGCCATTGTCAAATGTTGGAAATGTTACTTTAATATTTTCTTTGTATTTGACTGTCAATTTTTAAGAATAACAAAGAATTTAAACTGAAATAATTACAGTGTTACTATGTAGGTATAACAGTAAAAGTATTTAGCAATTGATCAACTCCAACAAATCTCCCTCACAAGTCTATATCCATCAACAGAAAGGAAAAAAAACTAATGTTTAAATTTCTCTTGTACAATCTTATATAAATAGCTATTCATAGGAACTATTCATCAAAGTCGTGTTTAGTTAAACACAATTCCCATTTTTCTATTTCCATTGAAGCCTTGCATCAACTGAGACCTTGTTAAAAAAGACTCACCCATAATTCCATAATATATCACATAATCTTAAAGCATTGCCAAAACGAGGGTTAGGGTAGACATGGTGTTTGAGGGTTTGAGCTTTAGCATACCTGATAGCTTTAGAATTGGCTGTCTCCTCAAAATAATACCTGACGGATCCTGAAAATGTACCAAAAAGAGCACTCAAATGATCACGAATTGTGAACCAAAACTACTATGGCGTTATGAAAAGTGAAGATATTGAACATCTGGGATTTTTTTTGTTGAATTTGTGGTAAATATTTGGGGACATTCTTTTAATCAGTATGTTGCCGGATGGTCTCCGAAAATACAGTTGTTTTTTATGTCTGGTCAGGAGGGGCAAGTTCAAGAGTGTGGATGCAGTGCATCTTTATTGTGTAAAGACATGTATATTTATTGGAAGGCAAATTCAGGTTTGGATATTTATGAAATGCAGTGGCCAGCTTTTACACTGAGCAATTGTGCCAAAAGGGTTTTAACGTGACGCGCTATTGATTGACTGTTGAATAAATATCCACCCTTTTTTGGGTTGTCACCAGCTTCGTACATTTCCATCTTTCTAACAATCTCATTATCAGAGATTGGTAAAAGTACACCCATCTTTCTCTCAATTAAAAGTACATATACTCATGTTAATTAAGAACATTGTAAAAGTTGAATTACTGACTACACTTTTTCACTGAAGTTAAAGAAGTATGGGCTCTGACATATACTTAAATAAAACGTACCCATTACTACTAGGCTACCTGTTTTACTACCACCTGTTTTAGTGTTTTAGTAAAAGGCTGTCTGAAAAGTACTGATACCAGAAAAATCTACTTAAGTACAGTAACAAAGGATTTGTGCTTCGTTACTTCTCATCTCAGCAACAGTGTAACAGCAGTGTAATCAGTGTAATGATAGTGTTATAAGTGTAACAACAGTGAAATACCAAAAGAATAAACGTGTAATAAGTGTACAAACAGTGCAAAAAGTTTAATAACAACATACCAGTGTAACAACAGTGTGATAACAACATAACAGTCACGTTAAAGTCAAGAAGTAGGGGTTTTGACATATAGCCTAAGTAAAAACAGGGCTCTCAAGTCTCATGCATTGAGACTCACGCATTTCAACCATTTCTTACGTTCTCATGCAACGCCTTATATTTCTGAGAAGTATAGGGATAACATGTCCCGCATACAATTAATGGACAAGGCGCAGGGAGGGAATTTTTCTGAGTTATACAGTTAAATGCCACCTACTAGCCAATCAGAAACATTTACTGTTAGGGCAGAGTAAGTTCATTGTTAGAAAATATGTGATTCTCAGTTCAATTTACTTCTTATACTTATTCTACCTACCATTGCATGTGGTAGCAAAGTTCGTTTGGTTGTCATAAATGTGCCTTCATTGTGGTAGAGTGCGGTAATTACTGTTTGCCTACGTTTCCTGGCAACTGGTGCCACCAACATAGAAACCCCTTCACTTCACTTTCTTCTTTCATTAAACTGGAACTGGAACGGAGAAGGTAGGTTGAATTATTTATAAAGGAAATTCATGCGTACCTTACCTTGAGCACTACACAATAGTAGCCTAGGCCACGATGCATTCAAGTATTTTCCAATATCGCTCTGGATAAGAGTGTCTGCTAAATGACTAAATAAAATACACCGCTTTTATATGGAAATTACTCAAAACTGATAAAGACATGCTAATTTAATTGTTTCTGTAGTAATATTAGCATATTTTAGTATGTATATGGATATATATGGAAAACAATTGGAGTAGGGTATTGTGGAATAACTAGTAATTGTCCATTGATTCCACGTGCGCTTATCTACGTTCTGCCCGAACTTTCTCTAGTTGTTACCTACCTGAGAAAAATGACGTCAAACAGTGAACAGTCCACAGAGCCTCTGCAGAAACTGAGACAGCAATGTCTGGCCAGAGGATCTGCTGGAATCAAAGGATTGGCAAGGCAAGTAAAACACTTTAGAAGACATACTGAACGTATTCTTTATCCATCTATTACAACAGTACTCAAGCAGAACATGTTGTTCAGCCCCAACATTGTATAGTAAGTGTAAGTAAGTTAAAGTAGGTATGAAGGACTCCAGCAAACTGTAGTCCATGTTTGGCTTAATAGATTTTTCTAGAGATGATATCTCTGTGCTGTTTTTTTTTTCTTTTTCTTTAAGGACATTCCGCATCATGGACGATGATGGCAGCAAGTCACTGGACCTGCAGGAGTTTCTCAAAGGCCTGGACACCTATGGGGTTACTCTGAGCAGAGAGGAGGCCCAGCACATCTTTGGACTGTTAGACAAAGATAGCAGTGGTACCATTGATTTCAATGAGTTTCTGGAAAGCTTGAGGGTAGGTATATTCAACATTACGACCAAATGTGTGCATTATGCTGTAACCATCCAAGACATGGTGTACTTATTTCTGTCAAATTAGAGGAATATAAGTGTAGGAATACAAGTGTGTAGAAACTATCGGATAACCATGCATAGTCAATGAACATGTAGTTGTGTTAATCAGCCTCCAATGTCAAGCTCCAGGAAGCAGGTGATTTCAGAAGCCTTCAGGAAGCTGGATAAGACAGGAGATGGAGTGGTGACTGTGGAGGACTTGAGAGGTGTGTATAATGCCAAGCAGCACCCCAAATACAAAAGTGGCCAGTGGACTGAAGATCAAGTTTTCCTCTCCTTCCTGGAAAGTTTTGATTCTCCCAACGACAAAGATGGCAAGGTAGTAAAAAAGGTTTTTACAAATATAATCAATGTCAGGGAGTCAAACATTAATTAATAGATGTACTAGAAACTGATTAAGCGGTTTCCTAATCAACATCCTGATCTTAGATGATGGTTAATTTGCCTGTACCATAAACTACTTCTGGCCCTTTGCTCCCCTGCAGGTGACTGAGGAAGAGTTTCTAAATTACTACAGTGGAGTTAGTGCTTCCATCGACGAAGACGGCTACTTTGTAACCATGATCAGGAATGCCTGGAAGCTTGTGTAGAATTCCTTACAATTCATATTTATTTTGCCCACTGTAAATCATTAAGGTATTGTATTTAGTATAAATTAAACTGGGGGGGGTGGAATTCAAATATACAAAATTGTGTTCTGAGATCTGATTAAAAGAAAATCTCATAATGTTGCAATGAACAATTATACTTTATATTATAATCTCATTTCAATTGATGTATTGTTAATGCAAGGTAAATTCTTTCTGATCAAACTATATTATTAATCGGTTATGTTACGCACAAATAACTAGATCTTTAGTGGATGTCTTCCTTGGCCTTTTACTGCCCCCTTGTGTCCATTGTGTACTAACCTCCTGCTGCATACTGACTTGAGTGACATGGACATTTTTAAGACTGAACCAAACATTCCTCCACCAGAGCTGCTTCGAGGTCTATGAGCCTTCTAAATGAATAATACAGTTCAGTCCAAAATGTTTTATTTTGTAAAGAGGAAAGGAGTCAGAGGAGTCAAGAAACATGGTGCTCTACTAAATGATAATATATTCAAATATACATGACATTCAAGGGTAGTTCAGTTGTCTAAATGCACTCCACACAAAATAATCTTCATTACAACTTATTTTTTGCAAATGACAATGAATAAAAAGTTTATATAATATTATCAAAAGAATATGTATTAACACAATATAAACCCTTGAAATGTTGGAAAGAAATACAGTTACATGCAGAATGTTGATCAATGCTGTCTAGTTAATCTCTGGAGAAACATGACAAAGAATTACCCCATGAGGGTCAACAACTATAACACAAAGTTATATAACTGAAGAGAAACCTGGGTGATTCCTTCTCCTTTGGTTATATCCTTAACATCATTAACCCACAAGAGGACAGAGCATGTTGTTTTAGTCCTTTATTCACTAGGTCAATCGGAAATATATGAAACTGCTTTTATTTTAGAGTGAGTGGTATTGGCTAGCTGTTACAGTGCATACATGTGTTTTACCGAATTAGATGACTCATGTATAATATTGTAAACCGAAATAAGTTACATGACCAGAAACTATCCAACAAACTTGGGTTGAGGGGCAGGGTTGAACTGGTTGAAATGGAGGTACAAACAGCTGACTGGATGACTAGTCAACACGATACACTGTGACAATGAGACGCCCACCTGGAAGTGTGTCTCCCAGAGGTATGGTAGAAGAGTGAGTAAAAAGGTCCCAAAGTAGAAACTGCAGTCTTGACATGTGCCATACCTTAAATGGAGAGGAAACACCCTCATGCTCATCAATATGATGAGCAGCCAAGTCCCAAACCAAAGCTTTGAAGTCTTTATTTTAGCTATCGAAAAAAAAAAAAAAAAAAGTAAAACAAACTGGGGAGAAACTAGCTCCAGATTTGACGTTGACTGCAGACAAAAGACGAACTGCACAAGTCAGGTGAGACGCTCCAGTACAAGGTTTTTTTTTCTTTTTCTTCTTCTTCCTGGAGATAGACTTCTAATATCCAAAAGTACTAGTCTGGGGGGGGAACCATGTTGGTCAGGGTTGTCCATAGAGATGCCTGCAGTAAAATACCCAAAAAGGCAGCCTCCTGGCAGGCCATCCATTAGGGTGACGTTATGTGCTTCCAGCTGCTGGGGTCTCTCCTCCATCTGAGTTAACTACAGAGGAAAGATAAACACAGCTAGTAAAGTACTAATGATAATGATTACTAGACAGATCTGAGCATGTTCAGGGACTGGTTCCAATGCCATTACAAAAGATACTGAACTCCTCAATCCTTAATAAAAATGTTGCTCCAGTAGTGACCTATGACAGGAGCCTAGTCGCTCTCTCCACACACACACACCTCCAGCAGGAGTGGATGCAGAGGCCGTATTGGCCACCTCGTCCTCGTCACTGTCGTCCTCGTTTGACTGCGGCACGTCGGCCTCAGGAATGGCTGTGGTTGGGGCTTCAGGTTCCTGGTCTGCTCTGCTCTTCAGAGCCAGGATACGGTGGTGCAGCGCGGCGGCAAGCTGGCCTGTGTCCTTCGAACTAGCCTGAAACACCATCACAAACAGATACTTTAGTTGCATATCTGCCATTTGCTCGTATATGAAAAATGTTAAAAGAAGGACGGTTTCTGTACTTGTATGTACTCCATACATTGATGGTGGGCATATTTAACAAAGAAAATGAGCATGAATTCAACGTCATGAAAATGAGACAAGGTAATGCTGGTCATGTACCGATATTAGGAAGACCTTAACCCCCTGATCCTCTGTGTCCATGGCAGTAATGCGCATGCTCTTCTCACTGGCTTTGTCCACCTGCATCTGAGGCCACAGCTTGGTGTTGAGGATTAGTCGCAAGCTGCCCTGGGTTCGCATTACTGACGACACGGGACAGAAACACAGCACGCCATCACAAATACGGATAAAACTATTGTGTTAGAATAAAAAAAGGAATGCGTTTGTACCATTACCCATCACACAATACTAGCTGTGGAGGGGAATTTCTGTATATCATTGTTCATCCGCTATCTAATCGAATATAGGTCAACAGGAAAAATGTCTGTGTGTAACCGTTTGTCTGCTTCCTATTATGAGCACAAACCGATGTTGTTTGCACTCACCTAGACGAGACTGTAGTGTTCCGTCTTCTGTGGACGCCATGTCGTTGAGTCTGAGAAGCCCTCGGCCTCTTTCTATCCATGACTGTGCAGTCTTCTCAAACACAAACAACTTGCATTGGATCTGGAGGGAGAGAGTGAAAAATGCTGAGCTGAAACAAGATTACCTTCACGCATTTGACCCATCCTGAAGCACCTGGGCCAACAACACATACCTGTAAAACATTGCTCTCCGACTCTTCTCCAGTTTTGACGTCTACTTTCTCTAAGATGCACTTCTTGGCTGTGGCTTTGGTGTAGGCTGCTGCAGATTCTTCCAGAGACTCTGTGATGCTGTTTGCTGCAAACACACACACACACCAGGGTCACATGTCACTATATCTTCCCTCGCGGGGCACTGGGAGGAGTGATATTTACCCTTCTCTGGGGTGGGTTCCTGTGAGGATGCCTCAGATGCAGGGGCAGCTGGGGCCTCTTTACTCTCCTCTACTGTTGGCTCACCCTTGGGGGGACTCTGACAACACAACAACAGAAAACATGTGACACAGCGTTAAAGATACAGAAGTTTCCTCCAGTCCTTCCTTCCATGATGTGACCCAAAGCAGGCCCACTTTAAAACAAGCCACATCCACTCACCAGTACTCGCTCAGACATATTCTGTCCAAAGACAAACTTTGCCCCGGTGTCTGTTTTGTTTACGGTGTTCTTTGCACTACAGAGAAAATTACAAAGAAGGTATGGACAAGACCTTTAGAATCCATGAGAAGATTGTTTTCCAGCAGAGAGGAGTGATACACAGTCATTAACTCTTGGAAGGAATTTTACCTGGGGGTGCCAATGTACTGTAAGAAATAATTGGTGCCCTCGGCCTGGGTGATCAGACTGGGGTCTTTCGACTTGCCATCTGTGCTGTTTACCTCCAACTAGAGACAGAAAGGGATTATCAGCAAATACATCTGACTGTGTATTTGTCATTGGCTAAAATGTTTACTCATCATAAAACAATAGACCAACATCACTTTATAAATGCAAAATTGTAAAAACCTTTGCTCTATCTTTGATATTCTGCCCAAAAACAAAGGAGGAGGCTGCAGAAGAATCCTCTCCACCTTCCCCTTTGTTTCCACTTGCATCATCTTCCTCCTTTTCATGCATCTAGAGGAGACAGTTCGAATCACATATACAGCAAACAGATATTAGGCATTGACATCTCTGTAACATATGAAAAACATTTAACAAAAAGATTGTGTAGTTGAAGAAGACTGCATTGGAAATATTACATTCAAATGACATACGAGTGCACCAAAAGCATTTGTGCAAGACTAGGCCATTCACACAGGTCCTGCCTGCTGTTCACTGTCAAGCAGGGTCCCGTCATACTCACCGGCGATGTGGCCGGGCCAGCTGAGTGCTCAGTGTTGTTCAGGAAGACAGGCTGCCCCAATGATGCCCCGTCTGAGGACTTCTGTACCCCATTGGTCCCACAGCTGGAGTCTATAGACAGAGGAGTGAAAGGTTCTGGATAAGAGCGTCTGCTAAATGAGTAAATGTAAAAGTCTGTTTAAACTCCGGAGTGAGTCTGGGTCGGTTTCATCATGTGTGGTGAGAAATGGTTTGCACTACTCACTGGACTCTGTGTGGGCCTTGGAGGGCGGGGCCTGGAGCAGGGCTGGTCGGAGTACACTGCGCTGCAGCTCCTTAGGTTTCTGACTTGGGACACCTGGGATTGGATCCAAATAGAATAGCATAGGGGATTTACATTTAAGGATAGTCCCCTTTTAAAAAGGTACTGAGATGCGATGATAAGTTCTCTATGGATCTGGTCCCACGTATACGGCATCTCTGATATTATTACCCACCTGAACTTGGAGCTTGTCCATGGATGAGGGTTGGAGGTTTTAAACGAAATCCAACAGGCTTCTCCTCTGTAATCCCATGAAAAGAGAGATGTTAAGGATATCCCAAATGACCACTTTATTGCCCTGTGAGGTTGACTCAATCTGCCTTTGTAACCCCAGGGCCTGTAACCATAACAACCCTGATGAACCCAGAGTTGTGCAGCTGTTCAGATCCAGCAGGGAACCACTGCATCCACTAGTGTTGGTCTATTCCAGGGGTGGCCAACCCTGGTCCTTGAGAGCCTCAGTCCTGCATGTTTTAGATGTTTCCCTGCTCCAGCACACCTGATTCAAATGAATGGTCGTTATCCAAGCCTGAGAATGACCGTTTATTTGAATCAGGTGTGCTGGAGCAGGGAAACATCTAAAACATGCAGGACTGAGGCTCTCGAGGACCAGGGTTGGCCACCCCTGGTCTATTCAAACACTTTTCCAATCACGGCTTTGGCCAAACTACTGTACATTTGACCTTTCAGTACTAAAGAGCAACAGACAAATACTCCAAATGCATACATCCTCAGGTATTATAAATTCACTGTGAGTAATCAATTTCTTGTCATCTCTATAATTTCTCTCTAGATTTAGCAGACATGCACACCCTCACACGCATGCACACAAACACAGAGCCGGTGCATTCTGGAGACATCCAGACACAACACAAAGGTGACCAATCAAGAGCCTCCAGGCCTTCTCACCTGGCTCCGAGTCAGAGTTCCCAGTTGGTGACTGACAGAAACTTGAGGGCATGAACACATTGTTCTTGGGAGCTAAAAAGGAACCGTAAAGGCACATATACCATGATCCACACAATCAATGACATCCCTAAAACACTTGAGATCTTAACTGATTGTTTGGATTATCAAGATTACGTTCATTACCAGAATGTGAGGGTGGGAACTGAGTTAGCGATGAAGTTCTTTCCCTTTTAACCGGTGGACAATATCCTCCTTCATCTTTGTCTGAATCTGGTGGTAAGGGAATATTGGGATTTAGTTTGGTCAATCAAATAAATAAGTAAAAAGCAGTACAATCACTTAAAACACTGACAAAATATGTTAACCAAACAAGTATGAAGGTGAAATTTGATGGCAGTCCTATGGCCAAATTCACCTTCTCCATCTTCTGCACTCGATCCATCAGCTGATCTCTGAAATGAACAGGCGCATACATTTGTCTATTGTAAATGTAATACCATTTTGAAGATGTAAACTCAAGTGTAAATCCATCCTGTTTAAAACTGAGGAATATGGTTCTCGGCTAAAGAGAGTCAGATAATCTTACCTTCTGTGCTTTATCCTTTTGGAAAACAAACACTGGTGGTGCTATGGCAGGCTTCTCTGTAAACAGAATAGAACGTCATGCATTAGCAAGGGCTACATGAGAAGCTCGAGTACACTGAACTGTAGCCAAATTCAATGAGCTATATCAACTAGACAGATTTTACTTATGTTACTTGCTGCAAACAATCGTCAATTCGGTAACCAGTTATCAGTATCTAAATGCAAAGGGTAAATGAAGAAAAAAAAAAATAGTTTTTGTTAATATTTGCAGCCATTGTGGCGCACACACATACATACACTTTCAACAATAATACAACCAATGACGAAAACAAATAGCCTAGCAGAAATCAGATGACAGACCAACTAGCAATGCCTATCCTCTATAACATTGTAAAACAACAGCAGGTAGCTTCAAATATCAAACGCCCAATGACAAATTACTAGTATCCGATTTAAGAACAGCTAGCAATGCCATGACAAAATCATCTGTAGACTAGTAAAAAGAAAGTAGAAAAAAATAAGAAACATTTGTTTTGACAAGCAGTACGCTGTCTAACTAGCGACTTCATTTGAAGATAATTTGCTACATGGATGACACCAAAACGTCAGGAAGCTGCCTGTCCCAACATGACACTATTGACTTGGCTAACTTCCTACTGTAATGCTAGCTCATGTTTGAGCAAATTAACCGTCTTTGCTAGCTAGCCACACAAAAATGTCTCCCGTTGTAGTAAACAGACCATTTTAAATAACACTACTTACTTAGTAATGGAAAGGTAACTAGACTGTCTAGGGAAGCAAGTGCTGCTATCAGGCGCAAGATAAACAGCTAGATACAAACTAGGAGGTAGGGTTTAATTGGCTAGCTATATCCCGGCAGATTTATAAGACAATGTACTGTATAGCTATGTAGCCATGTGGTGTTTATTTTGCCGACTTGTTAATTCTTGAAGTAGCTAGCTAGTATATAAACTGTATTGAAAGCTAGCTAGCTACTCATCCCCGCCTATATGGATGGAGATTTCTACAGTAGTAGTAAATCTAGACTAGCTAGAGCTAGCTAGCTGGAGCCTTGTTCTGGTTTAACTGAGTAAGTTAGCGTAGCTAGCAAGCATTAGATAACCAGCACTATGGACGGTTAGCTGGTTGACGTTAGCTAGCTTCCCAATAAAAGTTTTCATGCCCACTAGAATAACCAGCTCGCTACATAAGATGTAGCCTGTGTAAGCTAACCGGTATGCAATAATTTATATGTTAAGCTAGTAGTCAAAAACGTCTAACCATTGTCAGATTCAGTAATTTGTCGAATCCCTAGCTGGCGGCTAGCTGGCGGGCGATAGCTAGACTAGCATTGTGGTCTTTCATTTACCACCATACCAAAATAAAACACAGCTGCTCCGTTTCTGAATGTGCTGTGAAGCACTTCTTTACGTTTATCTCTCGCATCTATATAATATAAAGATTACACAAATAACTGAGCAGTCTTTGTTTTGTTTCCTCACCAGGCCACCACTCACCTTCGTTTGCCAAGTCCGCCATTTTACTTCTTTGCTCACACCCACAAACCACCGCGCAAAAATAAGTTCTCGTACAATGCTTCCTTGGCACCGGCTTGACTCAACTCCTGAGACTATCAGTCAGTGCATCGATGTATGATTAATACTGCATGTGTTGTTTCAAACAACTTTTTCTTATCTCACAAATGAACATGGTGCTAATTTGAAATAGCACATTATTATGTCAAATTCTATATAGTTATAAACCGAATCAATCCTAATAACGTAGGTTATCTTTTGTAACTAACGTATCCTACGTCCTCTAGGGTAGCAGCAACTCTAACCATTTTCAGAACAGGTCATGACCTTTTACTGTTACTCAAATGCGTTTTATGCAAGTTAACAATGACAGCACAAATAGCAGAAACTGCCACTTGACTTAGAGCTGGCTGGCTGTTGGCATCACTGGAGAACACAATGAGCTACGGTCAAATTGCTACATTTAACCAAATTGTTTTGTTTCAAAGCACAGACATCCTTTATTGCCATAAGGATGTAACCAAAGCCATTGGCACTGGGCAAAACCAGATGAAGAATTTCAGCATTCCATTATTTTATCCCATCACTAGATGGGGTAGTGTAGCCTAACTAAGGTTAGCTTGCAACATTTTGAACAAGCAGTCCTTCAAATCTATCATTGCTAAACACGTTAAACAATCATTTAGTAATTTTACCTGTTGCAAACTATATTATAATTGATCACACAAGCTTGTTTGGCCAGTACTGTGATATTAATAGCCTAGTTATTATTACATATACATGTATTCATTTAGCAGATGCTTTTATCCAAAGCGACTTCCAAGAGAGAGCTTTGCAAAGTGCATGTCACTGATAATAACAACAAGATAGCCCCAAAAACATTGCGGGTAGCCAACATGAAGCACACATTGGGAACAACCAAAATAAGTGCCAAAGCGAAGAACCATAAGAGCATGTAGTTAAACAAGTTACAATTAACCAACATGAATATAAGTGCAAGTGTACCTGTAGAAAAGCAAGCAACACTAAAACATATTTCACAGCAAGTACAACAATTGAAATCAGTTACCAAGAGTATAAGTCTTTAAGCAAGAGTCATTGTGATCCTTGAGGAAACTAACATTTGGTCCAGCAAACCATTCCTAAGTACCGTCCAAGTACTCACTTATTAACTAGTGCTACGCGATGCAGTCAGTAATTGAGATGTCAGTGAAACACAAAAACAGATTACTTGAGCTATAGTTGCATAGTGCCCGCAACTATGTCGGTGACTAACAGATGTCTGGAATTATAGATAGTGCAGTGCCCTTGATGCAGCTGGTGATGCTCAGAGGTTTTGGTACCTACAGATCACAATGGAAATTGTGTAAAAAGTACTTGTTCAACCTCCACATCTATTCTAGTCAAATTGCCAATGTTGTGGTAGCCTACATTCACACAAATTATTATGTAGCCTCAGTTGTCTGCTGTTTCCTACATAATGAATTGCTTATGTTATGTTGATCAAAATGTACCATATTGCTTCTCTGTTTAATTGTCTTATCACCACAAACATCTAAACATTTAGTTCATAACAGAAGTCATTACATGCATAATGGTTGAGCCATTTGTCATATTTGTAAACCTAATTCACCATACGGCTCTGGCATGTACATTTGAATGTGCAGGCAGTTTTGACATCTGTCAACACATTCATTTATGTAACAAAATTCACTGATCTGTTCTGAAAGTATATCCACTTTATATTGTTGATCTGTTAGCTAGCCCGGAAACCACTTTGAAGTGGGACACACACGTACAAACACATACAAACAGAACAATTCAGGGAATTCATTTCCAGACACCTTTATTATTTGTCCATTTACCCCAAATATTGATTTGCTTGTCTTGTTTAGATAGACTGATTGATTGATTCTTAGTTTGTGGTTTAGCCTACTGTAAGAGAGAATCTGTAGCCATCAATTTGTTTTTCCATTATCAAGGTACATCCAGTTTACAAATGCACTGTTACACTCAAACAAAATGATGGATCGGTTTCAATGAAATTAGTATAAATTTCATTCTGTATTGCAATGTCTTGAAATGCCAGTCACTATCTGATTTAAGGGATAAACTCACTTTGAGTATCAGACTGTTCTGTACTACAAAGGTTTGCATGGGAACTGGAGGCTTGTCTGTGCCAAAATAAAGCAACTCTAACATTGATTAATGGCTTTAGAGATATTGTCATCCTCAAAAGCATACAAAGAAACAATATGATGGGCTAAAACAACATGGCTCACATAATTTAATGGAATGTTGAAGACAACCAACATGCAACCTTAATCCAATTCACCTTGGCAGTGGACCATCATCTTTTGGAAGAAACATATCTTTCTGCCATTGTTATATATCAGTGCCATTGATCTATCAAAATAGGTGAGCAATCCTTACCAGGAATCAGGACACCTGATGCCAACTTTCTGCTTTTTTTGATCGATGCTTTGCTCATGACTTGGTTGTTCGGGGTACGAAATATGCAGCTAACAAGAAAAAGAAAGAGAGTTTCATGGAGGACTGATGCAATGAAGATATAAGATACACATACATATATCTTATATTTTTGCAGAAGTGTATGATTTATTAACAGTGTTTTCACAGTCTTGACTCATTGGGTGGTATGCAAAATGAAATGATTGTTTTGTCAAAACAATCATCATAGCAGTAGTATTAAACTAGCTTGCAGAAACAAAACAAAAACCATACAAATTCAGCACATTTGCTTGCACAACATCAACTAAAAAAGCAGCACCATAAAATGCTTTTTTGGGGGTGGGTAGATGAAAGAAAGCGGTGAGAGATCATTAAAGCATAACAACGCTATCAGATATCCTCTTGGGTACTCAGGACTGCCATATCCCCATTAAAAAGCTGAATCAAAGCTTTGAGAAAAACGCCCCAATGAAAGTTGAAGCCAAAAGACCAGATCTTAAGGAGGACCTGACAGGTCCTTGATGCATGTGAGCGTCTCAGCAATCAGAGCATGATAAAGCTTGAAGTAAATGGTGAACAGAAACACAACATTTCATTTTAAATCACATGCCACTGTCATTACATTTAGAGCTGACAACCTGCTGATGACAGTGGTCATGTTTTTAAGTAGATCCAGTAAGGCAGTCCACCACCAACAACTCAGCCAACCAAAGTTACCATGTAACTTTTATGGTAGTCCAATGGCAATGCTTTTTTTCTTTTTGTTTAATCATTCCATACACAGGCATACTGAAGTTTTACTGCCCTCAGTCATGAACATTTGTAGACGGGACATTTTATTAACAAACTTAACACCTTTTGAGTGATATTTTTAATACTTTTTTGCATAAGAGTTTTGATGTAGAAGGCTATCATTTGGATCTTAAACAAATACTCATAAGTGAACGTAAACTGACTCTTCTCATCTTAAAGACTTCTTAAAGCCCTCAGTGAATAAAGACTGTTTCACAACTGGTGTCAAACCATAAAAACCAAAGCAATGTTACTTCACATTGTCAGATTTGGCTCTGGTGCTTCTCAGAAAATAACCTTTAGCTAAAGTATGACCAAAATATTGAATCTAAGTTTGACCCCCAGGGAGAAGACTGTCCAGATTTAGCCAAAGAGGCCAAAAGCTTCTCTTTTCATGTAAACATGTAAAATATTTCACGTCAATCAATAACCTCATGCCAAGCCCCAAAGGTGTGTAACTTGAGCAGCTCTTCTGGCAGTATAAGAGGAGCTTACCTGAGCACACCAACAAAGACAAGAAAACGACTGCCTTAGAGGCCACAGACATCTCTGACTGGCAGGATAATGTGAGTAGTCAGGCAAAATCCAGATATTACTTTTAATATACAGTACCCTGCTATATTCTCTAAGGGGTGTTTTTTTTGTTGTTGATATATTGTTTAAATTAATTTGGAATTTGCGTTTGGTATTAAATTAGTGTTTTACACAGTTTTGTATTTAAGTTAAACATAATTGATTCATGATTTATTTACATTTTGCACTAGTCATTTAGCAGATGCTCCTATCCAGAGCAACTTACAGTAAGTACCGCTCAGCCACCTGACTCCACTATTTGATTCATGTGAAGCAATGTGACTTCACCTACGTTGAAACAAACAAAACACCATGTACATTGCTGTTTCTAAAACACTGCAGCTTCACTGAGGGATCTTTGGGAAAAGAATTGTTATACATTCTGGTACGATAACCATACCAGTATTAGTTCAGTTAAGTGAAGGTTTTGCAAGACGTATCTCAAGGTTGAAGGCTTTATTCTTGAAAGGAGAATCCGTCGGAAATGTCATTGGGAATTCTGAACAGATAAGATTTATGGGTTGTACTAAAGTTTGCCACTGTCCTGTGTCTTTCTGCAGAGACACACAACAAGAGATTGAACCATGCGGTTCAGTGCCCTGTTCTTCCTTCTGATCCTAGCATGTCTCTACCTCACCTTGGCACAAGGTAGTATAGCATCAAATCAACAATGTTGAAAGAAAAGCGTTGCACCTAGCGTGTAAACAAACCTGCCAAGGCACCTACCTTTTGAGTGATAATTCCCTGTGCTTCACCCTTTGAACAATTCCTCAATATTTGTAATATTTTGTATTTATTTTCTTTTGTATAACATGCTATTAGGAGATAACAGTTGAATAGAAGGCAGGTTACAATATATTACAATAGTTTAAAGACCTTTTGACAACACTTTACCTTAAGGTTATATTAACTGCCATATAACTAAATAACCTGGTATTGATGGTGTTTGTCTGTCTGTTCCCAGGCTCATACGAGGACTGCTGTCTGAGGTATGCCAAGAGTGTGGGGAAAGGCACACGCCGTATAGTGAAAAGCTACAGGAAGCAAGAGACCGATGGAGGCTGCAACATCCCTGCAGTAGTGTGAGTCTCTCAAACACGCAGCACCTACTACAAACCTGTATGATGTAGGAGGAAAGAGGAGAAGTCACCTTGTGATGTTTACCCATTACATGTAAACTAACACACTCTTGTGTTTAAGGATTTGTTTTTCACATGCATCAATTATTTCCACATACAAAGTTTCACCACAAAGCGAGGACGGGTGTTCTGTGCTGACCCAAATGAAAAGTGGGTCAACGACTTAATATCAAAGATCGAAAACAAGAAAAACATCAAAAAGGTAATGGTCCTCAGACTCTAACTTAATGCCTAGAAAAACAGAAAATGTACTTAATTTTAAAATATTTATTTTTATTTTACAGCACAAAGAGAAAAGGAGAGGATGAAGAAAAAAACTCCATGAGGGCCTTAAATATACGCTACAGAGGATCAAATCCATCAGCAGCCATTCCATCTTGCTGTAACAGATAAACAGTCAATCAAAACAATTATGATGATGCCTAGTTAGTGGGCAATTGGGGAGGAAAAACTATGCCTTTCAGCATCATTTTGCTTTCACGACAGTCAAAGGGCACCTGCTGCTTCAACAAGAACCTGAACTTTATAACCAGTAGTGGTCAATGGTTTTAAATAGATTGCTGGCGGCTCTATTAAACCTGCTTGAATTAATATGTCAGAAGGGAGATATTGTGAGTTTGTACTTTGAACACCACTCCTTGTTTGCAGTAGTAGATTGTAAGTTGCTTTTGTGATAAACTACTTGGACTGAAAAATATATCATATAGTATCATGCAAATTCTTCTACTTCCATTATCCTTTCCAGTTTGTGTACTCAGCACAAAAAAGGTAAATAGTAATAAAAGTATGTATAATCTGTCTTGTATGTTTTTGGTTTATGATTAAAAATATGAATACACATAGGCCATTATTACACATTTGTTAGCTCTATGTTCTTCAATGTATACTGTACATGTAGAAACAAATAAAATATGTTAATGCTTAACAAAAAATAACAAGCGTTTCTCCTGTCTGATATCTGCCAGATGCCTTAAACTGCAATGATATCTCTTTCAAAACTCTTTGGGTTCGTGGTGTTGTACTTTGATCCCTTGATACTTTGATACTTTCACTTTCCTGTCAAACAAATAGCATTTGTCTGTTGTATATTGTAAAACTTCCATTTCATGTTGAAATTATTTCAATCATTTTATCAAATGTTTAGAGGATACAAGACAGTTTACTTTCATTTATATAAGAACACGTAACAAATCATACACAAATAGCAAAGTAGTCATACACAAATAGTCCTAACTACCAACAGTTGTTTTTTGTCACTAAACAGCAATTTCTCTCTCTCTCTCTCTCTCTCTCTCTCTCTCTCTCTCTCTCTCTCTCTCTCTCTCTCTCTCTCTCTCTCTCTCTCTCTCACTCTCTCTCTCTCTCTCTCTCTTTTTCTTTTCTCTCTCTCTCTCTCTCTCTCTCTCTCTCTCTCTCTCTCTCTCTCTCTCTCTCTCTTTCTCTCTCTCAGAACACATCCCTGAACATGTTCATTCACATTTTATGATGTGATCCCTTTTGTGTTGAAAAGAAGTACTGTTGAAATCCAATCTTTTTTCCAATTTCATGGATACTTCCTTACCTTTCTGTAGAGACATGCTGGGTCTGGTAACATTGGCTCTGATAAATCTCTGTGAGTCATACTTTATGGGCCATGGCTGTCTCTAACACTCAAGATTGATGACTTTCAATTTCTGGCACATCAAAGAACTCTAAATACCTAGATACCTTTGGATTGAAAAACATATGAGGAAAGGATCTAATTGTATATATGCATGACACGGCTGTAAAATCAAACCATCCAGTGTAGGTGATATGAAACTGTATTTGTACATGCACACTGATTAAATTCATTTTGTTGGGGGGAAAGGGAAAACGATTTCTGCTCTTGGTACGCAACTATGACAGCTATCCTGGCACCTAACGACCTTCAGTCACACAGAAATACTATCCCAACAGGCATAATTGTTGATTGTGACTTTTACTGATAGGAATGCCTCTAACTTCACAGGTCAAAGAATTAGGTTTCAGTTTGAAAAGGATTCCAGTTTTCAGGTTTGACTTTGTCCTGTTTTGATCCAAGACAGTTTGACAAATGTTCTGTTATGCTTTCTACTCTAACATGCTGGGACACTTTCCTTGGCCAACATTCAGGGCAGTAACACGAAGACAGCACCCATGAAAAGAAAGTAAGAGACTGTGTTATGGATAAACAGTTTCACTAAAAGATGCTAAAAGCATATGCCAGAGCATGCATCCATGCAAAATACATGAAAGGTGAGTAGAGGTGGTCTGAGAGTAAACAGGTGGAGCACTGAGGCGGGAGCAGCCTCCTGTCATGTAGGGCCTTGTGAATGAGGAGCACCACTTTAGAGTTATTTAGAGGCCCTGGAGAATGGTGTTGATGTGATGCAGGGCATTTAAAGACACAGGCAGCAGTGTTGTACAGTGCATGGTGTGTATGTATGCACTGTATGTATTTTGTATGCTGAAAAACACTAGTCTTGTGTACTACATGATGTTGACGTGTTTTGTGTTGACAGAACTGAACCTTTTTTATAAATCATGGACCACTGAAGTCATTAGAGGCTACAGCATGGCATATTGTGTTGTATCATCGGATTGCTTTATGTAATACTTTTTACATATAATAGTATGTAAAGGTTCTATGTATTTAACAATAATTTAAAAGCACCTTTTTAGGGCTTCAACAGTTGGCGTAACTGATCACGCATTGATCATTCTAGCAAAGTACCTTCAGGAAGTCTTCCTTGTCGGTAAAATAAAACGTTTAGAGATTAAAATTGTTTTTGTACATTGCATTTACTTCTATGTTGCTACACCTAATTCTTTATCAGAGTGATACATTAACTTCATGCTGACATATTGAAACCATAAAGTTTTATCACTCACCAACTGAAAGTTGGAACCACCTATAGGGAGCCAACAAACTCCCTTTTTATTGAATTAAAGGCTCTATAATTTAAAGAATTAATAGAACTAAAAACATTACAAATCATGTACAAAGCAAAAAAACATCAGATGCCAGAAAGTATCCAAGGGTTGTTCAGAGAAAGAAAATGCCAACATGACTTAAGGGGATCTTGTATAAGACCAATGTATATTCAAAAAGACTAATGCTAAATACCATTGTATTTACGTTAAAGGTGTACATGTATGGAACAGCTGTCATGAGGAACAAAAAAATGTATTTACCTTTAAGTTAAAGAAACTATTTTTAAATAATCCAATGAAATTATATGAAACAATTTGAAGAGTGATGGATGAACAAGGTATTTTGTTGTATTTGGACTGTGCAACTCTATTGCATAAGAATATTAATGTTTTTTGTATTCTGTTCAGATCTGATACTGAAAAAGTATTTGTTGAAGGCCTGTTTTTCTGAAAAATTGACATGTACTATAACTCCACCTCGTGGAACATACTGTGAGGCATCTTACTTGTCTTCAGAAGATCCATAAAATACAATGTTGGCACATTACATAGGACCCTGTGTATGATCGATAGATATAGTTGACTGCAGATAAAAAGGTTGTAGGTTCAACCCTCACTCTGTATGTCGCTTTGGATTTGTTATTACAAGTACAATGTAATGTAACTACAATTACATTACATAAGCCCTGGTGCAATCCAAGTACATGAATGTTAAGAATTAACATAAAATAACTTAGTTGTTAGTCTACACATTAAATACTGCACTTAGCTACCTTGTGCCACATACGCCAACACGTCTTAAACGTTTACAGAACAGTGACACAAAAACACAGACAACAAAGACAACAACATCACAGAGCTCACACCATATATTTATTGTAAAAAATACATATAAAAAACAAAACAACTTTGAGACATACAAAAGTTGGAGCTTAGAAACAGTCTAATGAACAGACAAAGACCAAGCCGTTTTGGAATTGCATTACATATTTACAATTTAATAAATAAACTCAAATGATTCTATACCAGAAAAAAGGCAGATTGTCCATATCTTGGGATGCGGATTTCACTGTGGTGGCCTTAAAAACATTCTCGTTGAATATATTAGCATAACATCACACAGACCAGGGAAGGATTTACAACCCCGTGGCTGAATGCCAAGGATGAAGCCTTTACTAAATATCATCCTTGATGAATAGCTACACAGAGTGTAAGCACTGGTATAAATTGAGGTATTGCACCACACAGCTTTGGGGGGGGGGGGGGGGGAGTAATAAGTAACATTGGGGGCTTCAGATTGTCTATATTTACACTGAAAACCCTCCCCCCTCCCCCTTTAAAGTACACGACATCATTTCATCACTACAAAATGTAACATCTAATGATCCATTTGAATATGTTTCCCACCCATACACACTCACCTACAAACACACACCTCATGAACTAACATACTTTTGGCTTTATATACTTTTCATTTATTTTTTCTTCTTTTCAATACTACAGGGTAACATGCACATGACTGCCACCTTGGGGCAAGACAGTCCATAGCACCTTAGAATGCAGAGAACTGCGCAAGAACTCCTGGGAGGTTTAATGACAAGCCTGTCAAGACAGAACTCCATCTCCTGCTCCACCAGTTGGCTGAGTCATGCTTTGAGGGAGAGCAGTACAGGGCAGCGGATGACTCGACTAAACTACAACGTTAGAGCACCTGAAGATGAACCTCTCACCAAGCTAAGGCAACAGACAAAGAGCCAAAGTCAAGGGGTCACTTCTAGCAACAATGATAGGCGTGGTTGGGGGGGGGGGGGTTGTAATAATGCGATAATTACACTTCAGCTGTTCATTGCCTTCTATCGGTAGGCAGAAGGCAGCTGCCACGTCATGGCGTAAACATGCCCCCATAAATACATCCCTCTTTCCAGCCAGAGAGCCAGATGGCTGTATTACCGTACAGGGTCTGGTCCAGAGTGCTGGCCTGCTCCCCAGAGAAGCAGGCGGATGTGGCCTTCAGCAGGGGCGAGGGGTTGTTTTATTTTTTTTAAGGTATGTTCCCAAAGTAGTTTAGATATTTTAAGTTAAAGTCCAAATTAAAGGAGCTCCCTCAACAGACACCAAAGCACACACATATGTATAATACAGACACACAATGGCAGATTAGGGCATCCATGTCAGAGTGACATCACCAGCCCATGCGCATAACCATCCACCCAACCACACACTCAAACTGACCTTGCGCAAAAAGGTTCAGTCGATAGTCAAAAGTGCTCAAAACGGTGCAACCAACACCAGTGCTATGGCCCTAGAGACTACCACTAGCCTGCTCTTGACCCTATATGAAGTAGTCATTTCCACACAAACCATTGAAACAAACTAACCCCACTCTGCTTTACACAGATTTACACCTCACACCCACTTGCTACTGAAATGTATCCAGGTAACAGGAAAACACAACACTGCGGTAACCCCATTCACAAAAAGCCCAACATTCCAGCTCCAGTCTATATAAAAAAAAAAAAACAACAATGCAAAAACGCATTAACAGTAACTCTTTAGATGCTGCATTGGTTGGTTTATTATTATGTTTCCCTATGGACACAAAACATCCATCCAATGTAATATGGATCTCTGCACATTACCTTTACCTTTTTTTTTTTTGCAGCCAAAAAGAAAAAAGTATGTTGGGAAAAGCCCCCCCACATAAAATGAGGGAGGATGCCGTCAGACAGACCCTATTTAGCCGCTCCTCCCTGACCAAGCTGTGTAGGTCACCCAGAGAGACTGGGGCTGTCGGCAGGTTGATAAATCGATCTTTTCTCTTTTTGTTTGACGTGTCTTTTATCTGAAGGCCAGCAGCTCAGGGGTGACTTTCAAGGGACTGGGAACCCTGTTGCCAGTGTTGGCCTCAGTGGTCTGAACCCAGGGCAGCAGACACCCCTTCCTAGACATATGAAGGATAAGGAGGCTTGGATTAAGCAGATTCCCATATATAATTTTTTCTGCAGTATGGGATACAGTGTAGTCTCCTGTGGGGCAAAAGAAGACAGGGAATATTAACAACCTTCAATTGCAATGTTGGTTTTTTTTGCAAGATTATTTTCAGGACTCAAATGGAATGAGGAATGTAACATAATGACTTAATAATGAAGGATTTTCAAATACGTACACAAAGACCATGCAAAACAAAAGTACCTGAGTCAGGTGTGTGACTGTGGGGTGTACATGTCACACGAGTCAATCGAATGGGTGTTCAGGACAGCAAGGCTTCACCTTGGACCAGGAATCAATGCAGCTAAACAGATGAGAGAGCAATGGAGGGGGAAATCATTCATTAACTCCTCTACAGGTGGAAGAACAGCTTAGCAGAAAAGATGCCTTGAATTAGAATTTTGTAATACAAGTTGCCAGCCGGGCAAGGGGAGTGTGTGACATGACAGACTTCTACCAAAATAAAATCAATAGTCAGGGGAAGCGTGTGAGTCACTTGCTTAGGAGAGTCAGTGACAGGGCTAGTGAGTGGATAAAACGGTGCATAGCTAGGCTAGACAAATGATTTGCCGGTCAAGGGAAATGAGTCTCTTGCCTAGGTGAGTTACCGCAGGCCTATCAGTTCTTTACCTGGCCTGTCATTTACCCGTGCCGGCCAATCAGTAGCAGTATGTGACCCCCCCCCCCCCTGAGATGACACATTATACCTCAACAGAGTGATTGACTATCTAACCTGAACAGGCATGAATAATGATGAACTGAAATCTGCTCAAACATCCGTGTGCATCAGCATGAGTAGCTAGCCTAGTGGTCACATGGTCCGGCAGTTACCTCTTATGGTAGACACACAGACAAGCCAACCGGGCAATGGTCTCGCCCTGCAACAAGTCCTCAAGGCAGATGGAGCATTCCCCGCTGTCCTTACTGAGCACATCCGCTAAGGACACACAATGGGAGAGAAATGAGGATATCTGAAAACCATGTCAGAATATTATATTTACAGTATATATACAGAATGCCTTCTAGGGTTATTGTGTTGGGACAGTGCAGTGGTACTTTGATATTTCAGGTGATCAATCGTGCACCCTCAAATCGGTGAAAATAAGTGGCCGTCTGAAACTTACTGTTGTAGGGGAGAGGGGGAGAGGTAAGGCAGTTCAACAGATGATCTTCAATCCTGCCCCCAGGGAAAGGCTTGGTGCAGAAAGGGCAGCGGATATCTGGGGAAGAAGGCAGTGTGTCAGCTGATGAATACAAGTACATGACTATCTAAACTGGGTCCCACAGGAATAACATACAGCCGTGGCCATGAGTTTTGGCAATGACAAATGTTGTGTTTAGTTTGCTGGTTCAGTATTTGAGTAAAATGTTCACGTTTCTATAGAATATTGGACTACAAAAGGGGCACATTTCATATTTTGTAAAGCTTTTTGGGGGCAAACATTTTCAATAAATGCAAATATAGTCCCCTCTTTTACAGCAGTCAATCTGCTCTTAAAATCCAATCAGAATGATAGTGATTTCACCTGGCTAGAATTAGTTCACACTTTCCCCTGTGATGATGATATGACTTACTGACATTATGTTAGAAGTCATTTTATGCCAAGGCCCAGCAAGCTTTGCAAACACAAAATGAAAAAAATCCCAATACTTTTGGCCACAACTGTACTATAGTCACGGCAATAATGAACAAGGGTTTATATTTGCAATTGTACAAATCAAATTGAACTGCTGCTGTTATTGATTGGCGTATTCCTCAAGAGTGCCATGACAGTTTATGCTACTGTTAAGGGGTTTAAGACTTAAGACTATTACAACGATTTCACTTGGTATGGTTTCTCTCCTTTCAATGAGCTCTCAATATATTTTTTTATCATTTCAGGCATGTAGCTAAGCACGTGAGATTATCTGGTCAGGAATGTAAATTCTGGGTTAATCTAAGGCCCAGATTGTGTAGCCTCAGATTGTATTTGACATGCGTACCATACAAACCAGTCACCAGCTACGATGTATCCAAATGCCTGTTTTTTCAGTGACATGATTAAACACTACTATCACCGTGAACAGTATTCAACAGTAATCATAACTGATAGTAAAAAAAAAACAATAGTATAGGCATTTATTCTTACTGTTGGGGCGATTGTTTACACGGTAGAGACCAATCCAAGCCTCCGACATGGGGCGTTGATGAGTGCCTCGCACCCGTGCGGATCTTGCGCTGACGTTACGCCCTGTAAAGTGCCGGTTACCGGGTAGACGTTCAGAAAAAGTGCGGTGGGGAACGCGGCCTATATCATCTCCAGACTGATGTTCCCCGTTAACAACAACCACGGGACTGCTGTCATTATCCGCTTCATCAGGCTTGCAGTCCCTATTGTCGTCTGTTGGTGATGCTTGGCTAATAGAGGGGAGGCTGTGGTGATCCACGGGGCTTCCATCAGCGCTTGCCTGTTGCCCTATGTCCGAATCACTGCCCTCCTCTGATCGGCTACGGTTGGTATCCGTATCTTCAAAACTCCCAGAGAAGTCCACCATAAGACTGGTCGGCCTACAGCATCGGTTCCGCCTAAATGAATCACGCGTCGTGCCATCTTTTCCTATAACCGAAGGGATTGAATCTTCTTGTGAACGGCTCGCTCTTGTCCCCATTTCGTTTAATAGTGACCGTTATCAGCTGCTTAGCTAATTTAGTTGACTGGCGTGCTAGCTAGCTAGCGTAACTGGCTACCTCGCTTCAAGTTGCTCCCTAGCGAACAGCAGAACAAGGGAATGATGCTGTTGTTTGGTTACACTGACTCGAGACGTTGTTAAACGACGTAATCCCCCGCTGTACTTACTATCTCGAGCAAATGTATTTCCAATGTCAGCCGATTTGTCAATTTGCTGTGATTTATTTGCCGTAACTATTCACCTCGATCCACATTTTCTTTCTCTGATGTTCTTCGCTGCTGCAGCGGAAATGGTCTGTTCGTTTCCTCCTTTCATCCACTATATAGTTTACGGTTGTTCGTGAAGAACTTCCATTCTTCCCATAACATAAAAATGAAGCGTCTTTGTTTCATACCGTTGATAAAATTAATAACAGACTATTCTTGTTCAAAAATTGGGTTAATAAATGATAAACAATACATGTAGAAATATAAATACGTGTCAAGTCGTTATGTGCGCCTATATTTTACATAGTACGGTAGTGAAGGCACACACAATAACATTGCAAAAAGCTATGACAAACTTGCAGGAAGTAGTTTACAAGTCAAGACGTTACTACAGAGAAGTTACAGCTACGAATCATTCAGACAAGTATCAATTGAGCATTCTTTTTTATAGATATACAGTGGTGGACAAAGGGCGAATACAGACTTGTAAGGTGAGTTGCGTGTCACGCACCAGCAATGCTTTTATATACTAATCGAATTGACGCCCATTGGCAAGCGCTACTTGCCTTGTCAAGCTGGTCAGGGATGGCCAAAATGTAGCTAGCTGTAAGAGGTGAGCTCACCACCTGCTTCAGAACAGAACAGATCATTTCTTTGTAAAGTCATATAAACTGCATGGTGTGTCAACTCGGCGCTATTTAAAAACAAAAGGATACTTTTTAGTTTGTTAACATTAATTTAAAATCTTCTGGGTCTTTATGCGTAGAATTTACTGTACACCAGTACTGCTGTGTTAAATTTGTGGAGCCTGTTCTACCCCACAGTAATCTTCAGGTTTTGAGTTCTGATGGAAACCACGCTCATACATTTAGACACACTACCACTATCTGTGTGCTGTTTGGACTTTGCACCAATTTACTTCAGATATAATGCCCCTCCCGAACCTAACAGTTCCATAATCTAGGCTAATGTTTACAATACCGCCTGCTTAGATAGTGGACCAAGTTGGAATGCTGCTGAACTAGCTGCTCAACAAGATTTGTTTGCTTGAGATTTAGAACTGTACTCCCCTGTACAAACTCCCTGACAGTTTACCTGTTTACTCCCTTGCAGTCTATATCCTTGCATCAGAGATGAGGGAACTAACTCAGCTCCAGCAAAGCTTGGACAGCAACCAGCAGACTTCATCTACAAGGGAACTCTTCTCCAACTATGCCGCACCGGACTTGGAGAACAGACTGTTGACCCAGGCGTCCTCTGTGCTGCCCCAGACCCTCTCTGCATCCTCCTCCTCCTGGGCATGTTCTCCTTCTTCTTCCTGCCCCTCTCTCCTTCCCTCCAAGCTGTCTTCCACCACATCCTCCCTACTCGCCACCTTCACATCATCTGCCTCCCTCACCTCCCCCCTCCTCAGCACTCAAAACAACCTCCTGAGGAGGGACCCACTCATTTACCCCCCGCTCTCCTTCTCCCGCCCCTGTTCTCCTCCCCTCCATGGCTCTTTGCCTTCTGCATCCTCTGCACCCTATACTGGTGCCCATCTCCAAAGAAGTCTTTACCTCCCTTCAACCTCCTGTCCTGTTCAGGAGGGCCAAGACTGTAGAGATGGAGGAGAAATAAGTTGCTCCTCTGAGGATGTGCAGTCCCGTTGTGAAGACATGAGTGTGGTATGCATGATACCAGTTTTGTTCTGTGATTGGCTGGTTGGCCTAACCAATGTAGTCTTTATTTTTTTGGGTCCGATTTGGATTTTGTTTAATTTGAAGATACAGGTAAATCGTTTGTAGGTTAATGTCTTTTGACATAGCTTTTCTCAACTGATTTTAGTGTTCTGACCTGGACAGTAAGGTGTCCAGAGAGACGCCTGTCCTAGACATGGAGTTGCGTCTTGAGGACCCTGAGCATCCTGTGATTATCAGCCAAGAGGATTTTGGAGAAATGGAAAGTGGAAAAGAGGACCTTGAGGATGTGCTGAAAGACAAGAAGGTACGAAAGGACACTGAACAAACACATTCACAGTACACTATATCAACCTATACATATCATCACTCACAAATCACTCACAAAGTCGTCTCTCTCAAATCCACCCCTTCATTTTTTTTTCGGTGGCCAGTACCTGCTTCTGAATGAGGTATGCTGTTCTTTGGTGAATGAATCCCCTGCTCCTGGTGAGGAAGACTGGAATACAGAAGGCGTGTGGACAAGGATAAAGAACCTCGGTGAAGAAATCTCTAACAACGATCCACAGTTTCTTCTCAAGGTCGGTGTTTGTGTGTTTCTCTTGAGAGTGAACCGAGAAGCCAATGTGTCACGTGTGTAAACATGTGTCATGGAGTGAGTCTGAACATGGAGGAAAGGATGGATCCTATGCACTTTTTCCCTGTCCTATCTAGGTGGCCGTGTACACTAGACAAGAGTTGAACATCCGTATCACAGCCAACTTCCTGTTGGCTCTTGCTGCCAGTCTGCCTGTCACCAAGCCACATGTACGCAGGTACTTCTGCGCAGCTGTGCAGCTGCCCTCTGATTGGCTGGAGGTGGCCAGGCTGTATAGTACGGTAGGTCATGCATGTTCGTCAGAAACTTAGGGCGGTAGAACACGTGTTTTACCAGATGTTTAGTTGCTCCTAACATCCCCTTCCTCCCCCTGTTTCTCTGTCTCAGTACTGCTTCTCTCTGTCGTCCACAGTGCTTCAGTCACTCTCTACCCAGCTGCCTGAAGAAGGCCATGGCAGATAAGTTCAAGCAGTTTAACGAGTATCAGCTGGCCAAATACAACACGCGCAAGCATCGTTGCAAACACAACAGGAACAAACCCAAAGCCAAGGTATGATGCACACACAGTGTGTTAACAAACAGCACACATTCACCTGGTTTCTCTGTCTTGCCCTGTGCTAACCCAGCTCTCTGTGACCATGTTAGAAACCAACCCCTGGTCAGCTGATAACGTGGGCAAAAAAGCTCCTGATGGATGTCCCTACTCTGCAGAAACATGTAAGTGTGTGTTCAGATGGGATCAGTCGGTTTGGCTGTAGTGGTTGCAATGTTTGTTGACCATGTTGAGTGTGTGTGTGTGTGTCTAGTTATCGAAGAGAGTGGTGGTCAATAAGAAGCAGAGCGAGTTCAATCTGAAGACATTTATCAAGAGACTCCACATCAAGGAGCCAGCCCAGCACGTCATGGCTATACTGGGAAAGAGGTACACACACACACACACACACAGAGAAAGAACTTTGTCCGGATACATGACCTGTTTCGCTCTTTATTTTAGGTACCCAGGTGACATGAAGGCGTTCACCCACAGTGGGCTCACTGGAACTTGGGAGAGGGAGAGAGCAGGGCAGCGCATGAAGCTGGCCCGGTCAGACACATGGGAGCGCAAACTCAGCCAAGAGGGAAACAAAGCCCTTACCTGGGAGAAACTTATAGGTCTGTTAAACATGTGTGGATGCACACAGACACAGACACAGACACAGACACAGACACACACACACTTGGTATTGAACAGCTTTTTCTTTTCTCTACAGACAACAGGTCTCTCCCCTTCATGGCCATGCTGAGGAACCTGAGAAACATGATATCCCAGGGCATTAGTGAGAAGCACCATCAGAAGATCCTTGCTAGACTGACCAATAAAGTGAGTTGTCCTTGAGTTTTCACCAATCAGTTACAAGTCCACAGTAAGAGACCAAAATTTGGCTTAGGAAATCAGAGCATTGGTTCATTTAGTCCATTGATGGACATATAAAATGCAATCAGTGTTGATTTAGCCTGTGATATGAAATGTTAATGAAATAGTCATTCAATTACCAGGCCATTAATTGGTCTGTTTGTTGTTGCAGAAAGCAGTCATTCAGAGCAAGCAATTTCCCTTCCGCTTCCTCTCTGCTTGGAAGGTCGTAAGAAGCATGGGTGAGAATTGGACACGCAAGACCTCAGCACACTATCAACACATACAGGTAGACCAGATACACAAACACACAGACAGGTTATTTGTTGACCCTCTTATCATCCATATTCAGACAGTCCATCAAAGAAAGTGGTCCCCAGTTCTACAAAGATATTGACGAGCGTTCTGAAGGGACATCTGGGCAGCAAAGATTTTAGAAAATTGCAGCGTGGTGGGAGGAAGAAACTACGGGCAGCTCTGGGGGTTCCATTCATCTACCGCATGTACAAGATGAAGATGAGTGCGCTTCAGAAACCCAGGTACATGGAATTATTGACCTGGTGTCTATTCATTAAAGGCGAACAGGGACCCAAAGCAATATATATACTGTATATGTATATATGCAAAACTAAATTGTGTGTGTGTGTGTGTGCCCTGCCCTGTTTGTGTATGGGTGTGCTTTTGCATTAATTTGTGTGTGTGTGTATGTGGCCAGTCAAAACATTGGTGATCTACTGAAACGGTACCAGCAAGCCCTGGAGACGGCGGTGCAGATCTCCTGCCGGCACAATGTGCCTCCTCTCCCCGGGCGCACCCTGATCTTGGTGTCTAGTAGTTTAGCAGCTTACGAGCCCTGGAAAAAGGCCCTTGACATCGGCTGTCCCATAGAACCAGACCAGAAATCCGGGGAGGAGGGGGAGGAGGAGGAATGCACGACAGATGTGAAGACCCTCACACCAAATGTAAGGACAAATGCCTTCTTAGCTGGCCCTTCTCTTACCTGCAAAGGGCCTGTATAGATACTATCAGGAAGTGCCCTTCCTCCCTTATGAGATGGGCTCTGAGTAAACCAATGAAGTCTTTGCTTTTATCTGTCCAACTGTGTCAAATTAGGGATTGTCTGATGGCTAGAAAAGGCTCACTATTAAAAGTATTCCTGAATAACTTTTAGATTTTCATCTGTCAACGTGTTGAAAAGCAGTGGTTTATGTTTGGGATGGGTTTGATTCCACTCAGCTCCAGGAGGTGGCAGTGTTACTCTCACTGATGATTGCCTCCAGCGCTGAGGACCCCCAGCTAGTGCTGTTCTCTTGGAACTCTTTCACAGATTTGAAGCTGGAGTCTGACGTGCTACTGGACAACTGGAGACAGGTGATGAAGAATGTGAAGGTGAGAAAATTGTTGGTCAGTCTTTTGCATTTGATGTTAGCTTAGTTTGCCTTTACTGGGGGAAAAAGACTCCCTTGTGGTTTTCACTCTTAAGGCTAAGTAAGATATATTTATGACAAAGATGCAAAGGCCTGGTGATAATGGTGAAACTAAGGTCAATTGTCTGAGTTGATTTGTAATAAAACACTTATTGAAGGAATTCAACGATGACACAAGTGAAAAGAGGAGCCAGTTAATCTCTCACATGTCGACATCAGAAAACAAGGTATGTTTGAGTGTGCCCATGTTTGCACATCATGCAGATGTGGGATTCATCTCTTTTGGCTTTTGATGTGGTGTAGTGAAATCAAAGCACGTTAGAGAGTGTGTTTTAACTGCACGTTAAGCCGTAAGTTAACATAATCACTGTGACATAAAAACAGCTACACTGCTTAACACCAAACCTCCCTTTCATCTCAGGTCAACAATATAATCGTGGTGACTGATTATAATGTTTCCAATGAGGTGAATTTGGCCATAAACCATTTGAGGAAAGAAGCGAACAACGACGTTCTCTGTGTTAAGATAAACCTGGAGAAAAGGTATGTGGAGGAACAGGAAGCCCACAAAGCTCCTTCAGTAATGAGTCGCCATCGAAAGTGTGACTTAGGACTTCAAAATGATGACCAAGACTTGGGGAAAACGGCAGAGGACTACTCAGTTCATGAGATGAACTTTGTCCATAAATGTCTTCATCTTTCTTTCTTCCTTTCTTTTATTTCCCCCCAGAGAACAAGACTCCACCTCAGACAGGAACTATGTGGAGCTCTGTGGGTTTAGCGAACAGATCCTCAAGTAATGCATCTCTTTGACTCTAACCCTAATGACCTTCTGTGTGGTTGGACACAGTGATGGAATAGGCAAAACGAGGCATTTCTTTGTAATATAAGTACATTTGTATACATTTCTCTGTAAATGCAATATTCGATATTATTAGATGCAATTAATATTAGATGCAATTGTAAACGCGCACTGTAATGTAAGTATGCTAAGTGTAAAAAGCTGTAATTGAAGCGTCCTAGTGTAAACAGGCCCTGTGATATGCGTATTGGTTCATCCTCCTCAGGTTTGTGGCTGAACGAGGCTCTTCCAGGCTGCTGGACCATGTGGAACTTATTGACAAACTGCACAACATCCCCTCTCACCCTGCTGCTAAAACCCCAGACACAGCAGCTGCCCTCACACCACTGACAGCAACCCCAAAGATGAGGTACTAAGTTCATGTTTTGACACCTTTTTATTGAGTTTATGATCTTACGTCACTGTCGCATGTATTCGTTTCCCAGATGCTTTTATCTAAAGTGACACACAAATGTGTATAGTCATGGTGAAGAATAATAATGCTGTGGTTGACCCTCAAGCAGGTTGTTCCTAGTTAGGTAGCAGGGTAGCTGATTGAGAGCAGCATCATTTTGGACATGATCAGAAGAATAAGGTCTGACTGTTCTAGAGTGCTGGAGTTATGTATTCCATCCATTTTGCTTCCTCCATCTCCTTCCTCCCCCTTCCTGTCCTGAGCTCAGGTGGCGTGGTGTGCGTGTGTTCATCTCCTCCACCTTCAGAGACATGCATGCGGAGCGGGACGTCCTGGTGCGCTGCGTGTTCCCCGAGCTCCGGCGCCGCGCTGCGCAGCACTGCCTCTACCTGCAGGAGGTGGAACTGCGCTGGGGCGTGACCGAGGAGGAGTCCAGCCGCGCCGTGGAGCTGTGCCTCTCGGAAGTGTGCCGCAGCCAGATGCTGGTGGCGATCCTGGGGGAGCGCTATGGCCTGGTGCCTCCTCGCCCCGCCCTGCCAGACCTCCCGCAGTACAGCTGGGTACGTGTTTCTGTCCGTCTGTCCACCTGCGGGTGTTCAGTAGAGGAGGATCATCATTGTTGAGCCTTTTGACAGCAAGCTGGTTGATCCTGTCTGGATGTGATCCCTTCCACAGCTGGATGCTGCCCCACCAGGCCTGTCGATCACTGAGATGGAGATTCGGCAGTTCCAAGCTTTATTCCCAGACTCTGCCCACAATCGCATGTTCGGCTACTTTAGGGTGCCCAATTTGTCCAGGTGGAGTAATTATGTGCATTTACATTGATATGTTGATATTTATCATGATGGCTATGACACATGATGTCAATTGATTGGATCATACAGCCAGGTTAGCGGGTTAAGTTAAATTCCTGTTTGTTTTGGATTTGTGTCTCAGGACTGTGCCAGTGGCATGGAAGTCAGACTTTGCTTCGGAGTCTCAGGAGGCAGAATCCAAATTGTCCGACTTGAAAAGAAGAATCCTGAATAGTGATGTGAAAGTCACCGAAGAGTGAGCAATGTTTTTGTTAATTCCTTCACTCACCCTGAGGTGAACTTAGGTCTGATAGTCTTTCTGTCTCTGTCCCCGTCCAGTTATCCCTGTGAGTGGGGAGGGATTGTGGATGGGAAGCCCTGTGTGAAAGGACTGGAGCGCTTTGGGAAGGCAGTGCTGGAGGACCTGTGGGGGGCGGTGTTGAAGCAGTTTGTTGAGGTACGAAGCTGTATATAGCGAAGGATAAGCCAATAAAAAAGAATTACGTTCAGATCTGATTTAACATTAGCTTCAATGAACTGTAAACAATTCACTTTCTTTTAACCATCCCTAAGACAATTCTTTTCACCAATTGTCTGTGTGGTGGTGTGTTTCCCAGGAGCCAGAAGAGTCTGATCCAAGCTCTGACATCTCCAGTCAGGAGCGGCACCAGGGCGCCCTTCAGAGGCTGTTCTACGGCAGGGCTAAGCTGCTGAAGGAGGCTGTGGGGATTGTGAAGGAGGCCCAGCTGAAGGGAGGCCTGCTGCTGCTGGAGGGAGCTCCTGGAGAGGGCAAAAGCGTTTTTATGGTAAACTACAACACAGCGTCGGTACAGATTAGACACGCTCACTCGCTGACTCCTATCTCACTTCTTTTTTTCTTTTTTCTTTATATAAACTTCACAGTTTTAATTTTCATTTTAATGATGCACTCTGTTTCATGATGCAGGCCGCTCTGGCAAATGCCCTCCAAACTCCAGAAACGTCTCAGGAAACTAGTACATGTGGTGTCATATCCTACTTCACCGATGTTAGCCAATCAGCATGCGCTGTGGTGAGCCTTCTGCGTTGTCTCGTCCAATGTTTGAGAAGAAGAAAGGAAGACACTTCAACTTTAGAGTGAGTGTCAAAATGAACAGGATGACATTGCATACACTACCTATTGTATTGAAATCAAATTCTTATTAATCAAATTCTAATGACCATGTGAATCTAACCACATCATTCCTAAAAGAGAGAGGATGGCAGCGTTCCACTCCATGCAGAGGGACACCAAAAATGAGAAGGAATCTCCTCTCCCTTCAACTTTCAAGTGAGTGTCAAAATGAACAGGATGACATTGCATACACTACGTATTATATTAAAGTCAAATACAATTCTTATTAATCAAATTCTAATGACCATGTGAATCTAACCACATCATTCATAAAAGAGATCTGATGGCAGAGTTCCACTCCCTGCTGAGTGACACCAAAAAGAACCAACCACTGGCCTTGCTGGTGGATGGAGCAGATCTGATCCACGATGGACAGGGTCATCGAACATCTTCTTGGATACCACAGCAGCTCCCTCGGGTCAGCCATTGGTTAATGATATTCAGTATATATTAAGTCTGTAAATAGTGGCAGTGCAGTAAAGTACATGGTAGCACATAGATGCATTCATGTTAATACAGTTTTTATTTTTGTAAAAACATTTCAGGGTGTGTCTTTGGTGGTTAGCTTCACGTCCAATTCGCCGATGCTGCTAAACCTGGCAAAGAAGAAAGGGTCTGTTCTGTTTCCTTTGGGGACGCTGTCTTTACCAGACAGAAAAGAGATAGTTCGGAAGGAACTGGAAGTCCACGGGAAGAAGCTTAGTGATTCTGCCTTCAACAACCAGGTTTCTTCTTTGGAAAAACAACACATGTTGTTGGTGGTGGGGGTGGCATTGAGTACTAAATAGAATATTATCAAAATTAAAATATCTGTGTGTGTGTGCGTGTAGCTCCAGATACTTCTGAGGAAGAAGGGAGCAGTAAGTCCGCTCTACCTTCATCTGGCCTGCGAGGAGCTGAGGAGTTTTGCTTCATTCGAAAAGGTCTGCTGTCATTTATCTTCCAAATGACTCGTTATAATGAATAGTATGATGAAGTGGGGTGAACATACATAATCAGGATAGTGTTGAATGTGATGATGATGGTGATGATGGTGATGATGATGATGATGTGTGTCTCAGATGAAGGAGAACCTCCAGTCCCTCCCCCCGTCTCTGTGTCAGCTGGTACAACACAGCCTGGCCAGACTACAGTCTCAGTATTCTCAGTATGGAGAAGCACTGCACTGGGCACTGGCAGCCTTAACAGTTAGCAGCACTGGTGAGAAAGACCACCTTTCTGTTCAGTTACCATACATGTCAGAACACATAAAGACACACACCAAACCTGGGTGACATTACTTCATTTATTGTCGTGGAACCCACGACCCATCTGGTGCGTCCAGTCAATTAAATCAACTGCACCTCAACAGTGTGGCACGTCAAGTCAGGTTTCTTGTTCTCGGTGTTCTTATAGGCCTGAGGGAGAGGGACCTATATGCCATACTGAGCATGTGCAATGAGCTTCCTCCTGGAGAGGGGCTGTCACAATGGCAAAACATGCTTCACCTGGCCAGGAACCCTCGAGGACGCATCCCCATGGCAACCTTCTCCCACATGGTGCGGAGTCTGGAGAGGTAAATAACATCTTTGTATACTGAGCAGCAATCATGCACAATGTAAAGGAGATTATAAAATGGTAGATGTTAATTATGTGATAGGTCAAGTATTTACTTTTGTCTCTGCAGCCTGATTGGTTCTTCTTACTGCCATGGTGAGGATGATATTCTGACTTTAACAAATCCGGAGGTGAGAATGGCTTTTGAGCAGCTACTTCTCCACAGTGATGCTTCTAGAACACAAGCTCATTCCATTTTGGCAGGTACAGGAATCCAACACACACGCAACAATCCAAACGTTTAGAAAATTGGGACCCACATGCTGTCTTCTTCTTTTTCCTACTTGCTTTAGTCCAACACAATATAATATACATCAAAATATAGCTCTTTTGTCTTGAATCCTTCTTTCTCAGCACACCTTTGGGCACTGGCAGATCCTCAGGCAGAAGACACTTTTCTGCAGTGTGAAGCCAGCTCCATCATGCAACTGCCTCACCACCTGGTAAACACTCATAGGCCTTTGTGTAGCCCCCAACTACAGACTGCTCTCAATAGGAAAGTCCCCATTAACCAATGAGCAAACACCTCAAATCGCTTTACTGTGGTTTCCATCTGGGAGGTTAATATGTTGGTAAGACCCTGGATTATAGCAGCCTTGACCATTGATGATTCTTACTGCTTACTGATGTTGAAATCTCCCAAGGGAGTAGTCGCTCAGTCTTTTGTGAGAACCATCTCATTCTTCTTCTTGATGCGCGGGGTCAGATGAGGAGTGGCCAGAGGGCGACGCTGTGTTCCCTGCTCTCCAGTTACTACTTCCTGTTTGCTAATGTGCGGCATGGCCTCCTGCACCACCTCCTAGAGGTCTACACTTCAGCGGGTGAGACGGCTGCTCTGGAGACACAGGCTCCGGCCAGATACAGGATAGAAATAGTGGCATCCATGGATGAGGACCCCCCAGAGTGCTGAGAAAGGTTCCCTTCAGCAGATAGCTGAGTGTACCTCTTCTTCTTTGTCTAGAAGCGTCCCTGTCAGAGGTGGACGCAAGCAGTTTGGAGGACTGTCACAGTTTCCTCAAGACCCATGCAGCCCTCCTGTCCTCTTGGCCCGCCCTGTTTGTCCAGCAGGCTCTCAACGAGCCCCACGACGCCCCCGCCCACACCTGGGCGCAAGGCCTGCTGGGAACAGGCGTGAGGTCGCATGCAGTGAGGTGGCACAACAACACAAAGCACCCTCAAAAGCAGACCAGGTAGGTCGTCTACATCTCCAAGCTTGGATCTGTTGGTTGGAGAGTTCTCATCCTGATCCATGGGGTTGTGACTTGGTTGTCTTGAGCTGTTCTGGCTGGCTGCTCTCAGAGTTTCACACAGACTTTGGCTTCAGGATCTGCGGTGTCTCTGTTTTACCGTCAGTGAGCTGGTGTCTACGTTCTGCTTGGAGCCCACCTGTGTGGAGATGAGTCCGGAGGGTGAGGTGATGGCAGTGGGCACTGGGCAGGGCACTCTGCACTTCCTCCACACCCACACGGGACAGGTAACACACTCCACAGTTTGTTCATTCTCACACCCATCCCTAACGTTCCGCCCTCTGAACAAGTCTTGACAAGTCTGACACGAGCTGTGTTTAGATCTGGTTCGTTTTCCTCTCTACTGTTTGTTTCTGTATCTTAGTGCACTGTTCTTAAAGTGAACGCCTATGCTTTCCATGGTGTGTACAGGAAGTGAGGTCACTAATTAGCAGCTGTGATGGCATATCTGGATGCATCTTCCTGAAGAAGGGGCTTCTTGGAACGACCTCCTTTGACGGACGTATAGAGATATGGGACATTGACAATGGCTGCAGGTGAGAGAACGTTTCAGAAATGAAATCCCCTGAATTATGAAATCATCTTTTGGAGTGGTTTCCCATACAAGGTACTATGAGACTATGCACTACAAAGGTTTTAACATCTACACATGGACAACATGCTTGTCTCCCTCTTGTCATCAGGATATCTCTCATTGATGGACACTCAAACAGAATCACCGGAAGTGACATCAGTGCCAACAGAAACCACCTAGCTACAGTTTCCCTCGACTTCACCCTCAAAGTAACACTCAAATCTTTGTTAATCCTCTGTGTATGCAGGTTTTATTATTCCTTTTACCCACCATAGAAGTGTCATACATGTTCTGGCTGTTACAGGTGTGGTCATCGTCAGACTACCATCTGGTGTCAACCTTCACAAACCCCAGTCCTTTGAACTGTGTGACCTTTGACCCAGAGGGTCAGATTTTGGCCGTCGGGTGCTGGGACGGCGCTGTGCGTGTGTGGAACTGGCTCCAGGAGAAACTGGTCATGGTGAGGACATCAGCGAATGACATCAGTTTATGATTCTACGGAGAGCCAATGGGGAACCACGTTGGCAATAACCGCAGCTGAAACTGAAACTTTCTCTCCTTACCTAACACCACTTTTTAAATGTTCTCTCGCTGTCCCAATCTCTCCATCCAAGACTCTCACGGGCCATGGCAGGTCGGTGCGCAGCCTCTCCTTCTCTCCCTCCTCCTCCTCCCTGCTCTGCTCTGGCAGTGTGTCTGGGGAGGTGCGGCTGTGGTCTGTCCCAGCCTCCACCTGCGTGGGGTGCTACCAGGCTCACCACGGGACCACGGAGGTGCTGTCCTTCCTACTGGGCGGGGCAGTGCTACTGAGCGCTGGGTCAGATCACATGGTAGGAGAACGATAGTAGGTGCAAAGGGTACGAGTACGCTCACAAGAGAATGTTATACCTACACACTTTTTGTTGCCGTTCCTTCTCCCTAGGTCCAGCTATGGTCAGGAGGTCTCGGTCGTGCAGTGAACACATTTGGAAAAAGGGTATGCTCTTGTTGCATGTTCTGTGAAGCCTTTGTTTTTTGTGTTTGTTGGTCACTCTGGATGAGAGGTCAGTGTTTCGTGGATTTCTCCCTGGACAGGATTGTGTTGAGCCGGGCCAGAGCATGCTGACCTCTGACCCTGCTGCCCTGTGTGTGGCGGTCAGTGGGGAAGACGCGGCAGTGGGTTACCACGGGGACGGACTGAAGCTCTTCAGTCTTAAATCTGGTACGTCACTTTCCAATATCGTCACTTTTTGTTGTTGTAGATGTGTCGACACAGATCGAGTTTCGCTTTGAACTCGCCATGCCTTTCGGCAATCCTTTGTGAAGAAAGTACTAAACAAATCAAATGTGAATCATTGGCTGCAGATGAAATGACCTGGGCCAGCGAGGGCCTCCAGGTGTCCATCCTGTGCCTGCTGTGGCTGACCGTGGAGGGTTCTGAGCTGCTGGTGACGGGGGGAGGGGACCAGCATCTGAGGCTGTGGAGGAAGGAGGAGAGGGGAGAGGAAAGAGAGATGGTGCTGCTAGGGCAGTTTGGGGCGCATCTGGGGCCCGTCCTTGCTCTGGCACAAAGCGGCGTGTACCTGGCTTCTGCCTCAGGTCAGTAGGAAAAGCAGAACAATGCTAGAAATCAATCCACCCATAACGGTTCTATTGATCAGATGCAAGGTATCCACGATACTGGGTTAATGAATGTGGTTCTGATCAAGCAGATGACTTCACCATCTCACTCTGGTCCCTGGAGCAGCTGACCTCTGGCCCCTGGGCTGACCTCAGTGTTGTCTCTGTCCTGAGAGGTCATGGGGGAGGGGTCACCTGCCTGGCCTTTAGTCCCACTGGCCAGGAGCTGCTGTCAGGGGGAAAAGATCAGGTGTGTGTGTGATAGACATGTTGCTTGCCATGTTTGTGTCAGTTGTGGTGTTCCAGCTAACTCTAATGGTGTGTTTCAGACTCTGATAGTGTGGGGTTGCAGTCCTCCTGCTCTGTCTAAGTCCCTTCCTTACTCTCACGGAGACTGGATCACCGGCTGTGCATGGACCCCCGACTGTGTGGTAAGCTGTGCGTGGGGGTGTTTCCTCATCAGTAGCTAGCACAGCAAGCTAACAGACAAACCTTTGACCCCCATGGTGATTTGTCTCCTTGCTCGCCGGCTGCAAGTAATACAAGTTTCTTGACTTCTTCACCGACTGCAATACTTGATAAAGATTCATATATCTAACGGTGCGTATCAGGTGAGCTGCTCCAGGGACGGCAGGGTGCGGGTGTGGGACCTCCAGACGGGCCGCAGCGTGAGGGAGATGGTGGGGAAGGCCTCCCTCAGCGCCCTCTGCTGCCTGGTGAGTGTGGCCGTACAGCGGGAAGCCGTGTGGCGGAGCAGGAGCCCTGTTGGACCTCCAGCAGGGCTGATTAAATCAAACCCCAAAATGTGTTACAAGCTATGTCACATACGACCACAAGATCCTCACTTTTAACCAACCTAAACGCTCAATAGAGGGTTGGGATTGGGTTGCATTGGATTCTAGTGTGGTGAAGCTGTGAGCCGTGTCGTGTTGTGTGTGTGTGTGTGTGTGTGTGTGTGTGCAGGGAGAGTTTGTGATGGCGGGCTGTTCAGACGGGGCGCTGCAGCTGTGGAAGTGGGGATCAGGGATGGAGATGAGCAGGATCAAAGCCCACCACTCCCGCATACACCACTGCTCTGTGCTCCCCTGCCCAGGTACTGCACCCTGCCCAACCAGGGCCCTGGTACTGCACCCTGCCCAACCAGGGCCCTGGTACTGCACCCTGCCCAACCAGGGCCCTGGTACTGCACCCTGCCCAACCAGGGCCCTGGTACTGCACCCTGCCCAACCAGGGCCCTGGTACTGCACCCTGCCCAACCAGGGCCCTGGTACTGCACCCTGCCCAACCAGGGCCCAGGACAGAAATGAAACAGGACCAACCATAAAGATCTTAGTCATCATGTTGTGTGTATTGTGTGTGTATGTGTTCAGACAAGACCCAGGAGGTTGTTCCAGAGAATATGACTGTTTCCACTGCATCTGATGATGGCAGTGTGAAGCTATGGAAGCCCTTCCAGGTAAGTCTGCTACTGTTCCAACACGTGTGTCTGCATGACCCTGGAGTAAACATGTACATTACTATGAAGCATTACATACGGCTTCCTTTAAGTTGGAACCAAGTGTGAAGAGAGTAGAGCAATTATATCTGTGACAATGAATTGGCCTGACATTTTAAATAGTTCTGCTGAACTTGTCTCTCTCAGGTGCATCACTACAGCAGCCTGCAGGGCCACAGTGGAGGGATACGTGGCGTGGTCTGTAGGCAGGGAGGTGTTCCGGAATTCCTTACTGTCTCTGAAGACAAGTCGCTCAGGTCATGGAACATCTCTACAGCAATGGGTAAACCAATAGTCAACCTAATACCATTGCTCGGCCACTAATTAGCCCTAAGATTGTTGGTGTCTGTTGACTTGTTTAACTGTCGGATTTGCTTGTAGAGGGTTCTCCTGTCCAGGGGGGCTGCATCACAGCCGTGTGCTTCACCAGACAGGATGTTCTGCTGATGTTGGGCTATGAGTCTGGGCGTGTGACGATATGGCAGCACAACTCCATGGTTGGCCTCAAACAGGTAAGTCTCCTCACAACCAGATTTTCATGGTGGCTTTCCACAGCGGTTTGTCTCCCTTAGAAAACGATAGTACAAGGGTGAGGTGGTGTGTGTGTACACGCCTGCGGTGTGGGGTGTGTGGGTGTTTAACTGTGTCTCTCCCAGGTGTCTGAGGGGGCAATTACATCGCTGTGCTCCTTGCCTGAAGGCCAGGTGGCTGTGGGCTGCAGGATGTGCAACGTCTCCTTATGGCAGCTGGAGTGGAACCCAGAGCACAGCTCTGTCAGGTACTGTACACCCACGGGATAGGACTCCCAAGATGGCAATTATGTTGTTATATACCGTACCAGCCAGCAGAATGACTATGACCTCTACTGTATTGGGACTATAAGAGCGTTCAGTGAGAGTAGTACTTCCAGCTGTACAGAAACATGGTCGTTTTTGCCATCGAAATGCGTTCGTTTTGTATCCCTAGTCTGAGGAAGATGTCCACATACACCATGGAGTCTCCAGTCATGTACCTGGCCCACTGCTCCAGGCTGCTGGGAATGTGTGAGGACGGCTCCATCCACGACGTTGTGGCAGGAGACCCAGAGAACTGGGAATCTAAATCGATCATGTAAATCCCACCTGTTTACACCTTCCTAAAGAACGGAATGTGATGGTGAGCCGCAAAGCATGCGTCCGAAAAAATATCTGTTCTGACTGCTCGTCTCCGCCGCAGGTGGTCGAATGAAGTGTGCGTTCTCGGGATGACCCCCAACGATGGCAAGAGCGTGTGGCTACTGGGGGAGAAGGAAGGGAAGGTTGCCCTGGGCTTTGTAGTAAGTGGAGCACAGCCCCAGATCCTCTGCTATGTGGCTGTTAAGAGAATGACTGGGATACAGCTGAGAAGGCCCTAATGTGTGTGTGCCTGTCTTCTTCTTCAGTATTCCATCGGCTCAAAGATGGTGGCCAGCTCCGACATGGACCTCTGGATGGAGCATCCTGAGGGGAAGGGATGCTTCTTAACAGCGCTAACTATCAATGACGGTAGCACGCCATGACTGTACACACGTACATACACAAACACACTGACTAAGTGACGTCTCATGGGGGGGTGGTGACGTGCTGTGTTGTGTTTCGGTTCCTCAGACTTGGTGGTTTGTGGAGATTCAAAAGGAAACATGTGGTACAGCCTCCCACCCGACATGAACACCTGGAGCAGCAAGAAACCTGTGAGTGCTCACATCCTGTTTGATGGAGAGGAGGGGATGGTGATAATGGGGGAAGTGGAGGACAAAGGTTTTAATCTTTTTTGTGATGATGATGATAACTGTTGTCCCCACAGGCCCACAGTGACCGTGTCAGTGTGCTGAGAATGACCAGTACTACCATCATCTCTGCCTCCTATGACAGAACAGTCAAACTATGGGACAGAATCACTAAGAAACAGGTACACTGATCCCACATCCTCTAACATTCCAGTATATTTCATGTTTGACACTGATATTGTTACTTGGTTATCTGTTTCCATGTAGGTGGGGATGTTTGTGTGTGGGGGTCCTGTGCTGGTTTTGGAGGTGAACCCACACAGTGCCAGTGAACTAGTGTGTGGAGACGAACTGGGAAGGTTCTACCATCTCTCCTGGACTGGATAGACACCACACACGCACACACTGCACTTCCATATTGTCTCATGTATCTCAAATAATTCTTCCAGATTTGTCTAAATGTTTTTGTTGCGTCTGCACCGCAACACATTTATAATGGTTCAAGCAAAGTTAAATTTGATTTTTTTTTTATTAAATGCTCCTCATTAATGTTCATACTTGCTCAGCATGACTGTAAAAATAATAATAATTGTGATGCAATGTTTTCTTAATGAATACAATTATGGTTTGCATTCAGCTCAATTTGTGTAGAACACCTCTGTCCAGAGCTCTGTCTTTCATTTCAGAATGTATTTTATCGATGGAAAGTAAAGGGCAAGAAAACAAAATAACCTAATGGTTTTTAGCTTTTATTATATTTTTTTTCTTCAAATTTTGACTTATTGTCATAGCACGACTGTACAACGAAATCCAGTGCCTCTCAGTGGTACATTCATACAACAGATACGTCTACCGATTTCAATAAAATGTACAATATTTTAACTCAATCTCTGTCTCCCTCTACTGCCAAAATGATTACCTACTTGGAAATGTGCCAGGACATTTACCATCATCTTAATATCAAAATAAAGATTTTAAGATCAAAGAATGTTGTCTCATTCGTAAAATGTATGTTACTTACGCCCACTCATTAATTCATTATGTTGCCTGTGGGGTAGGCTAAGTCACAAACTCACCTGAGCATTTACTGACCTCACAGTTCAGAACAACGCCCTGTTCCACCAACCTGATTTGGTACTCCGGGGAAGGTAGTTTGCTAGTTTCTTCTGAACACTCCATGAACAACAGGACAATAGTTTCTTCTGAACACTCCATGAACAACAGGACAATGGGTGTTGGACCAAGTGAGAAGTGCATATCGCATTTCAACTGGAAGCTTCACTCAACAGCAGCATAAAGTCAGCAGACTAACGGAGTCCAACGCCAGGCACGCACAACGCAGTAAACAAATGAAAGGATTTAAGGAACTTTAACTTCCAAACAATAGCACCCAAATAAATCATCAACAGAATAATGGTTGGTAGTTGGTGGAAATTTACACTTTTTATGGTCACGTGTTGTTTTAGATTGGCGTTCGTATGCTGTTGTCGTGCTCTATACCGAAAGTAGTCAAAAAGTCAGATGACCTTGACTCAAGTTTGTGTTTTTACAGGAGCGGAAATCGCTTTATAACACTTTAGATTTGGATTTGGAGTGTGATGGAGCTGTCAAGGTGAGTAAACAGTTTTTTTACTAATGTATTTCAGGTCTAAGTAGTTGCATCCATTCCTAGCTGCTAACCCTCACGAGTTAGGACCATGAAGTGGTTGTTCCACCGATGTGGTTACACCTCACAAGAGTTCAGCACCGTCCCTTGTGTTAACTAAGTTTTTTTGTGTGAAATCATTGACAACTGGCGGTGAGAGAGGTTCTCAATGTAGTATCACATCTTCCTATACGACTTTTTAATCCCAGGAAAAGGGAGGAATGTTCAGCAGTGTGTTTAAAAGATCCTCAAAATCTACAGAACCCTCATCAACGTCTCTTCAGGTACGCCTAGCTGATTTTAATCGTTATACATGTTGTAAATGTGTCCACATCTTGGTCTCAAACCCAGTGCTACATATTCTTCACAGGATAACTCATCAGTTCACAGCAATGACAGTCTTTCTGACAACAACAAAGTGAGTGGATTAAGACCCCAGAGTGGGAGTCATGCAGCAGTGTTCACGTGATTCATCAGCATCCTCACTAACTTCATTCATACTTTAAGGAGAAAGGAGGCATGCTTAAAGGACTATTTAAGAAGACTTCAGAGCCATCTCGAGATGAGACACATAGGCCTACTCAGGTGAGTGGACAGTGTTTTTGTTTATAGAACAAATTAATTGTATTATTATAATTTATTTTAAATGATCTTTGTTTAGCCAACACTTACAGTGGAGGGTGATGCAATGTCAGTAGACAGTGATCTCTCAGGTAGCAGTGACGGTCTTTCTGGAAACAACACAAATGTAAGTTTGACTCAAAATAATTGGGTACAGCTATTAGCGTTATTTCTCTGTGACTTGCAACTTGACTTGCAACTTGTTTTAAAGGAAAAGCGAGGGGTGTTCAGTGGAATGTTTAAAAAGTCCCCTAAGCCTTTGGGTAGAAGATTTCACTCACAAGTAAGGTTTGTTGTGTGTTTCTGATTAGGAAATAACATTGTTTGTTGCATAGTTTTTTTTTGTGCTGACCGGTTAACCTGAGAAATGGTGCAGCAACAATACAGCATTTTCTACTTGGATTCTTTTAGCCATGCAGTTTCAGTAAGTTCATGTCTCTTCCAGGACGATGTGGACAGCCTGCCTGCTCAAGGTGATGTCTTAGGCAGCAGTGACAGTCTCACAGAGAACACCTCAAAGGTAAGTCTGTTTTAAGAGGCCTGTTTCCACCTTGATTTGTTCTGATGGAACTTCTGTCTTTGTAAGCTTTGCATAGGCGTGCAAGCACCTCCATATCATTAAAACCTTTGCATGGACCGTACCCTAAACAGTGCTAATGTTCCCCTCTTAGGGTGGAGTTAAGCCCAAAATCCGTTGGAATCCTTTCAGCTCATCACCCAACGTGAGAATCCTGTGCCATACAGATGGAAGCATTACTTTGCCATGTTAGCCAGAATTCATGATATTCCATTTTTTCAATAAGGAACAGGAGAAAAATCAACTGACCAGCGAAAAGCAATCAAGGACTAAACAGGTAGGATACTAAATCATTTTTTAGGTTCTCAGATAAGTTTTTTGGGGGGTGAACATTTTTCAAAAAAAATATTCAAAACAATTTCCAATTTCTTACAGGATTACTTGTCTGTACAAAATGATCTCTCAGCCAGCAGTGTCAGTCTTTCCGAAACAACCTCAAAGGTGAGTCCCACTTCAGTCAGCGCAACCATGTAACAGGTGGTACTACATTAACACCGAACTTAATACTATATATTAGTTAATAGTATTAAGTTCGGTGTTACAACCTATTATTTCCTGCATAGCTACTCGTTAACAACGGAACATTATACTAAATTGTTACCGTTTAATGAAATGAAGTCTAGGATGATCTCTGCTGTGTGTACAAATGTAACATTGTGGTTTGTGTGTCATAGGATAAATTGCCAATAGGCAGTGATCTCTCTACCAGCAGTGGCAGTCTCTCAGAGACAACCTCTAAGGTGAGTCCTGCTTATGTTCACCCAACTTCCATTTTATTTAGATCTTTTTTAACATAATGTACTATTTAACAATAGCCATTCTGCTTTTTATGAAGGTATTCTACTGGAAATGTGTCTGTGATCATTAAGTGAAAAGCTTAATAATGGTAAAATGTGTGTCACAATATGATTGGCTATTGTTGTTTTTATATATATATTTTTATATATAATCATCTCAGGGTGGAGTGATGGGGAAGATTTTTTGGAATCCATTCAGTTCTACCACTCGGGTAAGTGTGGGTATCAGTATTGGTAGATGATCTACCTCAGTAGGTGTCTAGAGTTCACCATGCAGATGGAACTGAGGGAACCTCTATACACAGGATGAGGACAGAGCAGCTCTCACAACAGACTCCAGTCAGAGGCCCACTTCCACCGAGAAGCTTTCTAAAACCAAGCAGGTGGGTATTTTGGTTTTGTTTCTGTGTTTATTTATTTTACATAAATGTCAGATTCACTCAAACAGGTAAACCCTGTATCATTCCTGTAGGAGAGGGACTCAGACTCCGATGCTGAAGAGAAGATGGATGACTGTGAACAACAGTCAAGTTCTAAACAGGTGTGTGTACAGATCAAATGTCAACAGCAATAGCACAATGTCCTGTCAGAGAATTAATACTCCACGATTTCCCATTTCTTTTCTATTTTGTCATCAACAGACCAAGCTGGTTGGAGCGATGACAAAGCTGAATCTGTTTCGCTCTGCTGCTCCCAAAGTAAGGACTGAACAATGTCCTAGTTGTTGGGCAGTGATGCAGTGAATGATTCTCTTTGATAAACATGTGATACAGAACTCAAAGTGTCAAAAACAAAGTGTTCAGGTTTTTGCCCCTGTCTGTATTACACAGCAAGACAATGAAACCAGAACAGACAGTGAAGAACCACCTGCCAGCTCTGAGAAACCATCAAGCCATAAACAGGTGTGCATTTGTCTTCACCTCATCTATGTATTTAGAGGCCATATATTTGTTCATGTTTCACTGCTTATTTAAGTGTGGAAATGACCAACTCTTCCCTCTCAGAATGTTGTGGTCGGAGCCATGTCCAAACTGAATCCATTCCGCTCTGCACCTAAAGTAACGATCTTGTTGAATGTATTTGGAGCATTGTGTGTTGGTGCTTGAAGTAGCAATGGCTGGTGGTGGTATAAGTTGTAATAGTGGTGGTGCTACAGGTGATAAGGCTGGTTGTATAATTGTGTTTGGGGTTATGCTGGAGTCTGTAACAGATAACCGTTGTGATGACATCTTGAGAAAAAAATGAAAGGAGGTCGTTTTAGTTACAAGGAAGGTGGTGGCAGTTCACTTTCCAGCATGGTGAATGAGAGACTTGTGTTAAGTCTCAGTTAACAGTTTCTGTACTTGGTGCTTGTTCAGAAGGACGAACTCACATCTGACAACACACACACAAATGTTCCTTCAAAAGTACACTTTTCATTGTCTCCTCCTCTTCTGTCCATCCCCACCAGATGGTTCCTCCCTCCAGCTTGCTTCGAGGGCTGATTGGTCATACTCAGTCCAGGCTGAATAGTGTGTGACTGTGTGTGTACTTGTCCTTGTCAGGTCGAAAGCAGAAATCTGATCCAGCAAGGGCAGAAGGAGAGGAGCGCAGAGCCTGAGATTCCCCCCCGACCCACGGAGGAGGTAGGTGATGCAGACTAACCCTCTCCTCCTCACATGTGTCTGGTGCAGGGAGCGTGTTCACCGTAGTTTCTCACCTCTCCACAGGAGCTGAAGGGTACTGTCACCTGGGACAAACTGATGAGGAGAGAGGCAGAGGACAGTCAGGTAAGGTACCATTCACATTAGTCTTTTGATTTCACAATTTTTGGTATGTATTTCTGGTGTCATCGCAATGCTTGCCTATATTTGTCCTTCTCATTCTCAGGCTAGCAGGAATATGATCCCCAGAGAGAGAGCAGGGATCATGATTGCGAGTCCTGAAGTTCCTACTAGACCCACTGAAGAGGTAAACCTGCCTAGTAGGAGTCTGACCGTATGGTGTTTCTACTATATGTACATTGTGGCTTGTAGAATATAATACATGGTGGAAAGCTGTGTAATTTTGGCTTTCATGTCTTTATTATTTTAGGAGCTTAACAGATCTGTCAAAGGTGGTCGGCAAAAGCATAAGAAGGCCAATCAGGTATTCAGGACACATATTAGGTCTTGAATGTAACCACCTTGAATGTAAGAAAGTTAGACCTATACATAATATTTGTGCTTATTTCATGTTTACTCCTTAAGGACCAATCTGATGATGAAGTCCTTAAAGAGGGACAATCTGTTTCCACCAGAGAACAGAATGAGGAAGAGAAGGATGGAGAAGAAGAGGAGGTTAACCCGTCTGAGGGCAAAAAGGTACATTATTCTGGAATGTCACATATTCTCACTGGTTTAAGATGATGGTGGAACCCAGAACGTGTTTCTTATCTCACAAATGTATTATTCCCACTCACATTTTTAAGGTGAAACAGAAAAAACCCAAGAGGCACAATCCATTCATGCCACGAGGCGCAGCTAAGGTAACACTTAGACATTAGAACAACATTAAACACAACCTAAGGCATCCATCAGCCTGAAAGAGGTGTAACTGAGCGTCCGTTTCAGGCTAAAACCATGCAGAAGAACACTGAGGGACAGCAGGGAGCGAAAGGCAGAAACTCTGCAGAGGTCAGCACGGTTCCATCACATTCCTACAAACATTGTTTTAGCACAGTTATACTGCATACTCACACTCCTGCTTTGAAAGAGACTGCGCAACTGAAAATACCCTCCTATAGCTACCTTCTTTATCCCCCCACATCCTCCCCTGCTACCTGTTTCGTGGCCATTTTTTCTCCAGCCACGCTGTCATTGAAAAGATAATTTGTTCTAATGATCCAGCCTCGCTTTTTGTTTTGCTTTTTTAGAATCTACACATCTGTTCCCCCAGTTTTTGTATGTTTTATATTGCCTTTCTAAATGGTCCAGGATACAAAAATGATGGTCACGTTCTTTTGTCAAATGACTCATCAGTTTAACTCTACTCCTCTTATTTTGTCATCTTCCGACAGGGACATGACCTGATGCCAGAATGAGATAATTAAAATACATGCCCCTCTCCCTCCGAGTCTACCCCACCCCCATATTTGCATTCCTATTACAGACTGCTACGTGCCCAAACTTGTTCCTCTGCTTCCTTGTTCTATGCGCCCAAAGGCAATTTGTCTTTACTTTTGCAAAATAGCAGAGAGAAATGTTCTCATTCTGAATCTGATGGCACGACTTCCCTGGCACGACTTCCTTGGTCTTGTTTTCTTTCTCTGTGGTTGCTCATGAAATATTAGTTGACTTTCAGGCCACACTGACCTTACAGCCAATACCATGTTATACAGAAGCATTATATTTCCTGACAAAATTATTTATTCTCCTAGAATGTTGATGGCACAAAATCCTTATTTGACAAACTGGAGGAGTTCCGTGTAGACCGAAGTGAAAATGAGTCAGATCAAGATGTGGAACACCTTATGGAGTGGTGGAACACAGTGGAGCGTGAGTCCATTACACACAAAAACACCCTCGTTTTGATTACATAAGAGAATTGTATTTTCCACAAAATGTACATGACAAATAAATGTGTTCTTGGCACGTAAACTCACAACAATGTAGCAAGTAAATAACATACATCACATTTTAAATAACATTGTCCACTTTCAGAATGGGAGGACATGGCTCCAGAAGAGGACTTGACTGAAAAAGAAGAGGCCAAGTAAGTGTCATATAACCGTGTTAATCCTAAAAACACACCTTACCCAGTTTTATTCTATGGTAAATATTAGTGGAGTGAGTCTTCATGAACTTGTGTTTTAGGGCGTTTGCATTGACTGCAGAAAAGGTGCAGAAAGGCATCCGGGTCTTCAACAAACTTTTCTCAGAGCGGGCTGAGAGCCTGTGGCAGCACGTCATTGACCTGAATACCATCGCTGACGGCCTGGACCGCTTCAACAAGAACACCAAGATCGCCCAGATCACTGGCGGCTCCACCAGCGCCATTGGGGGGGTGGCCACCATTGCAGGCCTCGCGCTGGCTCCTGTCACCTTCGGAACCTCCTTGATTGTCACGGCTGTGGGTCTCGGTATTGCTACGGCAGGTGGGCTCACTTCCGCCGGCGCAGGCATTTCCAACCAAGTCAATAACTCCTTGGACCGCAAGAAAGTGGAGCACATCGTAGAAGACTACCAGGAAAAGATGGCCGACATCAACAAGTGCATGAAGTTCATCAAGCAGGGGATTGAGAACCTGCGCAAGTTTGACGTGCTCAAGATTAAAAACCATGGCTATAACAAAGACTTCCCGGGCCTCAACAACATCTATGAGGACGGGGCCATGGCAGGCAAGGCCATCCTCATCAATGCTAATGAGATTATGCGGGTGGTGCAGATTGCCAATGTGGCAGGTAGTACGGCCGCCAGAGCTGTCCAGATTGCCAGCATGGCCACAGGGGTGCTGACTGGTCTGTTTGTGGGCATGGACATCTATTTTGTGGCGAAGGACTCCAAAGAGCTGAAGAAGGGAGCCAAGTCTGAATTTGCAGCTAAGATCAGGGAGGTAGCTCTCCAGCTTCATGAAGGATTGGTGGAACTCAATGGCATTCGTGAAGAGCTTCAGTCAGCCAACACGCCCGACAATGCTAACGAAGGCGCTGACTCCCTTGCTACTGAGAAAGCTAAAACTTTTGACGACAATAATGACAATGATGATGAGTTATGTAAGAAAAAAAATGAAATGGCCGATGAAGGAAATCCCTTATATAACAGCAAAACCTAAATGTGTCCGGTCTCTTTTAGTGAGAACAATGTACTGTCCAATCCCTGTTCATAACATGAAGGCTGTCTTTCACTACACTCACTCTCTAAAAACTCAGAATAACCATCTGAAACTGCTACTCTTATAAAATCACTCTTTGAAGAGCGTATCTTAAGATTTTTACATTTAGATAATTACATTTTTAGACTCTGACATTGGTTAGTTGGTTTGTTTGACAACTAGGGTTTCTTAGGTTGGATTTTAGTTCATATTGAAACTTTCAGACTTAAAGCATTAACAAGACTTAAGAGTAGAACTTTTACTATTTATTCAGAATGTTTATGATTCTTCTGTTACAGAACTGGTATAGTAGAGGGTAGAAGGTGTGCTCAGGAGAGCAAATTATTTTTAATGGTTTTACTGTTTATGGGTATGTGTTTGAGTAAAATGAACATTTTGGTTTTATTTTAAAAACAAAGACTAAATCTACCAGAGACAGTGTCTCACACCCACTGGCATATTTAGTGGAAGATCTGTGATGATCTGGGGGGCTTCAGCAAGGCTGGAGTCGGGGCATATTTGTCTTTGTGAAGGATGCATGAATCAAACTACTGAAAAGGTTATACTGGAAGAACTTGCTTCCTTCTGGATGTTGATGACATTTTGCAGTGGTGTGTTTTTCCTTGAGGTTGGTACCAGTGATCACATTGAAGGGGGCTGGGGGGCTAAGTGAAGAGATTCCTATAACAGAGGGGTGGTACTTATCCTGGGTGTTACTAATGCTGGTATCTGCTCTCAGCTTGATGCTGAGGATATTTGTGTTGTAAACTGATTTTATGTTTTGACTATTTATATAATAAAAATCTAAGTGGTATTTCAAACATTACGCCACAGTTTAATTTCATTATTTCTGACTGATTCACTGGGATGACACGGAGGTCCTCATTGTAATCACTGTCCAGGAATGACCACCTCTCCAGCTACACCATAGCCTTCTCTCAAGTCTGTCACACAGACACATGTACCTGACCATCATCCGCTTTACCCAGTAGCTGCAAACTACCTGAATAGCCTCATCGAGATGACGCTTACACATGTAAAAACGTGTTACACAGAGCCTGGCGACATTGATATCAGTAGAAAACACAACAGTTTCAGGGTTGTTGAGCTACACCTAAATTCAGCCTGTTTTTTTTTTTATCCAGTCATTAGGCATACCTTGAAGTCCTATCTTTTATTTTTTCGTTGTGTTTGCTCATTATGGGATACATTGTGATTATGTTTGCTTAAGCAAACGGTTGGCAGCGTATTTTGTGCAGTACTTGTACAACAAAGAAAGGGTAAAGGTTTGTTGCCTCTAGTGAAGGTGCACATAAAGAAGGATTAAGAATTATTTTCCATATTCTGCTTCTTTCAATCACTTGGCTGTGGATTATACAGTTATTAAAGTTAAACAGATGAGTTGCCACAGGATTGAGTCAGACCCTGCCGCACATTTACTGGACTAATCTTTTCCCACATTCTGACTAAACAGTGCCCAGTCTGACTTTGTGTTGTTTTGTGTATCTGACAATAAAATACTAGAACTTTAACTATACATTAGACTGTCAGACAGTCCCAACCTTGAGTCCATTCCTGTGTTTAGAAGAGCACAGATACTCCCGCCCCATGTTTTGATGGCAGCGACACAACAGTGAATGAGTCAGAAGCCTAGTTCATTTGTTCCACTCACTGTTCTGTACAGGTAAGGATGTAACCACACCCCGTTCGCAGGTGAAAAAAAAGTAGGTGAGGGTACCCAACAAAAAAACTCAATGTCTCACGGTGCGTCTCCAGTTTCGGCGAAGTGTTTCAATTCTGAATAAGGGAATCAATTAGTTTGTTAAATACATGTAAGTTTCGGTTACAATTATAGAGTGCGCCAATGATGTCGTAAAATAGCTGTTCGTAATGTTCGAACTTTTTGTGGATGATGGTGCGCGGCTTTGTAGTGTGGCGTGGCTCCATAAACTGATGTGCCTGCATGTGTAGCGTTAAATGTATAAGTGTTGGTACTAAATAATACTATAACTGTATGATTTACCCTGATTGCATAAAGTAGGTACTGTTATGTACCTACAGTCATTTAAAACTGTTATGTACCTACTTTATGTACCTTTATGTACCTTTCTTATAAGAGTGATTCTCATATTTCAGTCTTTGGTCTCTTATTTCACAAGTTGGTTTCGTATACTTGCGCATGGTTCCTCTGTACTTTTCCGGTTTGACAAGATATGAAGGTTGGACCTTCAGGATACAGACATGTCAGTTTTTAACAATTTTAACTGAGTACAGACAAAGAGATGGCAACATAACCGCTTGTATAAGACATGGAGGGTGCTTTATAATTCTTTAACCCTGAACGTCTGTCTCTGTGTTGTTATCAGCCGCGGGAAGGAGCAGTGCGAGCCAGTTGTGAAGAAAAACAAACCGAAGCAAGTGAGTGCTTTTAAGATCAGTAGTGTAACAATCCATACCACATAACAAATGAATTGAACACCGTTTTTCATATCATTGTTTTGTAATACGACTCACACGAACCCAACCCATATGTTGGCCTATCTAATAGCCTACCATCTCTGATCCACAGCCTAAGCCCCCACCAAAGCCAGCATATGAGGTAAAGTTATGTAATATCGGAAGACAATAGTTCTGAACTTTTTGGATAAGGAAAGAGGAACAAACTGCTTAATCATCTTCCAGGTCAATGGGAATAGCCTTGAGAATGACAGTATAAAGAAACCAACACCTGTGGTTCCTCTTAGACCTTCGGATGCAGTAGGTCGACCTTCCTGAATTTGCTTAAAACCTACGTTTTTTTAATCGTTAATTTAATTGTCTGTTCTTATTGTTATTTTATATTATGTTTTATGATTGTAACTTTTCTTGTACTATAGCCCTATTAGTTCAAGAAAAATGCATTACAAATACAATTGATCATTATTAGTATTATTAAACATTTCTCTCCTCCATACCAATATGAGACAACAACATGTCTTACTCTTACATTGATGATCTTGACAGGAGTTGAACAATGTGGCCATATACAGTCACATCAGGAAGCCAACAACAAATGACAACCAGGTGCACATTTATCTTTTATGTCCTCAATGTAATTTTCGCTATATGTGAATGTGGGTTTTTATGTACTTATGTATGCTGCTGTATTTGTATGCCTAAATATGCCTCGCTGAAAACATAACAGAGATTAATATTAGTATATATAATTATTAGTAAGTGAGACTATTTTTGCTTTGGCCAGGTCAATGACATGCTCATTCAAAGAGGACATAAAGGCAGGTCACCCAAGACAGCAGCAGTTCCTCCTAAACCCACTGAAAAGGTACAGGAAGTAATGAACACAAAGCCCTCACCATTCCTTTTCAACCCTATTGTTACCTACTGCTATTTGGACTTGGGACGTGGGAGAGAGAGTCACAGTTATTAGTTGACCTGTAACACTCACTTGTTCATACTGTGTAATCTTTACCCGATTGGATTGTTGATATGCAGGAACTGAATAATACGTTCACCAAAAGCAACTGGAAGAGGATGCAGACTGAGGAAACAGAGGTAGTACTTGTGCATGCAATCATGTTCACAGCCCTTTAACATTTTTGCAAGGCATAATATACCCCATTTAATCCCTAACAGGACTGCAGAGAAAATGACAAATCTGAGGACTCAAAAGACAGAGTTGGGACCGAATACAAGCAGGTAGGACTATTCACTCATGCAAATGGTCAAATTTGTTACACACACGCAACAAATATGATCAAATATCATCAACAAAAATCGAAATCCCTGACTGACTTTCAAATGATGTAACTCTCCTGTTTACATAGAACAAAGTAGGGGCTCTTATTGGAATGTTTCAGAAGGCACCAACAGATCAAGTTTCTACATTTTCAGTAGGTGGCTGCGCCTTCAAGAGATTTTCTTTTTATTTCGCGTTTACGTGAAATCATCAAAAAGCCGATATATATACTGTATATATACAGTTTGTGTTCTGATTATGTGCGTTCTCCTTCAGAGTGTCAACATGTCAGAGCCCGATACAGAGAGGTCTTGGGAAACCCCTGCGAACGAGACACCTGAGACCAAACAGGTGTGTGTTGACGATGGTAACATAGACATCTTTCCTAATGTCAGATCCATCCTGTTGTAGAGGATACTGAAAGGATTGATGATGATCCAGGCTGATGTTATTGTTTTGATGTGTGCCTAGTCAGCACAGTGAGCAGGGATCCTGATGAGAATGGGGATATGACAACAGATCACATTCACATAGGTATTACTCGCGAAAAAATGATTTAAAATTGTCCATGTTGCTCAAAGAACTCCGACCTGATCACATTAAAGTGTAGAATATTTATTTACTAACTCCAGGGAAAAGAAGGGTACTTCTTGGCATCCTTAGAAAATCTTCTAAAGAAGAAGAAAGATCTCATGGCACGTTTTGTCCTTTATTCTTTTTTTCTTTCTTTTATCATATTTTAAAGGAGCAGTCTTTACACAGTGAGCTTGATGTCCACTCTGAGAACAACAAAACTAAGGTCAGCTGGCTTGTTAATGGTTATTAAAAACATTCATCTGAAATGATTCATTAATAACTTCTTGCCATCCAACAATCTTAAATCTCTCTCTATTTTTCAGGGGAAAGGATTATTCCATGGAATGTTCAGGAAGTCTCCCAAACCTACTGAGGGCATAGAGGTGAAGTAGCTCTTTTTAGAATATTTTCATTCGTATATTCCCTCCTACGAAAATTTATTATACACATTTTTGTGAACCAAAAAATCTTAATGAAGTTCCAACACAAAGTAGTTCTTTCTCAAGTAGGTTTCTTGGTTCATACTTTTGATCTTTCAGGACAAGCAGTCATTACACAGTGAGCTCTCAGACAGCAATGACAGTCTGTCTGACAACCGCAACACTAAGGTGAGACACAATGGTACATTTGTACCGAGATACACCCACTAACCCTAATCAGATGTAAAGAGAATCTTCATGAGACAAGGGATTTGCAACCAATGAAAGTAAATATTAACCATTCCAATCAGGAGAAAGGAGGGCTGTTTTCTGGCCTTGTCAAAAAGATCCCCAAAGCAGCTGGAGATGGACCACTTGCCAAGGTGATTCATTCACATAACTGTTATGTTGCTGACATGTTAAGTTCCTATACGCCCACTATTGTTGTGTTCTAGGATAAGTCTTTACACATTAAGCATACGCCTCAGCAATTAATTGTTTATCCTTCCCAGTAGAAGCTGTTATCACCCAGTGATCTCTCAGCCAGCAGCGACAGTCTGTCTGAGAACAACACTAAGGTGAGCCGTTTGTTGATGATCATGAACACAACGCTCATCTGATCGGATCCCGTGATAACTTGATGTCAACTCTCTCTTCACGTCTCAGGAGAAAGGAGGGATATTTAGTGGAATGTTCCGGAAGTCTCCTAAACCTTTTGAAGACGCTGAGACAGAAGAGGTGATAAAGCTATATTTAGCCTATTCCCTAATACATATTTTGTACACATTATTTTGAACATTTTGATGTAAAGCATGTACAATAAAGCACCAGAACAACAGTTAGTGAGATGCTCCAGACCATCAGGAGAGGGAACAGCTGCCTTAAAGATCTCTGTGTGGTTTTCCCCTTTCATGTTCAACCTACCTTGAGGTGTGTCTGTCCCTATGTAGCTGTCAAACAGAGCACATTGATATTGCTACATTGTGGAATGCCCTGTCTACACAGGTTGTAAACGCAATGTCTATGTTGCTCCTCTTGTGGTGTTTTCTTATCCTCTTAATCTGTTGCTCAGGACAACCAGACGGCACAGAGTGAACTTTCGGCAAGCAGTGACAGCCTGTCTGACAACACCACCACCAAGGTTAGCCCCTTCAGACTGTTGTCAACAACTCCCTATGTGCACCTCACAGAAAACCTCCCCTGTCAAATCTGCTCCAGTGCTGAAGTGCCCAAACTGAAGAAAAGAAACGTATAATCTAATTTACTCTGCATGTTTACAGGGGAAGGGAGGAATGTTTGCTGGAATGTTGGAAGGAAGTCTCCCAAGAACTCTGAGAGCCTGCAGCCAGAGGAGGTAAATGTAAAGGAAAGGTACTAAGGGGTTTAGGTTGGTTTTGGGAAGATATTTATGTACCTTGATAAAAATGGTATTTATAAAAAACGTTTTGAACCTTTGTCTGTTGTAAAGTATATGGCTGCAGTGCATTACATTTACATTTCATTTAGTTGTATGTATAGTTTTTCTATTTGACTACTGTACTGCTTGATGACTCAGGTGGCTAGGAGTATTTGTTTAACTCTTAACTCCTGTATCACAGAACACACAGTCATTACCCAGTGACTTCTCAGACAGCAATAACATTCAGGTTGAGACAGGTAACACTAAGGTGACACACAATTTTACAACTTCACTATGATACACCCCTTGACAGACATGGTCAACATTCATGAGACTAGAGATTTTCTACCAATTAAATTTGAAATTAACCATCCAATCAGGAGAAAGGAGGGCTGTTTTCTGGCCTCCTCAAAAAGATCCCCAAAGCAGCTGGAGACAGACCACCTTCCCAGGTGAGGTTGTGCTTCATGCCATTACATAACTGTCATGTTTGCGACATGATAAGTTCCAATCTGACCACCACTGTTGTGTTCCAGGACCAGGAACCAGGAAGTGAGCTGTCTGCCAGCAATGACAGTCTGACTGAGACAACCAACACTAAGGTGGGAGCATACAAAGTCCTAAATGTTTCACCTGTATTGTTATGCTAGTCATCTAGCCTTTGGCTACATCACCTTAATAATCACAAAGATGATGATCTCATTGTGTTTATTTTCAGGAGAAAGGAGGGCTGTTCAGTGGACTCCTCAAGAAACCCAAAGTGCCCGAGGAGGACACCCCTGCCCAGGTGAGACTGTGCTTCAATCACAACTGTCGTGTGTGTGTGTGTCATGCTAAGTTCCAACCTGCCCACTATTGTTTTGTTCCAGGACCAGGAGCAAAGTGAGCTGTCTGCCAGCAATGACAGTCTGGCTGAGAAAAGTGACAAGAAGGTGAGCTGGATGAGGAAGGAAGGAAGTACTTCAGTCAGTACAATAGAAGGGAACCAGTGTGAGTGAATTTTCTGGAAGCCTAACTGTATTTGTGTGTTTCAGGAGAAGCGCGGCTTGTTCAGTGACATGTTTAAGAAGTCAACACCGCATGCTGAATGTTCTCAACCATCTGAAGAGGTAGTGTGTGTATAACCTCGACACTGAGGTGAAATGTCACCAATAGGCTCCTGTCTAAGATTAGATAAAATGTCCCCAAAGAAACATTTGCAACAACCAGTGCCTTATGTAGTCAGTTCAAGAAAGGTGGCTTGTATTATTCCCAATGAGGGGGGTCCCATGTTATGTTATCTCATACTCACGGGGTACCTCAGCAGTTAACCGTATCGTCCCCAGGAGAAGCAGTCATCACCACTCAGCGATCTCTCAGCCAGCAGCGACAGTCTGTCAGAGAATAACACTAAGGTGAGAGCACACAAGGTCACACAAGTTCACACAAGGTCACATTGTTATAACGGTCCTTTAGCTTTTGGATAATCTTGATTTATTAATAATGAGACCTTGATAATCACAAATGTGTTAATCTTAATGTATGAATCGTCAGGATATAAGAGGGCTGTTCAGTGGACTCCTTAGGAAGCCCAAAGTGCCAGAGGAGGACACACCTGCCCAGGTGAGTGTTTGGATAAACCTACCCAACAAACTCTGCAAGTGCATACAGATTAGCTTCTCTTCTTGTTTAAAAAAATAATAATTATCAATCAGCCATTGTTGTGTTCCAGGACAATATGTCTGCTAACAGGAAACTCTCGGCCAGCAGTGACAGTCTGTCTGACAACAATAATACTAAGGTAAGCAAATGCCTCAGCTTTGCCTTGAACACTGTCCACAGTTTCTGGAGATGTTGTTTGGTTACCAATGACATTGTTCACATGTTTCTCTATGTGTATCAGGAGAAACACATCTTCAGTGGAATGTTCAAGAAGGCTCAGAAGACATCAGAAGGCTCCAAGTCAGAAGAGGTGATTTTCTAGATTCTAAACACATGGAATATATATTATTGTAATGATGAGTTATCTTGGACTAATAATTGTGTTTGTTTTGAATTCAGGCCTCAAATTTGGGGCTAGACAACAATCTATCATCCAGTTATGACAACCTCTTAGAGAACACAGACACTAAGGTACTCGTCCTGAGAAAGTGGATCTCATTCTAAACATGTATCTCTGCACTGATCTCTTTTTGTGATGATTGCACAAACATATTTTCATTTGCTCCAATAGAAAACTGGGGCTCTGAGCGGAATGTTCAAGAAATCACCCAGGCCAGCTCAACGTTCCACTGCTGCTAAGGTACTAGCTTTGTCCTAACCCCTACTCTAACTGGTTGTTGACATAGCAGTGTCTTCTAATATCTATCAAAGGGTTGTGTAAGTATGCCTCTTATCTTCCAGGACCCTCTCACAGAGAACATGGAGCTCTCAGCTAGCTGTGACAGCCTGGCAGAGAACATCTCTGCTGAGGTAAGTTACCAAGTGGTGCTCTAATGTAGCTTCTGACTGTTGTTGCTTCAAACCACAAATCAGTCATTTTTCCCTCACGGGACGGAACCTTATTTTATATCTGATGCCAGTGTGACTCCTCCTCATAACATAATATGTTTTACGGAATTTCCACCTACCAAAATGCACATTTCTGATATCTGATCATTCTTCATCCTACCTGTAGGACAATCTTTCTGGGTGTGGGGAACTTTCAGCTAGTAACGATAGTCTGTCTAATGCCACTGCCACCAAGGTAAGCCTCATTCAGTTCCTCATTCATACAGCATCCTCATTCTTCTCCTTCTCTACTACCATGACTGGTGACTACCATCAGTTCACCAATCATCCCCTTTTGTTATGTGTGTGTGTGTGTGTTATCGTGACCTAGGAGAAAAAACTGCTGGGGGGAATTTTCAGCAGGAAACCTAAACCAGTTGAGCAACAGGTAGGTACAAATATGGAACTGACATGTTCACACAACCATGGAATGGACTAAGGAATGAACACCATTGTGTGGTGTGTTCTTGTTAATCAGGACAGTATGGACACAGAGCCACCAGGGGGAGGTGGTCAGCTCAGACGAAAGAGGACCATCAAAAAGAAAAGACGGGTGAGGAAAATATGCTTTACCTCTAAGCTGAGTGATAGTGTACATCTGGGGTGAAACTGTTTGATTCAATCTGTTTTCCAAAGGTGTTGTCATTCAGAGTGAAGAGGACTTTACCCAGAGTTCCAAAGTCTACCCTGGCTGCTCAGGTACTGTCTGAACGGTTGCTCTCTGGTCCCTGTCCTGTGTTCCCTTCTCCCATCTCTCATTTTCACCTGCCTCTTTTCCTCTCATCTTTACGTTTACATTTAGTCATTTAGCAGATTTTCTTATCCAGAGCGACTTACAGTAAGTACAGGGACATTCCCCCGAGGCAAGTCGGGTGAAGTGCCTTGCCCAAGGACACAACGTCATTTGGCACGGCCGGGAATCGAACTGGCAACATTCAGATTACTAGCTCGATTCCTTAACCGCTCAGACACCTGACTCCCAGGTGGCATCTTCCTATGCTCGCATCCTTCCTCCCTCCTTTCTATCCCTGTTCTATACCACATACTTTGTCCTGTATTTAAATCCTGCTTCTGTGTAAACTAGCTTGTTGTATTTTGTCTGGCCCCCCAGAGTGATGATTGTGTTCCTATCATTGAGGAGTCAGTGGAGATGCAAGAAATGTCCGCACTGCAGGTCGGTTTTAGCATGATCTTGAAATCAAATCTTAGGTTTGTCTATTTTAAGCTGGACTGATGCCATGTGTGTATGGGTGTGTGTGTTAACTGGTGTATTCCAGGTGAGCACAGTGGAGATCCAACCTGCCGAGATGTCAGCCTACCCTACTGAGGGCAACCCTCTGGAGTCTGAGGAGGTGTGGCTTCCTCCTTCTGTTCTTCTCTCCGCCTTTCTTTGTTACACAAATCTGTTTTGATCCCTTCTATGTGTAACCATTTTTGTTTTTCTTACTGGTAATTCTCTCTAGGAGAATGATGGCCTTATGGACTGGTGGAGAACAGTAGAGGGTGGGTGTCCTCACTTGTTTTTAACCCGAACAGTTAAATGCTGCTATAACCTTGAGAGTGCAGCTTACCTTGCTGTGTGGAATGCAGTAGAGGTTATGTGTACCCTGGGTTCTCAGGTTGGGAGACATGGAATGAAACTTCTGACTTCAAAGAAGAAGATGAGGAAATGTATGTAGCTTTGCCTCAACAACACCACATCTTGCCCTCCACAAACCTCCTCCCAGTGTCCGGTCCGTGATCTGATCGGTATCTCTCCTCCAGGGCTGTGGAGCAGGTCGCCGACCGTGTCTTCATGGGGGCTCGTCTCTTTGTGCGTCTCTTCAACCAGCGCGGCGCCTCCCTGCAGCAGCAGATCTTGGGGCTGCTCGCACAGGCGGACGCTGCGGACCAGTTCCACAAGAAGACGGTGCAGGCCGCGGTGGGAGGGGGTGTGGCCAGCGTGGCGGGCAGCATTGCCACCATCACGGGCCTCATCCTCACCCCTTTCACCTTCGGAGCCTCCATCATTGTCACGGCGGTTGGCATCGGCGTGGCGACCGCAGGAAGTATCGCCTCGGCAACGGCTAATATCACAGACACGGTGCATTCCAACATGGACCGCAAGAAGGTGGAGAAGATGATCCAGACTTACCAGGATGACATCAAGGACATTAGGGAGTGCCTGGAGTTTGTGCAGGTACGGTAGAACACACTCTAAAATGCATGAGCTAACAAACACGTACACAGACACATGTCCTTCCACACGCCTTCACCTAACATGTTCTTTCTGGGTGGTTTCGTAGGAGGGAATGGACACCCTCCAGGAGTGGGACTTTGAGAAGTACACTGAGAGTGTGGCCAAGAAGGCTCTGAATCAGAACGTCAAGCATGTGATGAAAGAGGGCGGACGTGCTGGCAAGCAGCTCTTGATCAACACAGACAAGCTGATCAGCACCGTGCAGGTCCTGGGCGCAGCCGGGGGGGCTGCCCAGGCGGCTAAAGCCATCAGCGCCACCACAGGCGTTATGTCTGCCCTCTTCCTGGTGCTTGACGTCTTCTTCCTGGCCAAGGACTCCCACGAGTTGCGCAAGGGAGCCAAGACAAAGTTTGCCTCCAAGATCAGGGAGGTGTGCAAGGACCTGCAGGACAGGTTGCTGGAGCTGAACAAGGTGAAGACCCAGCTGCAGAAGACCATAGACGGTATTGAGCTGGAGGAAATTGAGGAAGAGGAGGAGGTAGAGGTGGAGGTGGAGGATGACCTGGAGAGTGACCCGGTAAAACTGGCTCAACTGGATCAGGAATTGGACCTGCTGGAGGAGAAACTGGACAAGAAAGTTCAAGACGAAAATACTGAAAAGAGCAAAAAGAAGGAGGAAGAAGAAAAGAACAAAAAGGTGGAAGAAGAGAAGAGCAAAAAGAAGGAAGAAGAGATGAACAAAAAGGAGGAAGAAAAGAGCAAAAAGGAAGAAGAGAAGAACAAAAAAGAGGAAGAAAAGAGGAGTGAGGGAAAGGTAAAGGAAAGCAAGAAAGAAAAAGAGAAGGAGAGGGTTCATCAAAATGAAACCATAGAATTAGAGAAATCACATGAGATTGAGAAAGAGGAGGATAAGAAAGGGTCCCGGATAAAGAATAAAATAAGTGTGAAAGATGAGAAAAGTTCTTCTGCTGAGGCTAGAAAGGAAGGTTCTGAGAGAGGTGGTAATAATGATCAACATGTAGGGTACAACACAAAGATGGAGAGCAAGAAAGAACATGCTAAACACAGTGTCGGTAAGGCTGTCGTGGTGGGAGAAAAAAGGAATGAGAAGGAAAAAGAAATCGACAGAAAGCCAGTAGATGCAAGAATAGGGATTTTGGATCAGAAAGGAGATGCTGAAAAGGGATATAATGTGACTGTCACAGACAAACAAGGAGTTAAGAAGAGTAAAAAGCAAGAGGTGGTGAGAGGTGAGGCACGCAGACATGGGAGTAGAAGTGAAAACCCTGACATTGGAACATTTGATGCAAACACTGACAGAAGAGACATCAAGAAATTGAGCCATAAAGACACATCTGTGACCGAGAGAGAAATTCTGCCAAAACGTCAATTGGAAGAAAGAGGGTTTAGGGACAGGAGAGCCGAGATGAGTAGAACTACCAATGAGGAGTATAGACAGCAATCAAAAAGAGAACCAGAGAGACGGATTCTGACTGAAGAGATTGTCGTGAGCAAAAAGGGTGTGACTGAGACCAGTACAGTCAGAGCAACACGGAAAGAGGAGGACACACAGAGAGAAAATGTGAAAGGACGGTTGGGGAGCCAGAGGGAGAAAAGAGAGGGAGATCACAGGAGAAAGATTGAGAGTGTGAGGGGATTTCAGAGTGGTGGACAGAGCGGGGTGAGAAATGAAGATGGAGAAATGTGGATGAAGGAGAGGGACAGGAGAGCCAGTGAAAGAGAACAGGATCCTGCCCGCAGAGGCTCTCGCCCTCGCTCCAAAGTTATCCTCAATGATGGACTAGATATTTAAATCGGACAATATCACCTACGACATGTTGACATTTCATTGGAAGTGCAATTTTAGCCTACTTGTGCAATTGGCGCCAATTTTCATGTATTCATAGAAGGGATCTGTGCCATTTAACTAAGATTTTTTGTAACCTTTAGTTTTGATGGGTGTTTTCTGATATTGCATAGTCAGAAGTCTAGATATGTCTATAAACAGGTCTTTTATCTGGTGTCTACTTGATGGTAAAAATGTATTCCATGTAATGCACAAAGTCCCAAGGCCAGGCATAGGCCTACTGGCTTTGGGAAAACTTGACATTTAATATATACTGTAGCCTATCTTTGTAGACAAGGAGCTTAATGCCCATAAGATGTATTTGTATGAATAAAATCAGAGAGAAATACTGCATTGGGGATCTGCTTTGTGGTTTGTTGAATGTAGCGCTAATTAATTCCAATATGTAACCAGTTTCATGTTTAATTTCTCACGTTTACAAATCAAATGTCATGAAAATAAATTCGGAATTACGCGAATTACAGTACATTTTGTAGAGATGTCTCCATCTCAATATACACATTCATTTTGCGGATCTTGGCCGCTCCAATATGGCGGACACGCAGACTCATAGCGACGACATACAACAGTAGCCAATGAGATATCTACGTTTCTAGATCTCTGTGTTTCTATATCTGTGCTTCAAGAGGCAACCCCTGCGCAGTAGCCAGCTAGCTAAACTCAGCTGCAAGAGGACGACCTTAGTGTCCAAGTGACCATATTTGCTGAGATATTAGCCATTTTATCTTAAAGTGCGTGGTGAGTATTTTGTTTCCAGACTGTTTTTCATTTTTTCCTGACTTTGCAATGCCTTTGGATTTTCTTTTTCAACGCTGTGTGTTTTTTTCTTTGCGGGCGGGATATTGCACTAGTTAGCTCAACATGCTTGGATAGCGGATCATTCTTTTTGTGGCAAGCTTTTTGGACACCTTTTGTGATTTTGCAAATTTATTCGAGTTGTGTAATACAGGGCATATTTTTATTGCAACATTTGAAGATTTCCATTCGATGGACATTTGGTGCAGTCGTCTTGCAGGCTAGCTACGTTAACATTTGTTAAACATACAGCTAGCTAGGCCTTTCTTGCTGGCTGGCTATGGCTAGTTAACACATTTAGCTAGCAAACATTGTATGCAACCTTTCTTTCAACGTCGTTCCTCGCAGCAGACTGCATCGAGCCACAGTAAGCTAGCTAACTGCTAGCTGTACAGCCTTAGTAAATATTGATGGTGGTTAAGTTCCGAAGCGAACGGCCTAGAAGACTGGGGTTGGAACAATTAGGCCTAGAATGGATTGTTTTTGTGACATTAACCGTGATTTTTTGAGGAAAGTGTGTTTTTCAAGACGATTGGCAATTTTTCTTTCTCTGGACCCTTTTTCTGGTCAAGAAGTTGTTCATTTTGATGCAGAAACAGTAGCACTAACACAATTATTAAAGTCACTTTGAAGCATGATACGTTTGTTGGTATTTGCCATCATTCCTTAAGATGTATATTGAATTACTTTCTAATAATAAAGATCAGTTAGGTAGTTAGTATGTTTATAATTACAATATAACGTCGGGGATGTCACTTATAAGATTACATTTCGTGGGAAAGAATGGAAATACTGAGTTGTAGTAGATCCCAGTGTTGTGGTGATCTTGAAGGCCCGGTCAAGGATTCACTTATCCAATTAGTTCGGCCTCTGAAAACCAATTCTATGTCCATTTTATTGTCATTTATACAAACGTGCACACACACGTCACTCAGTAGTAACCTAGCCACCAATTAAATTAATGCATTATTTTGAGAAAATCTGACATTTATTTTTCAAGGGATTACATTCCTTGCTGCCCAATATAAATCCATACACTAGGTGTCAGTTGTTCTCTTGGACTATGCCATTAATTAAATACATTTAATATGATTAAATATCGCACAACCAATAAACGGAATAAATACATTACAAATAATACTTTTAGAAACGTATGCCTTTTTGCTTGAACATATTGACATATTGTCACACATTATTTTCCTAAGTTTCACACACATATTCCATTGTCAGTAGCCCCTGAGTTCCTGCCTCTACTCCTAAACAGAAGGGTGTCCCATGTTACCATGAGCAAATATAGCTTGGATTAATGTACCATCACTATTTCAGTTAGTAGACATGAGTTTAGGGCCCAAAAATGTAATTCTGTATTTGGCTCACCACTGAATTATGTCCATCAGTCCAGGTAAGCTTGTAAATGTAAACCTGTACAATTTGACTGAGGTGTGTTCTTTGTCGTCTCAGTATAAATCGTGGGGTCGAAGTTCTGCATTCTGAGAGTGTGCTGCTGGAGATTGTAGTTTTTGCTGAGAGCACCCACGACACCTGCCCGCATACACTGGCCCCGCCCTCAGTGTCAAACAACTGACAGACGACTGCCCTGCACACAGACGCAATGGAGTGAGTGATGGCTATTCTAAACCCCCCCCAACTCACCCCCTTCTCAACGGTTGTTAATGCCTCTTCCTTCCTAGACATTTAGGCTGCTCTGCGATAGTAGTTGCCCTCTCCCTGACTGCCCACAATAGTCAAATCTATACCCAACTGAATGTTTTCCTATCCATTAAATGCTGCCTCCTTTTAGGTGAGATGCCCTCAACTACTCATGTTAACCCTTGACTCCACCCAACTGAAGACAATGTTTAAACCCTGCAACACATTTTGATAAAACATTCCTTAAATTAAGCCTAAAGCTGTCTTTCATATACATAGTCATGAATATGAGGTCGCACAAGGATTTGAGGCTGCCCAAATACAAGGATGTTCTGTGGACATGAATATGTGCAGATAAGTACAGGCCTGTCTGGTGTTGGTGTTGCACAGAAGCAGCCTCTCATTTGTACTGTTACAAATGTTACGTTTCTGATGGATGTGCAGCCTCCAGCCTGCATACCTTAACTTATATTTTTGTTAAGTAATGATGGAAATTACATTCAATAATTTGGTACAATTTCAAAACTCAAGCAATTATACTGTTAAGGATTGATATAAGAAAGTCGTCAACAGGTTTGATTGGGATAGTGTGTCAATTCTACTGTATATAGGATGGCTGTAGCTTTTGATTGTAATAAACCACCATTCGTCAAATGCAGTTGTTAATCTGCACAAGCACTGCTTTATTTGTTTTGGCAAGTTTTTGATGAATTTGGGGTTGTACACCTTCTCATCTCCCTCCTTTAGTCGCTCTCCCACCACCAGCAGCCTAATGGCCAGCAACGTCACCAACAAGACAGACCCGCGCTCCCTCAACTCTCGGGTCTTCATCGGCAACCTCAACACCCTACTGGTGACCAAGGCAGATGTGGAAGCCATCTTCTCCAAGTACGGCAAGATCGTGGGCTGCTCTGTCCACAAAGGCTTTGCCTTCGTCCAGTATGCCAACGAGAGGAACGCGCGCGCCGCTGTTGCCGGGGAGGATGGCAGAATGATCGTTGGACAGGTGCTGGGTAAGGGTGCTTGTTTTTTTGGGGAGCATGATATCTCCATGTTGACTACGCTGTAACGGATGTACAAGTGACTGCTGATGTGTTAATTGCCACGTCTAAGGTATTTTCCTCCCTCTCCTTCTAGACATCAACTTGGCTGGGGAACCCAAACCTCACAGGTCAAAGACCACAAAGCGCTCCGCAGGAGACATGTACAGGTCTGCTACTTCTCAACACTAAAGGCACACTCAGCTATTTTCACATACCAGGAAAGAATGCAAAAAATACTTGATAGCAAAAAGGATTAAACGTCCTAACCATATCCATTGGTCATATTCTTCCAAGTTGAATGGTATGTATCAATTTGTGAAAATCACTACAATATATTGCTGACTGTGTCTTTAAGAGGAGTTTTCAAATATGTACCGCTGTTTTGGAATTTTGGTTTTATTGTGACAAGTGTACTGCCTGTGAATCCCATACTGCCCATAAATATTAACACTCCTTTTGTCTATTCCACACAGTGGTTCCTCATTCGATCTTGACTATGACTTTCAGAGGGATTACTACGACAGGTAGGTGGAAAATTGTTGTCCAAAGAGCCCATTGTCCATCTTTCACTTCGGCATGCTTTTTCACTACTTGAATTGAGGGCCTTTCAGTCACTGGTTTTAAGTTGCGTTCTTGACCTCTTCACTCAGGGTGTACTCCTATCCGTCCCGAGTGCCCCCTCCCCCACCCCCTCTATCGAGGGCTGTGATCCCCTCAAAGCGCCCTCGGGTCAGCATGAGTGGTGGTGGGGGCGGGGGCGGCGGCGGCGGCGGCGGCGGCGGCAGCCGCCGCACCAAGACTAGCAGCTTCTCCTCCTATAAGAGCAGCCAGAGGACCTCATCATCCAGAACCAGTCAGTGCTCTCCTTAAACTGCTTTCACGCAGCACAATTCATTGCTGTACTAGACACATTATTTCGGAGTGTTTTTGAGCAGGTATACACTTCTTACGGTTAGAATCCATCTTGCCTTTCCCAGCTCAGTCAACTGTCTTGTGGGAATCAGGTATTTTGAACATGTTTGCTCACACTCTCTGTCCCCAACTTTCTCTCCCCTTAGTGAAGGTAGATGAACTGCAGACCATTAAGAAGGAGCTGACCCAGATCAAACACAAGGTGGACTACCTTCTGGAAAGCCTGGACCGCATGGAGAAGGACCACAGCAAGAAGTCAGGTATGCTACAGGAAGAACACTCATATTCAGTAGCTCAAAATGGGTTCCAACATTCACTTATGTATTTGGATCAGTGTTGTTGAATTACATTGTGCACTGCCTTGATACTGTGAAACTGTTGTTTCATACCACAAGGGCAAGCCTTTGGAAACGTGTAGGCATACTTTCTCTGAATTATTTCTCTATCTCCCCCCCCCCCCCCCCCCCTCCCCCCTCTATCTCCTTGTTTGACTCTGGACAGAAGGGAAGAGTTCAAAGCCAGAGCCTGGGGAGGTGTCTTCAATGCAGGTCTCCAACACAAAGAAGGAGGACAGCAATAAGAGGGAGAGAGAGAGGGATCTCAATGACACTGATGAAGAGGGAGACCTGCTAGAGGACGAGGAGGTGAGATTATCGAGGGTTATCTATAAAAGAAAGACCTCAAGTTAAGTATGTTGATGTACATCCACTTAAGTACCAATTTAAGTTTGTGCTGACCTTATCTGCTCTCTCAGTTGAAGAGTCAAGAAAGAGAGGAGGATGAAGATGAGGAGGAAGAAGAGGAAGGAGAGCATGTGGATGGAGATGACGACGACGGGGAGAGTGTCAACGGAGACGAGGACTCTTAGATGTAATCACGCTACCAAGACAGACATCCACTCCACTTCCAGTGGATTGCAGACTCCTCTTCTAATACACTACTACTAAGCAGAAGAAGAAGAAAGACATCAATGCAGACACACAAACACACACACAACATGCATAACAACCCTCACTGTTGTTCAATTTATATTTTTCTTGAGATTAAATTTGTCCCTTTGGCTGTCCTTGTGTGATTATACATCTAGCGTTGTCGTGCAGGTAGAGGAGCTGTAAATGTAGCTTGCAGTTTGATTGTACTCTGTTCTTTTGTTCAACCAACATAGGGCAAGAACTAGGGTTAGTGGTTTTCTGAAACCCAAAGTCAGTATGGTTTGACACGACTGGATTTGATGTGATGAGAAATGACCGACATAAAATTGTTTTTAAGTTTAAAGACATTACTTTATTTTTAGGTGTGGCCCCATTCAAGTTTGTTACTTGTTTTCATGTCACTGTTTTTTATACTATTCAGTCTCTGTTGTACTGTGATAATAAATTGCAATAAAATATTAATCTGCATATGTGACTTTATTTCACTGTAACCATGTTAAATTAAATTGAATGATATGAGAGAGATTGCGTGAGTTGGATCTGAAAGTAGGAAATGATTTACCTTTATTCATCATGTGCTTTGCACGTAAACAGGACAAGCAGAACATATACAGAATGTGGCTAATGGGGTTTACGGTAAGGTGGTAAGTTGTGCTCTTTTCGAGCGGTTTTGTTTCTGATGTTTTTTAATGCAACGATCACACTCCGAACAATAGGTGGCGGTAATGCATCTCATAAACGATGGTTGCAATTTGCCATAACAGGAGAGACAGAGGTAACATTAAACCAGAGAATGTCTAATTAGACATTCTCTGATAACATGCATGTCTGCATCATAACACGGCTGTCAGGCAGGAATATTTTTGGCACTCCATACAAAATAAACATGACTACATACGTGAATTTTGTTTTGGACGATATTTCAATTACTTTCACTTTCTCTCAAGCATCAATCTAGATACTATGCTTTAATTAATGTTCCTGGCCTTACTTCCGGATAAAAAACCATTCACCGGAAAAAGAATCGAGACAGTCAAAACATAAACAGAGAAAGCTTTCTTGAGGACGCGCACCATTTTTTGCGATTTTGCTATCTTTGTGCACACATGCCAAATGTCGCGTATAATTATTCAGATGTTTCCTTTTCGTGGCACTTGGTTTGCTGTATAATAACAAAGCGCGAGGAATCAAATCTGCACAGAAAGAAGAAGATTAGGAATCAACTAGTCTTAAGTACGCTTTGTTGGGCCTAGTACGACGAAGAAGAGGTAGCCTAACCAGACTTGAGGAGTTTGCCACCTGTCAGACACTGTTACTTACAGTTTGTAACTAACTAGCTAATACTATGAATGTTGATCATATAGTCAGTCTATTTATACTTACATCAAAATGGCTAAAGTTTATTCTAGGTAGCTAGCAAGATTTATTAGTGTAGCTAGTTAGCACATTTGGTTATGGTGACGAACGCCTATGTACTGTCCTGATGTTCTCTGACCATAGTCTAGTTGATGGTATATTTTGCAAACAAGTAGCTAGTAAATCAATAAGGTATACATTTAACATTTGGCTTGTTAACTAGGTAACATAATACATGGTTGGTTAAAAACGCTGGCACGACCTACAACTGTAAATATAAATGCGTCGCCATACTTCCCGCAGATAGCTAGCTGGTTGACAAGCTAACCAGTGAGACAAGTTGAATAATCTGGGTTTTGCAAACGTTAGTAACCTGCAGGCTATCAAGTTTAGAATTAGTAACTTGGTCGCCACAGACTACTACAGTTAGCTTAATGTCAACAGGCTCCAGAGTACTGCGCAATGCATGATCATAAGGGTACTAGCAATGCTTTTAAACTTTGCTAGGTAGTTGCAATAGCCATCGCAATGACTGACATGTTCCCCTCTCCGCCCATTCAAGGCTATCCTCTTTGTCGTGGAGAGACAGAATGGCGGAGGCAAATGATAAAAACAGAGTTTTTAACGGTGAGGGATCAGACAGGCCTCGCTACAAGCAGAGTGTCAGGGAACATAATGTTTTAGCCTCTATCTACTTGTTATGAATTTGTGTATCTTTACCAGGTGGCTCAGAGGAGCCAGAGCCAGGTGAAGCCAGGCAGAGGGAAGGAGACGTTTCTTCAAACACAGAGGAACAAGGACAGTCTTCCTCTCAAGCAGGTGATTTCAGGGAACTAAAGTGATTGATTCATAGTAATCTGACATTGCTTTTTATATTGATTGGAAAACAGGTATTTCTATTGCAGTGGGTTCTAAAGTGTGACAACGTTGTCATTTGACATTATGGTCTACAGTTCCCAAGGAAGGAGGCGATGGGGCTGGGGACAAGCCCATGGCAGATGCAGAAGGTGACAGTAGGCCTGGCAGAGATAGAGAGGACGAGGAAGAGGACACAGACAGCATGGATGGCAGCGGCCTCTACTCGTTGACTGAGGAGGCAGAGCGCGAGAGCGAAGGAGGGAGAAGAGAGCGGGCCAAGGAAAGAGAGGGGAAAAGGGCCGCCCGGAAGAGGAACCGACCCGGCGGTGGCACCACACACCATTCCTCCAGCTCGGACGACGACGAGGAAGAGGAAGACCCCGAGGAAGACGAAGAGGAGGACGAACAGGCCATGGAGGCGTGGCTAGGTGCGGAGCTGCGCGACCTCAGCAGACCCACCTGGCGGGCAGTGCCCTCGCTGCGCTTTCGGGAGATTGGCAAGAGCTCCCAGCAGTTTGTGAGACGTGTGTGCGGCGCCCGCTCCTTTGTGCAAAGGCTGGAGCTCCAGGGGCGCCTGGAGAGGCACACGGGCTGTGTCAATACGCTGCACTTCAACCCTTCTGGGACACGCCTGGCGTCGGGCAGTGATGACCTGCGCGTGGTCATCTGGGACTGGGCTCGTCGCCGTGCGGAGCTGGAGTTTGACAGCGGCCACAAGAGTAACGTGTTTCAGGTAAGTAAGGAGACTGAATCTGTCAGGTCTGAACTGGGATGGGCGTGTTGGCTTGAACGGATTGGTGGTAAAATATAGAAACATTTGAAACCAGACGTTAACCGTCTACTAGCTTCTGTGGCAGGATGTTGGCTGATGTTGATGGTATTATTTAGAGACTACTTCAACCCGGTGACATTATACTATGACACAATTTACTTTTTATTTTGTATTTGTTTTACTTCTGTGCAGTTGAATCCTCGTGAAATTAGTTCAAAAGGGATGACACTATTGTGACCCTTCCAGGCCAAGTTCCTGCCACACAGCGGGGACTCTACCTTGGCCATGTGCGCTCGTGACGGGCAGATCAGGGTGGCTGAGCTTTCTGCCACCCAGCGCTGCAAGAACACCAAGAGAGTGGCCCAGCATAAGGGGGCCGCCCACAAGGTAGGAAGCACCAGCCCGCAGCTGCATTTGGGTTATTCATTACATCATATCGCTGCAACAGATCCTTTTAGCAAGACCTGCCAATTATGGTGATTATTTATCGTTCTAAGTCATCGACGCGTCGCTCTAGATCACCGATTCGTTTGTCCTTCTCCTTGATCGCTAGTTTCAACTCTCTTACTTCCTCCATTAGTCCCAGCAGTTTGGACTGCTGAGTAGCCACCTTGCTAATCTTGCCAGACATGAAGTTAAGAGACTGTTTGATCTCTTCCATCCCTTCTTCTTCAATTATTTATCGTGCTTTTGTTGTGTGTGTGTGTGTGTGTGTGTGTGTGTGCGTGTGTGTGTGTCAGTTGGCCCTGGAGCCGGACTCCCCCTGCTCCTTCCTGTCTGCTGGGGAGGATGCTGTGGTGTTTGGCATTGACCTGCGCCTCGACCGGCCTGCCAAGTGAGTAACGGCAACCCCACTCGTCTACCCTGTCGCTAAGTTACTGTCGCTAAGTTACATGTTCTCATGTGACAATGGCTGTGTAGTCACATTTAACTCCACCCACGACAGTGACTATTGCTTCTGTCTTTGATTTGCCTTGGTTGAAATCCTCCACGTCACCCGTTCTGGTGTGTCCTGTGTGTCTGCAGTAAACTGGTGGTGGTGAAGGAGGGGGATAAGAAGGTGGGACTGTACACCATCTTTGTGAACCCAGCCAACACCCATCACTTTGCTGTAGGTGGAAGAGACCAGTATGTCAGGTGAGACTGACATAGTCAATCCTTGGAACACAATTGTAACGACAGTGACATTGGAGTTGGATTTATTTATTTATTTTGCCAAGTTCAAACTTCTCTTGCCATCTCCCCTATGCAGGATTTATGATCAGAGAAAGATCAATGAAAATGATAACAATGGTGTACTGAAGAAATTCTGCCCATCTCACCTGGTGTCCAGTGAGTCCAAAACCAACATCACCTGCCTGGTCTACAGCCATGATGGCTCAGGTAAAACACCACGTTCAACCAGCAACTCAACTTGGCATGCACACTTTTGGGCTCTTTTGTCTTTCCCGGTCACAAGTGATGGCTTGATGGCTGTGTCTTTCCATGTGTTGTTATATCAGAGCTCCTTGCCAGTTACAACGATGAGGACATCTACCTGTTTGACTCCAGCCACAGCGACGGAGCTGACTACCGCAGGAGATACAAGGGCCATCGCAACAATGCCACCGGTATGGAAGAGCACCGTTCACAACTCAGACTGACACTGTGATCCCAGTACATGATCACTGCAGATGAGCATGGAGAGGATGGGTTTATTTATTGTAATATAAACGGAAATATTGAATCCCCTCCTCTCTGTCCGTGTCTGTCTGCCAGTGAAGGGCGTTAACTTTTACGGCCCCTGCAGCGAGTTTGTGGTCAGTGGCAGCGACTGTGGACACATCTACCTGTGGGACAAGGTCTCTGCCCGCATCGTCCAGTTCATGGAGGGAGACAAAGGAGGAGTGGTGAGGCATGGGGAGGAGGGTGGGCGTGGTGGAGGAGGGTGGGCGTGGGGAGGAGGGTGGGCGTGGGGAGGAGGGTGGTCGTGGGGACTACACTTCAACACCAAGGTCTGTTTAGTATATTTTTAAGATCCAGTCCACTAACAGAACCTTCTGACCTGGGTGTGCAGGTGAACTGCCTGGAGCCCCATCCCCACCTCCCAGGCCTGGCTACCAGTGGCCTGGACCATGATGTCAAACTGTGGGCCCCCACTGCTGAGAACCCCACTGGCCTTAAAGGCCTCAAAGAGGTACTGTTATCCTGACAGACCCCTAGATAGCTGTGTAAGACTGATCGTCGTGGTCTCTCAAATAATAACTCGACATTTGTCTCGGTGGCGGGTTGCCCAGGTGATGAAGAAGAACAAGCGTGAGCGCGATGAGGACAGTGTGCGTCATGGTGACCAGTACGACACGCAGCTCCTCTGGTTCCTGATGAGACACATGAGGAACAGGCGACCTCAAAGGGTGAGCTCAACGCTCATAGTGACACCATCACATTGGTTTAGGGCTCAAATATATATACTTGATCAGTCTTTACTGGGTCGGGAGACTTGATTTGCACATTTATTTTCTCCAATATCATATTTTGGGATATTTCCATCCATTTCAAGGATGTTTCTTCAAGTCTTTGTGCTGTCCTTTTTAGATATGCAAGCCACTGCCCCCACACTCCACTCCCTGTCTCACCAACGTCCCCTTTCCCTCAGGCACGTCGGGAGGGTGCAGAAGGAGACACTGATGAATCCTGGAGCTCTCCAGACTCCTCCGATGATGAGGATGGGGGCCCAGACCATGTCCAGTGCATGTCCTCCTGAGCCACAAACACAACACACACACACATGTTTGTTGTCGCCCTAGTATTGATGCACATAGGCAAGCACCATTGACACACTGGCACTCACAAACACTGACAGACGATGAAGAAATAGAAAACAGTCCTGCATACACAAAGACTCACACACACACACACCTGACAGAGAGGGAGAGGAATGGAGATGCTAGAATCTGGCCTCCAAACAGCCTATGAAATGAGGACTAGAATACATCCCACTCAAACTATGATTTAGTTGTCCGGAGGGGAGTAGACAAGCATCACCCAAACCCATTAAGAGATTGTGCACGCCAATCCAGTGCTTCTGCTCGACCTGTGAATGCCCAGGCAACATTCGGCACAGCATCCCCTCCATCCAATCACACATCTCGCACAGTCCTCTGCCCTCTATGACACGTCCCTGCCCTGGTTTTTTCTACCACGAGATTGGAGGAGACAGGAAGAAGATCTGGATGACTAGAAATGCCCACAGACCTTTTCCAATGTCCCTGTAAATGTGATTCGCTCCCATTTGATTTTGTTTTAAGGCATGGAACTAGAGCTGTTGAGTTTGACCCTTCACCCACCTGGTTAGTGTCTGACTCGGACCATTAGCCATTGGGGTCAGGTGGGGTCAGTTCAAGTCTTTAGAGGGGCCAGGCCACCACCCGGACCTGCTGCTCAGTGTCCCTTCAGTCCTACCCCCTCCCTCGCCCCAGCCTGCCCCCTCCCAGGCTACTGTGCACCTTATTCAGGGATGTGGTTGTTTAAAATGTGTAGACAAAACATACACTTGTGGGGGATATGCAATAATTAATCAAATTATTGTCATGGAACATCAACCCTGTGTTCAGTAAAACTCTGTTCTTAACAAGCAGATACTTTTTCTGTGATTCTAGTCCTTGGGTTTTTCAGATTGATTTGCACTCTGCAGGATTGTGACAGCTCCAGTTGGAGAGGTAATGCTTTTACTAGCGTGATCTTTCCTCACAATCCTCCTGAATAAGTATCATTGGTCCTCCATAAGCCAGAGAATGCACTCTCCTGTTAAGAAGCAGCTGGATGATCTCTTGTTGTCATGGAACAGTTCCTTGTGTTCCTGTTTGGGGAACCCAAGGAAAAAGCTTAACGGGCCTGGACAGAAAGGCTTGGCCTCTTACAATGTAGCTATTAGCTGTTGGGAGTTGAACATGGTCTGATAACACGGTAACTAAACATTTATTTTTCCTTTTATTTAGGGATGACACACCTCAAACTGGGAACTGTTATTCCTACTTTTGACTGCCCTGAGATTTAGTGGTTTAGCTCTGTTCTTTCTGTTCAGGTCCCTCAAGTGTACAGATGAATTTGGCCCAGGATGGGCTTGTGTGGTCTTTCTCGTGCCAGCCCTTTTGTCTTTAGGAGAGGTCATGGTGGAAGGCAGGTGTTTTATAGAGGTAGGTTCAAAGGCAGGAAGGAGAATGAGGGAGATGACATTTGCTTGCCCGTTTTTCTTTTGTTGTGAGGGCATTTAAGTCCAGCTTTTCTCATTTTGTATGAGAATTTAGAAGTTAGGTGAATTTATATGTACATATTATATATATATATATAAAATAATACTGTAAAGAGAACCAACTTAAGCAAAAGAGGTTTGACTTAAGAAAAATGACAAAATTTGATTGGTATTCATGCAGAGGTTTATATTCTATACGAGGACAAAGTACTTTTAAATGAAGAGAAAGATTACATCAATTTCTTTATTTTGTTTTGTAATTCTTACCAACAAATGAGTTTTATTGGCAAAATTCAGTTCTTTTCAATATCCAAAAAATATCAATTTCTCTTTCCAAACTTGGACCCAGATGGAAGAGACAGTCATATTCAGATTGTCCTTCTGACTATATTACTTTGCTGTAAACATCTAAAGGCACTTGATCAAAAATCTATCCCACCACTGCCTAAAGCATTCTACCATTTCAGTTGGAAATATGTACGATTTGTGCAATAAACAAAATACCATGTAATTTCATGTGTTGCTATTTTGTTTGACCAAATATTGGGCTAGATGTGATAGTGTGTGAGTGATCAGGAACAGAGGTTAATAACCTATGGGAGTTCATAAGGCAAGGGCTTTTCTGCTAGAGACTGCTGTTATGCAGCAGGGCTATGTTTTAGTCATCTCCATGGGGGAAAAACAATATAATTACATAGTAGTTTCAGTGCACATCTGATTGTATATCTTCTTTTTGTATGTAACTTTTAACAAGTTGCATTCATTACTCCCTGTAACTGGTTAAAATGACAGAAAATAGCCCAATGTATTCCCTATGTGGCTCATAGCCGCTTCTTCCAGTTCCCTCTGGGGGGACTTGGTAAGCATTACCAATGCAAGCCACAGAATACAAGGAATGGAGGGATATGCTATAAGATCATATATCCAACATTTATTAATAGCTCAGTTCTCTCCTTTCGATATGTAAACTCGTATAACTGGCTATCTGCACACCCGTACAGTCCACATTTTAAGACATGGATCCATGTTTGCATTAGCAGACAGAATAATGCTCAGGTAAATGAAAACGGTTGCAGCATGAAAAGCCTACGGCTCATGGAGTCAGGGCTGACGGTCCTCATGCTGAGTGACATTCATGGGTGCCTAGTGAAACCTGACCAGGCTCGTCACCCTAGCATCTCCCACTGTCCCTGAGTGACCTAGTGTCACATTCTAGTACTGTGACCGTGCCAAGGGCAGCAAATTGGACACCGAGACCCCCCTCCCAACATGGCCCTCACCGCCCTACATCTATTATTTTTAGACAGGATTGGCTCTTCAATTTGAACTTAATATGGATTCCTGCCATCCCTCTACCCAACATCTCTCCTCATTTTATGCAGTTAACCAGTGGACTGATCCTGGCCTTTTAGTCAGCTCACTGGAGGAGAAAGCAGATTGTTCTGTACATGCAAACACACAACACACACAAACGTGTCGAATCTCTCCCTCATCTTCCCAGCTGAATCACCTCAGCACCCACTCTGAATCACTCCTCCTTCCGCCATCTTTCCCACACTTCACATCCATTTGCGTGTCCAGAATTAAGCCACACCCCCTCTTGGTCCCTCTCTTGTTTCCAGTTACCCATATGAGATTTTAATAAAAGGGGGTCTAAAGTTGGTCTTGCTCTCTTCTGGGTGATGCGGATTGGAAGTCCTTACTCCTTAACAGCACAAAACTAATTTATTTTCTTTTTTATATACTTGACACCATACATACACATTTTTGTCAGATTGAAGTGAGGAGTCATGACGTGGAGCTGGGTGCTTCTGGTAGCCCTGCTGTCTTGCGGGAGCCTGACAATGAGTAACAATATCATGGAAATTCCTGAGTTTGATGGCGAGGAACGTGTTCACGATCTCACTGCTAAGAACTTCAAATCTGTGATGAAGAAGTACGACATGATGGTGGTGTACTACCATGAGCACCCTGGAGACCGCGTCGCCCAGAAACAGCTTCAGATTGAAGAGCTGGCCCTTGAGGTGGGTCATGGGAACACTGGGGATGACTGGGAGGATGGGGAGGAGGAAGTGTAACATTGGCATATTGCTGGGCTCTGTGAAGTTGATTGTGATGTCATTTTAAACAATTGATCTAAGTCTAGATCAACTGTCTTCAAGTTAAATGCAGGGGAATGATGTCTTCAAGCAGTCATATGAAAGGCTTTGTTCGGAGTGGTTGCTTGAGAGATTACTTAATTTTTCATGGGCCATTTTAAATGTAGCCTAATGTATTGTAAGCCATACAACTGTAGTTGTCTGAAGCATGTGTAACGCAAGAACGTATTCGTAACTCAAGACTTGGAGAAAAGGTGACAACTGAGACACCCAAAATGTATCACAAGCCTGTGGAGTGCTGTGGGAGGGAGACTGCATCCTTCAGAAGCAAACTGCTGAATCGTGTGGACACAAGATCCTACAGTATCACTAGCTCAGACAAATAGCTGAATCCCATGATGTTTCCCAACATGATTCATACATACATGTCGTTTCTGTGTGTACGTATGTATGTTTACGTGCATACTCTGCATTTGAGTGTGTTCAGTATGTGTTTTAACACCATGTTAGATGTTCCTTATGACAGTCTATCTATACCTAATATCTATACCTAAATAAATTTACCATGTCTGTAGGTACTTACAGATGCCTTTGAAGTCTGGGAGCATTTTGGTAGAATTACTTTAATTCCTTTGATGTGACCCTCGCACTTAAAGTCATGTGACCCTGTAAGTAACATCAATCACATACTAGCCTGCTTTACTCCTCTCCCTGATTTACAGCTGCCTCACCAGCCAGTAAACATACCACAATATCCTTATAAACCTTCTCATCAGAGGTCAAAGGTTAAAGGTCAACCCTTTCTCTGAAGACTTTCCGCTGCAGTTATGCCTCGACAACCAGGGTGAGAAGGTTACGTCATCATTATTAGTAGCTATATTGTATGTCAACACCTTCTGACTACACCAGAGCGTCTTGTCTCTGTCTCACTTCTAGCTATATCACACAGTACATGTGGCATGTTAGTCTTCCATAAAGTAAACTTCCAGATCCAACCTGGTCTACTTTTTCAATCATAACACTTTTCACCATGAAGGCTAAATATTGGTAATTGATAGGAGCTTAAGTTGAGGTAGTCTTCTGTCCTCCATGAATGACCGGTTAATCCACTACCAACATATACTCTCTGCTACTTTCACACTTCTGTGAATTATTGGCTGATACCTGACTACAATTATTCTGGGAGAGGGACCTCTAAAGGAGAACTGATTGCCTTTATCTTCCTATAATTGTACTATCAGCTGAATAATATTCAGTAACAACCAAAATAATGTTTTGTTATTCAAAAGACAAACCCCTTTTTTTAGGATACTTTCTTGGATGCTGGCTTTTGGGAAATCCTCAAGCATAATTTGCATGTATATGTGTGTCTTGTGTACATACTGTATGCGTGTTTACTGAGCTAGCCTGTTTTCCCATTGACACTAGTAGCCGGTAGCACATACTGGCTAAAGTTAGCATAGCATATCACCATCTTCTACTTAGGGGTTGGAGCCTGTCCAACCGTAGGGGTAGAGGGGAGTTACAGCAGTGCAGTACTGTACTTGTCAGCGGATCCCTGAGACCTTAGCACTACCTTCACTTTTCCAAAATAGTCCCTCATCGTCTGTGTGGCTATATGGCGCTATATTTATCAAGGACTGCTGTTTGTGATCTCAGAAGTGCGCTGTTGCTTCATAGAAAAAGACTGATCAAGCACCAGCATTGCTGTTACATTGAGCCAAGCACAGCTAAGGCAGAAAACATTTTCAGAATTGGTTTAGCTTACATGGAAATCGCAACATTTCATCACATTACAGTCGATTTGTTATTCATTTATTATTTGACCTTAGAAAAATATTTCCACATAGTAAGACTGGCTTTACCTTTAATGTGCATAGCCTACATTATTTAACTACAATGACAATGACGTTATAATAACAGCAGTATCCCCAGCCCATAAGGTAGGCCTATACTACCCAAAAATATGTCATGGGTATTACCATGAGGTTACATACAGTCCCTTGTGGCCGTAGGCTATATTTCTAGATTCTGCTACTGATGTGCTATACAACTGTTTGACCCACCTGTGTTGGATAAACTTCCCCAATCGCATGTGAGGCCACCAGAGTAATCTATCGTTAGATAGGAAGAAAAGGAAACCCATTCTGTGACATAATGGATGAAGAGTTACTTCAGTAACCTATTGAAGCCAATAATCACATGGGCATTGTTCCAAATCAGCTTGTGTCTCCGAGTGGGTGTGTACTGTTTGCTTGTGTTTTTGCTGTGTGTGTATGTGTGCCTGTGTGTGCTTGTGTGTGTATGTACAGCAGGGTAGTGCCTGTAGCCATCCAAATGGCTTATTACATCAACAGAGATCCTGGCAAAGTGTGGATGTAGCTCTGATATTGGTGGAGTCAGCTGTCACTCATAAGGTTCAGATTTCACACAGATATAGAAAGTGCAGAAGCAGCTTTCTTGGTGTGGAGCTTTTATGGGGCTGACGTTGCCTGCAAATATGATGGCACTTATTGAATGATCACAAATAGAACAATGCAATGCAAAGTGAAAAACACCAGAGCAAATCTTGTACACAAATGAATACTCACTTATTCTGACAACAACTGATAAGGGAATGGACTATAATGCCTTGCAACAAACTGACAAAATAAAGGTAACTTACACGTATCACTGAAGAACTGATTAAATCTCTCTTCAAAAGCACAAGAGCAAGATGTCAGAGAACTTCACTGCACAAGCCTAAGGATGCCATAACTATTATGTGATATTGTTTTTCATTTGCAGCTTGCAGCCCAGGTACTTGAAGACCTTGCAGATGAAGAAATAGGATTCGGCCTTGTTGATGAGAAGAAGGATAAAGTTGTTGCTAAGAAACTAGGTAAATGCATACTTAACAAAATAGTTCATTGCTAATGTCTATCTTTCACTTTAAAAGAGTCTGAGCGTATGAGTAAATATGTACTTTCTCTCTCTCTCAATCTTTGATATATGTAACTTACTTTTTCTCCTCAACGCCAATCTGAAGACATTCGATAGGATCTTATTTTTCATTATCTAATGGTTGAAGAGAAGATGAGAGAAAGCCCCTGTAGACCATGAGCTGGCATAAGCATGTCAGGCCTCCAGTGGAGAATACATGAAAAAGTCTGAGCAAGGCTTTTCTCCTCTCTGCAGGCCTCGACGAGGCAGACAGTATATTTATCTTCACTGAGGACGAGGTGATAGAATATGATGGGGAGCTTGCTGCAGACACGGTGGTGGAGTTCATCTACGATGTGCGTGAGGGTCAGGACTATGATTCTCATGGCTTCCCCTGACGGCGTGTGTCGAACTGTAGCTATCTGTATATTGTGTTTGTGTTTTCCTCTCCCTTGCGTCCCTTACTTGTGGCGTCTAGGTCATGGGAGATCCAGTTGAGATCATTGACAATATGAGGGAGCTGAGAGGCTTCCAAAGCCTTGACGAGGACATCAAGCTGATGGGCTACTTTAAGACTCCAAAATCTGATCGTAAGGATTTGTAATGTACTCTTCAACAAAATAAATATCAAATTATTTTGTGTTAAATACGTGCAGGAGGAATACAAAGTAGATATGTGATTGGAGCCTATAACATTTCAGATTTTGAGGCATTTGCTGATTGTGCTGACGAGTTTCATCCCCATGTCAAATTCTTTGCCACATTCAATCCAAAGGTAAACAAGAACCACCATATCTTCATATTGCATCAGCATCCAAGTTTCGTGATGACCTCTTTTCATATTTTTTCTATCCAAACCCTCCTGCTACAGCTTGCCAGGGTTCTGGACATGAAGCTCAATGAGGTGGACTTCTATGAACCTTTCATAGACGATCCTGTAGTCATCCCTGGAAAACCGTACTCAGTGGAAGAGCTAGTGGAGTTCATTGAAGATCACAACAGGTGAGCTCCAATAGCACCAAGGTAGTGATATTGAGAGAAGCCTCCTCAGATGTACCCAAGTTGAATTTTTAAACTCATCTTTCAGTTAAAATACTGAAACAAGTTCAAGATTTTCGATGGTGTAGGGCTATAAGTGATGGTTTCATGGAAGTGATTTCGAATGTCTCCAAGTCTGAGGAAACCAATACTAAGCCCAGTGAGGTGACTCGTGGAT